>NC_143035.1:2630681-2944545 GCF_057628025.1 Oncorhynchus mykiss | reverse complement strand
CCATACTCCCAAGTACTTGTATGAGGTTACTACCTCAAGCTCTAAACCCTCAGAGGTAGTAATCACACCAGTGGAGAGAGGGGCATTTTTCTTACCAAACCACATTACTTTTGTTTTGGAGGTGTTCAGAACAAGGTTAAGGGTAGAGAAAGATTGTTGGACACCAAGAAAGCTTTGTTGTAGAGCATTTAACAAAACATCTGGAGGGGCCAGCTGAGTATAAGACTATCATCTGTATATAAATGGATGTGAGAGCTTCCTACTGCCTCAGCTATGTTGTTGATGTAAGTTGAGAGGAGTGTGGGGCCTAGGATCGAGCCTTGGGGTACTCTCTTGGTGACAGGCAGTGGCTGAGACAGCAGATTTTCTGACTTCATACACTGCGCTCTTTGAGAGCGGTAGTTAGCAAACCAGCCCAAAGACTCCTCAGAGACCAATACTTCTTAGCTGGTCCACAAGAATGGAATGGTCTACCGTATCAAAAGCTTTGGCCAGGTCACTATAATAGCAGCACAACATTGCTTAGAATCAAGTGCAATGGTGACATCATTGAGGAGCTTTAAGGTTGCAGTGACACATCCATAACCTGAGCGGAAACCAGATTGCATACCCAAAGAGAATACTATAGACATTAAGAAAGCCAGTCATTTGATTATTGACAAGATTTTACAACACTTTTGATAAACAAGGCAAAATAGAAATAGGCCTTTAACAGTTAGGATCAGCTTGATCTCCCCCTTTTAAATAAAGGATAAGGAGCCACTCTGGTTATCAAGCATGCTTCTCTTCCTTGCGCTCTTCCTCACAGGGAAATACGGTGATACATCTGTATCACGTGAGAAATGGCCGACTCCCATATCGCAAACATGGTCTCTGAAGCCAGGGTAGTCACAACATCAGCAACCCTCAGAGGCTCCGAAACGGAGGGAGTACGCACCAAGAAGGTGCATAAACAACCCGTCGGGAAAAACCTCATAACTGAGGGGAAGCCCAATTTGTGACTCAGAAAATCTAAGTTTAATGTGATATGCCCCAAAAACTGTACCCAAGAGGTACACTCCTCTGTAGGAGAGGGACCTTTCAGGCCCCTCCGAAGCCTGTCACCCACGCCATTATGAATAAATATAATAGTCCTTATGATCCGGCAGGATAGCGTCTAAGATAGAAGGGTCCATTGGTTTCCCAATGAATGAAGAGCATCATAACTTTGCCTGAGCTCTCATTCCATCCAAGTAGATGCGCAACACACATACTGGACAATGATGGGGACACCCTATTGGGGAAGGCGACAGGCAAAAAGCCATAGGCTCCAAGGTGTGACAAAGAGAAAATGTCAACCCGTGCCAATGGATGCGGTTAGGTACATTAACCTGAAAGACTGCGGGCTCGAACAGTGGCTGGTAAAGAGCAGTCCACAGACTCGCTTTAGGTACGCCAAGGGCAGTAGTAAAAGAAAGTGAAAGAATCTTCAGCACAATAGACACGTCCCAGGACGAGTTATAGACTTAGAGGCTGGGCGTAAGCGACATAAGTTTGGATAAACTGTGTTCCTGTCGGGGCCCTCGCAGGCTGAGAAAGCGGCTAGAGGACCTTAACAATGACGAAACCTCTCCGTCCAAAAAAGTCTTGCATTTTTACAGTATAGGAGGATGGAAAACCGAGTGTAGGAAGGAACGATCTGTTTAGTCATATCATTCTTCCAAGAAAATGCATCAACTGTAAAACAGAGAGTGTGCCTAAGGGGGCTGGCACTCTTTTCCAGGAGTCACAGGTCTGCTATAGCATCCAGGTGAGGGTATATAATTGCTTTGTTTGCTAGGGTACAAATCCTGCATGATGATAGCAGCCTGGACTGGTCTTGAGCAGCGTGTACCGGCTGACAGAAAGTCACTGGCCATCGAGGGGCTCGACGATGACGGGGAGGTCCTGTTTCTTTGCTCCATGTAGACTGAAAACGGAGGATAGGCAACATACATTTGTTCTTAACTGACTTGCCTAGTTAAATAAAGGTTAAATAAAAAAAAAAGTCAAGGGTGTGTCAGCTCTCCAGGTCACTGTTTTGGGAATGGGCTCTCTCAGGGCCCTCACAGGGTTGTAGCTTCTACCAGGCTCCAGCAAGTCAGTCCGGATAGATGCGGGAAGTGGGCTCTCTGGGTACAGAGCAGCCGGTGGCATGATGTAAGATGTCAGGCAAGGTAGCCAAAGGAAAAGCAGCGCATTGTTCCTAATACAGTATTCCTAATCCTGGGCAGTAGGATATTACTGCTATGTCTTGGCCCTGCTCTATTGAGGAGAGTTGTTTAAAAGCGAAGATTTATCCTCAGCCGCTCGTAAGATGGGGATGCAGTGGTCTGGTTGCGTGAATCAATCGCAGTAGAAGCAGGATGAGGAAAAGCTGAAGCTTTGTGGATTCGGGAGTACAAGTTTGTTATTAAGGCACATGAAAGTTCACGTGTTCCAGAAGGCATTTCTGACACGCATTTTGATTTAAAAAATGAATGTTTACATTCAAATGCTTCTCCTGAGAAGTAGTGACGTGTGTCATATGCTTAGTTTCCTGAAACTAGTCTCATTTAATTAGCTTTCTCTATGGGATTTTCCATGTATTTGTTGCCATTGCTATCCTTCAGATTAGAGTATCAGTGGGGTTTGAAAACACCACCCCTTGTGTTCAGTGCCAGTATTGCAGAATATCCCGGTATGGCACAAGGTCGGTATGACGATATGGATGCCACCCAAGCATAATAGGTGATGCTAGCGAATCCCACATGTGGTACATCAAAACAAGTATTTGAAAGGGAACCAACTGCAATGATGAAATGCATTCTGTAGCCTGTTCCTTCAGCTAGGGAAAAGAGATGGATTACAGAGTATGCTGCATCACATTCGGCCGTGATTGGGAATCCCATAGGGCGGCACACAATTGGCCCAGCGGCGTCCAGGTTTGGCCGGGGTAGGCCGTCATTCTAAATAAGAATTTGCTTTTAACTGACTTGCCTAGTTAAAGATTAAATAAAACATATATTTAAAAATGGAAGCACTTGGATTTGTTGATCATTAGGGCCAACATATTAACGGAAGGTCTTGGTGAACATGCAGCGCTGTACTGTAAAACTCTTCAGTTTCATGCTTTGCACGAAGATATGTTATGTTTATTGAAACACTATGTATAGATACTTTTTTGAAGAAATCTGTTATACAACAAAATCTGTTATAAATATGTATACAATTCAAATAAGCCTCACTCGCTCAATTTTTTGGGAATATATTCTTGTCAATGTGCAGCAGAAGTGGATACTGAGGTGGATCCTTGGGGAGCACCAATGTATTCAGCTCCAGCAGACAGGCTTCATTGCCAGCTGGGCTGGAAAATTCCACTGCCTTGTTTTTTGCCTTTTGAAAGCAAGGTCAGGCCAGTTGGAGATGGATCCATGGGCTGATTGAAGCTGATATTTTAATTGCTCACGCCAAAGCAGAATTGCGTTTTGTGCTCGCAAACTTTGGATCTGTGATTTGAACTCTATTTCAGCTCCTGTTTGTAAGTTCTGTAAACTTTTTCACCATGAGGCCAAACATAGTTTAATGGCTGTGATAGAACTGCGGAGGATGGATCAACAACAATTTAGTTACTCGACAATACTAAACTAAAATGACAAAGTAAAGAGAAGGAAGCCTGTACAGAATTACAAATATTCCAAAACATGCATCATGTTTTCAATAAGGCACTAAAGTAAAGATGCAAGAAATGTGGCAAGAAATACACTTTATGCCCTGAATACAAAGCATTATGTTAGGGTCAAATCCAACACATCACTGAGTAATGGAATATCTACATAGGAGTACAGAGGCCCATTATCAGCAAACATCACTCCTGTGTTCCAATGGCACGTTGTGTTAGCTAATCCAGGTTTATCATTTTGAAAGGCCAATTGATCATTAGAAAACCCTTTTGCAATTGTTAGCACAGCTGAAAACTGTTGTTTTGATTTAAAGAAGCAATAAAAACTGGTCTTTAGACTAGTTAAGTATCTGGAGTATCAGTATTTGTGGGTTTGATTACAGGCTCAAAATGGCCAGAAACAAAGAACTTTCTTCTGAAACTGTTCAGTTTATTCTTGTTCTGAGAAATGAAGGCTATTCCATACGAGAAATTGCCAAGAAACGGAAGATCTCGTACAACGCTGTGTACTACCCCCATCACAGAACAGCACAAACTGGCTCTAACCAGAATAGAAAGGGTGGGATGCCCCAATGCACAGCTGAGCAAGAAGACAAGTACATTTGAGTGTCTAGTTTGAGAAACCGACGCTTCACATGTCCTCAACTGGCAGCTTCATTAAATAGTACCAGAAAAACACCAGTTTCAACATCAACAGTGAAGAGGCGACCCTGGGAAGCTGGCCTTCTAGACAGAGTTGCAAAGGAAAATCCATATATCAGACTGGCCAAATAAAATAAAAGATTAAGATGGGCAAAACTACACAGACACTGGACAGAGGAACTCTGCCTAGGTCAGCATCCTGTAATCGAACCCACAAATACTGATACTCCAGATACTCAACTAGTCTAAAGACCAGCTTTATTGCTTCTTTAATCAAAACAACAGATTTCAGCTGTGCTAACATAATTGCAAAATGGTTTTCTAATGATCAATTAGCCTTTTCAAGATGATAAACTTGGATTAGCTAACACACAACGTGCCATTGGAACACAGGAGTGATGGTTGCTGATAATGAGCCTCTGTATGCCTATGTAGCGATTTCATAAAAAATCTGCTGTTTCCAGCTACAATAGTCATTTACAACATTAACAATGTCTACACTGTATTTCTGATTAATTTGATGTATTTTAATGGACCAAAAAGGTCCTTTTCTTTCAAAAACACTGACATTTCTAAGTGACCCCAAACTTTTGAACAGTAGTGTATACATTTTCACTTTGTCATTATAGGGTATTTTGTGTACATGTGTGAGAGAAAACATCTATTTAATCAATTTTGAATTCCGGGTGTAAGAAACAAAATGTGGAATAAGTCAAGGCGTATAAATACTTTCTGAAGGCATTGTATGTTTCCTAAAACCATTTTGATCCTTTTAGAATAGATAAAACCTTGAATGTAGTGTATGCACCATTTAAATAGGTTAATTTCACTTGAATCCGTCACATACTGACACACAACCTTGAGTTGCTCCACAGTCAATGCAGGGGGACAGAGCTTCATTCACAGACGCAGGAATGCAATTACCCTTAAGTAGACAAACATGAATTGAAATACAATGTGTGACCTAACGCTGATAGATGATGGGTATTAACCATGTAAAACTTAATATGATTACCAACAGGTGATCAATGTAGAAGTGGTCAGGGATCACTGCTTAGGATAATAAATATTGATCTGATACAACAACCATTATGGATGAGCTACCAGTGTGTGGTGAGAAGAATAGCCATTCTCACATCACATCCAGGGTTGGTTTTGAGAATCGCATGTAGATTGGTTGGTTGCGTTTAGGCTTGAACAAATCCATATAAAATGAGTGACACTTTATTGTCTTGATTCAGGTGCACCTTATTAAAGAAACACGTGTAGTCTTATGGTAATGGACATCTATTCACATGCTCGACAATGATGATCAATAATTGAACGATTTAGAGGCAACTGCTGAAAGACCGAAGTATTTGATTTGGAAATTAAACTCCCAAGTTGCAGCAGCAGGCTAACGTGCTGGACAATATGTAGAGAGTAAAGATGTGTTTACATCAGCCCTAACGTCGGACCCATAAAAGACAGCTGGACTTTGTTATGAACTAGTCTGCGGCCTATTACACTGGCCTTCAAAGAGACTTGGAGATTACCAGCACACTTGCTTATCATGAAGTGGAAGTTGTTTTGAATGCTGTCAGTCTGTCTCTACGGTCTGGTCTGGAGATTGGTTATGGCTCACAACAACTATTCAAAACAACTGATTTACTCCAGTAATTCAATATGAATTCAGATTTTAAAAATGCCAATTATGTTCTGGTGAAATATGGTCTGATATACATTTTTATACCTAACCATTGATTTAGTTGACATTCTTCCCACTTGGCACAAACTGGTTAAATCAACATCGTTTCAACGTAATTTGTCAAAGTATTGTGACGTTGAATCTATGTTTGGAACAGATTGTTTGTACTGTTTTCATATAATTTCAACCAGCGTTGCAAACATTTAAATTATATTTTATATTTGTGATTCTTCAAAGTAGCCACCCTTTGCCTTGATGACAGCTTTACACACTCTTGGTATTCTCTCAACCAGCTTCACCTGGAATGCTTTTCCAACAATCTTGAAGGAGTTCACAAACATGCTGAGCACTTGTTAGCTGCTTTTCGTTCACTCTGTGGTCCAACTCATCCCAAACCATCTCAATTTGGTTGAGGTTGGGTGATTGTGGAAGCCAGGTCATCTGATGCAGCACTCCATCACTATCCTTCTTGGTCCAATAGCCCTTACACAGCCTTGAGGTGTGTTGGGTCATTTTCCTGTTGAAAAACAAATTATAGTCCCACTAAGCCCAAACCAGATGGGATGGCGTATCGCTGCAGAATGTTGTGGTAGCCATGCTGGTTAAGTGTGCCTTAAATTGTAAATAAATCACTGACAGTGTCACCAGCAAAGCACCATCACACACCCTCTTCCATGCTTCACTGTGGGAACTACACATGCGGAGATCTTCCGTTCACCTACTGTGCGTCTCACAAAAACACAGCAGTTGGAACCAAAAATATAAATTTGGACAGACAGATTTCCACCGGTCTAATGTCCATTGCTCGTGTTTCTTGAACCAAGCAAGACTTTTCTTCTTATTGGTATCCTTTAGTAGTGGTTTCTTTGCAGCAATTCGACCATGAATGCCTGATTCACATAGTCTCTTCTGAACAGTTGATGGTGAGATGTGTCTTACTTGAACTCTGTGAAGCATTTATTAGGGCTGCAGTTTCTGAGGCTGGTAACTCTCTAATAAACTTATCCTCTGCAGCAGAGGTAACTCTGGGTCTTCTTTCCCTGTGGTGGTCGTCATGAGAGCCACTCATCGTTGATGGTTTTGTGTGTGCACTGGAAGAAACTTTCAAAGTTCTGCTTTGACTGACCTTCATGTCTTAAAGCTATGATGGACTGTCGTTTCTCTTGTGCTTGTTTGAGCTGTTCTTACCATAGTATGGACTTTGTCTTTTTCCAAATAGGGCTTTCTTCTGTATACCACCCCTACCTTGTCACAACGCAACTGATTGGCTCAAATGCATTAAGAAGGAAAGAAATTCCACTAATTAACTTTTAACAAGGCACACCTGTTAATTGAAATTCATTCCAGGTGACTACCTCATGAAGCCGGTTGAGAGAATGCCAAGAGTGTGCAAAGCTGTCATCAAGTCAAAAGGTGGCTACTTTGAAGAATCTCAAATCTAAAATATATTTTGATGTAATACTTTTTTGGTTACTACATTAATCCATATGTGTTATTTCATAGTTGTGATCTCTTCACTATTATTCTACAATGTAGAAAATAGTACAAATCAAGAAAAACCCTAGAATGAGTAGGTGTGTCCAGTAGGTGTGTGGTACTGTATATGTTGAAATTGCTTTAAATTCGATGTAGAATGGTGAAACATCTCACGTAGAATCTACATGGAAATTGCAACACAATTCATGTTCCGTGGTGTTGTAAATGTGTTGAAAATACAACATCAGATCCATGTCACATTTACATTTTCTATATGTTCTCACTGTTTAATCAACGTCTGTTTTTCACCCTGTATTACATTTTGGATGGTTGAAATTGTTGAATTTCATTTTTGATCTGACATTTTATTTGATATTTTTTCAATGTTGATAGTAAAATGGTATGTTTAATCGGCCCAGAAGCGGCCCTCTTCCATGAAGGGGGGGGGGGGGGGGGGGATGATTGAATCGGGCCGGAATCGGTTGTCGGACTCAGCCCGGAATCTAAATAAATGACTGTCCAGAATCGGCCCAAGTACATCGGGCCGTTTCTGTCTACCGGAATTCAGCCGACTTTGTTGGCATCTTACCAGAATCCCCCCAGAAGCGACCCGATGCAAATTTCTTAAATGTTTGCAAAATTGCCCAATTTAGTAATGTTAAATATTAATATATTACATTTAATGCATACAAATTATACCCACCCCCCAAAAAACATTGTCGGAGGACACACCGTACACCTGGTGACCGTGGCAGCACGCATGCGCCTGGCCCGCCACAGGAGTCACTACATCCCAGCTGGCCAAACCCTCCCCTAACTTGGACGACGCTGTGCCAATTGTGCATCGCCTCACGGGTCTTCCTGTAGCGGCCGGCACCGGTCTCAAACCAGCATCTGTAGCAACACAGTTTGAAACTGTGTTGCAGTGTCTTAGACCGCTGCTCCACTCGGGAGGCTCCATCCACAAAGTTTTTAATGCTTATCAATTGCCTTGCACAAAGTATAAAAATACAAAAAAATAACTTAAACAGGACTCTAAAGAATGTAATTTAAATGTTAATTGTATTTTTTGATCACAGAAACAATGAGAAAATATTGGAAAATAAATAATTAAATTATTAATATTTATATAAAGCAGCCCGTGTAATCATCTGCCAGAGAGTAGTCCCAATGTAATACATTTGGGCCAGATAACTCAAACCGGAATCGGTCTAGCATAATCCCCGCATCCTAGCTATAAGTAATACTGCCTAAGGTGGCCCAGACTCGGGCCACATGATGTCGACTGAGTCTGACTCTCAGCCGAGTGCCCCGACTCTCAGCCGGAATCGGCCCAGATCCACTGTGCTAGCGATGAGATTGAGATCTTCTCAAACTGCAACAAAGGGTGGTATATGTGTGAAGCTGGCATGTTGGGCTCATGCAAACAACCTCATCAGGGGTGCAGTAAGTAGTTTATAGGTAATTCTCAAAGAGGTGCTCAATGTTCCAAAAGATGCACATACACTTATGCATACACCCATAGAATACAATACTATTATGAAATGTGAGGGTAACTGCATATTTTGGTGTTGAGCATCATATAGTGAAGACTGGTTGAGCATCCAGATTTCATTAAGGTTTCAATAGATTTGAAAATCAACGTTGATAGTGTTCCTCTCTTCAAATCATCTAGCTGCCAACTTTTGCCTATTTTAAGCAGCCTAAATGATTTCCATCCATTTGTTTTTGCCTTGTTCACTGAAGAAGCTAGTGCCTGTGGATGATTATCTGAGGCATGTCCTATTGGAGTTGAAGGTGCTCCTCGTTCACGGTATCAATCTGACAAATAGTCATTACCATTTCACAGTCAAAGCTTTTCTTTGTGATGCACCAGTGTGAGCCATGCTAAAATGCATCAAATCCCATAGTGGATATTTTTCAAGAGAAAGATGTCAGATTAAAGGCTCTTGGAAAAGAAGGGTGGTGTTGCACTCTGAAGGGACACATCCAGAGAGAAATGATGGTGAATTCAATAACTTGGGCTACATGGCTAGCCATCAGGTAGCTACAGTACATCTCCATTGAAAGACGCTGGAGTTTCTTGTATTTCAGTCTTTCCATTGGATTATATGCATATGGTGTGCTTGAGTCTCATGAGGAGAATGTAAACTTTTTTTTAACCTATATTTAACTAGGCAAGTCAGTTAAGAACAAATTCTTATTTACAATGACAGCCTAGGAACAGTGGGTCAAATGCCTTGTTCAGGGGCAGAATGACCAGCAACCTTTCAGTTACTGGCCCAACGCTCTAACCACTAGGCTACATATACCACCATTTTCATGCAGACTGTCTTCCTCTCAGAAAAACCATTTGTCAGAGGCTCTGATCTCCTTTCGAAGCTTATTGGCAAAATAATTTGCCCGACAATCTCGGTCACTAGCAGAACTTGACCGATGGAATGCCACTGAGTACAGTCAGTTTTTGTTCTACATGGGTCCCACAGTATTGAAGGATGTTGTTTCCAAAAAGTTCTATCACCACTTTATGTCCATTAGTGTAGCCATGTCAAGTTTGCTAAATTCAGATGATGACAGGAGGAGGTATTACCTTGATGATGCCAAACAGCTGCTGGTGCACTTTGTTGAGATGAGCAAGAGTATCTATGGTGATACATTTACGGTGTACAATGTACATGGTGTCACTCACTTGGCAGATGACATTGCATTTCACAACAAATCAATGACCTTAATTGCCATCAAAAGCCCACATAATCCATTGGTACAAGTGACAAGGCGTTTGTCTGAATCAGACCAAGTGAAACACACTGCCAAGAACATTCAACCATACGTCAAGAATAACATGCAGGATTGTTGCTTCCTCCTCCAGGACAACTATGCAATTGTCAAAGAAATTATAGAAGATGGAAACATGTCTGTGATGTTATTCACCATACTCAAACCCTATCACAGGCAATACATAGTGATCCTTATTTTGCACAGTTTTGCCAAGTAAGATCAGATCTATTGGAATAGATTGGTTTGCAATTATGGCTTATATTATATTGTCTAATAATGTATATTTTCCCAGGTTCTAATGTCAGAGGATGTGGGCCAGAGCAGTGTGGATGGAAAAAGAGCACTGAATCACAAACCAAATAAATATGACAAATATAACAAATATATAGAAAGAATAGGCTCCTAACCAATTGCACTATTTTGTGTGTTATTTCACATTGTTTCTAACTTATTTGTACATAATGCTGATACCGTCTCTTATGTCAGAAAAGCGATTACTCACCTCGAACTCAACAAAGATATTTTCTTTAATGAATCTGACGTGAAGGATATAATGTTGCTCCCAGACAATGCCCAAATTCTGTCATTCGCATGAAGAAAATAAGGAAATACTGGAGGCAGAGATCAGTGTGCCTTGGGAGAATTTGTCGGCGAGTGGGTAACCCGCCTCTACCATCCATTCTATTAGTCAAAGTGCAATCACAGGAGAATAAACTGGATGAGCTCCGTTAGAGACTATCCTACCAACAGGACATTAAAAACTGTATTATCTTATGTTTTACTGAGTCATGGCTGAACGACTACATGGATAACATACAGTTGGCCGGGTTTTCCGTACATTGGCAGGACAGAACAGCTATGTCCGGTAAGACGAGGGGTGGCGGTGTGTGTCTATTTGTCAATAACAGCTGGTGCGCGATGTGTAGACCACACTATCTACCAAGAGTTTTCATCTATATTTTTCGAAGCCGCTTATTTACCACCACAAACCGATGCTGGCACTAAGACCACACTCAACGAGCTGTATACGGCCATAAGAAAACATGAAAATGCTCATTCAGAAGCAGTGCTCCTGCTGGCCGGGGACTTTAATGCAGGCGAACTTAAATCCGTTTTACCTCATTTCAACCAGTAGGTCATGTGAAACCAGAAGGGGAAAAAACTCTAGACCACCTTTATTCCACACACAGAGACTCATACAAAGCTCTCCCTCAGCATCCATTTGGAAAATCTGACCACAATTCTATCCTCCTGATTCCTGCTTATAAGCCCAAACTAAAGCAGGAGGTACTAGTGACTCACTCAATACAGAAGTGGTCAGATGCCGCAGATGCTACGCTACAGGACTGTTTAGCTAGCACAGACTGGAATATGTTCTGGGAATCATCCAATGGCATTGAGGAGTATACCACCTCAGTCTCCGGTTTCATCAATAAGTGCATCGATGACGTCGTCCCCACAGTGACCGTACATACATATCCCATCCAGATGCCATGGATTACAGGCAAATCCGCACCGAGCAAAAGGCTAGAGCTGCCGCTTTCAAGGAGTGGGACACTAATCCGGATGCTTATAAGAAATCCCACTATGCCCTCAGACGAACCATCAAACAGGCAAAATGTCAATACAGGACTAAGATTGAATCCTACTACACTGGCTCTAATGCTGGCCTGATGTGGCAGGACTTGCAAACTATTACGCATTACAAAAGGAAACCTAGCCACGAGCTGCCCAGTGACCCAAGCCTACCAGACAGGCTAAATGCCTTTTATGCTCGCTTCGAGGCAACACTGAACCATGCATGAGAGCACCAGCTGATCCAGATGACTATGTGATCATGCTCTCCGTAGCCAATTTGAGCAAGACCTTTAAACAGGTCAATAAGACCGCGGGGCCAGACGGATTACCAGGATGTGTACTCAGGACATGTCAAGTGTCAAGTGTCTTCACTGACATTTTCAACCTCTCCCTGACCGAGTCTCTAATGCCTACATGTTTCAAGCAGACCACCATAGTCCCTGTGCCCAAGAAAGTGAAGGTAACCTGCCTAAATTATTACCGTCCCATAGCACTCATGTTGGTAGCCATGAATTGCTTTGAAAGGCTGATCATGGCTTACATGAACACCATCATACTGGAAACTCTAGACCCACTCCAATTCGCATATCGCCCCAACAGATCCACAGATGACGCAATCTAAATTGCTCTACACACTGCCCTTTCCCACCTGGGCAAAAGGAACACCTATGTGAGAACGCTGTTCATTGAATACAGCTCAGCGTTCAACACCATAGTGCCCACAAAGCTCATCACTATGCTAAAAACTCTGGGACTAAACACCTCCCTCTGCAACTGGATCCTGGACTTCCTGACAGGCCTCCCCCAGGTGGTAAGAGTAGACAACAACACATCTGCCACGCTGATCCTCAACATGGGGGGCCCCTCAGATGTGCGTGATTAGTTCCCTCCTGTACTCCATGTTCACCCACAACTGCGTGGCCAAGCATGCCTTCAACACCATCATTAAATTTGCTGATGACACAATGGTGGGAGGCCTGATCACCGACAACGATTTGACAGACTGTAGGGAGGAGGTCAGAGACCTGGAAGTGTGTTGCCAAGACAACAACCTCTCCCTCAACATGAGCAAGACAAAGGAGATGACCGTGGACTTCAGGAAAAGGAGGGCCGAACACGCCCCCATTCACATCGATAGCCTGTAGTGGAGCGGGTCGAGAGTTTTTCAAAGTTCCTTGGTGTCCACATCACCAACAAACTATCATGGTTCAAACACGCCACGAAAGTCGTGAAAAGGGCACAACAACACCTTTTCCCCTCAGGAGATTGAATAGATTTGGCATGGGTCCCCAGATCCTCAAACAGTTCTACAGCTGCACCATCGAGAGCATCCTGACCGGTTGCATCACTGCCTGGTATGGCAACTGCTCGGGCACCATGAGGCGCTACAAAGGGTAGTGCGTACAGCCCAGTACATCACTGGGGCCAAGCTTCCTGCCTTCTAGGACCTATATACTAGGCAGTGTCAGAGGAAGGCCCCAAAAATTGTCAAAGACTCCAGTCACCCATAGACTCTCTGCTGCCGCACGGCAAGTGGTACCGGAGCGCCAAGTCTAGGTCCAAAAGGTTCCTTAACAGCTACCCGAGCCATATGACTGCTGAACAATGAATCAAATGGCCACCCGGATTATTTGCGTTGACCCCCCCCACACTTTGAGATTCTTCAAAGTAGCCACCACAGCATTCTGCAGCGATACGCCACCCCATCTGGTTTGCGCTTAGTGGGCCTATAATTTGTTTTTCCATAGGACAATGACCCAACACACCTCCAGGCTGTGTAAGGGCTATATAAGCAAGAAGGAGAGTGATGGAGTGCTGCGTCAGATGACCTGGCTCCCGCAATCACCTGACCTCAACCCAACTGAGATGGTTTGGGATGAGTTGGACCACAGAGTGAAGGAAAAGCAGCCAACAAGTGCTCAGTATATGTGGGAACTCCTTCATGGCTGTTGGAAAAACATTCCAGGTGAAGCTGGTTGAGAGAATACCAAGAGTGTGCAAAGCTGTCATCAAGGCAAAGGGTGGCTACTTTGAAGAATCTCAAATATAATTCCATAAGTGTTATTTCATAGTTTTAATGTCTTCACTTTTATTCTACAATGTAGAAAATAGTCAAAATAATAAAAAAAAAAATACATTGAATAAGTAGGTGTGTCCAAACTTTTGACTGGTACTGTATATATATATATATATATATATATATATAACAATATTACAAAAATAAAATATGGGAGAAATATCAGCTTCTGAGGATAAAACTGACATCAGGTAAATAGCAGATACATAGAAAATGCAATAATTAGAAACTGCTCGTTGTTTAAAATGACTTAAATTGTTTGAACCCTCAACCCACCATTCCGAATCAAAACATCAATGTGAAGACCAAAGCCAGTGAAGTGGAGGAGATCTTCAAGAAAAAACAAAATAACACTACACTCATAGATTGTATAACTGGTATGTTTAAACCAGTTCTGTCACAGTTAACGAGTTAATCATTCGTTAACGCGTGACATGTTTATTGGCTATTTATTTTTGTTTTGAAATGTTTCCATTTCTTCACTGCACAACACGGAAGTCAACTACAGTCAATGCTTTTTAATTATTATTATTTTTTTTTATGTTATTGGGTTTTTTTGTCAATCATTTTTTATTTATTATGAACACAACAAAATGAGCCTTTACATTGCTGAAGACCGGAGCTACGTTTGTTCTGCTGCGGATATGTCTTGGATTCGTGTGCATGTCGCGAGACACTATTTTTGGTTTGATAACAAGTGACTAGCTACCTAGCAAACTGATAACTTGACCACTGACTATGCATAGATTTGGATGGCACAGGAAAAACTAAAAAGGAATAGAGCTGCTTCAAAGGCAGGCTGCATATGCAAGAGTGGGGTGTATATGTATGTGTGTGAGAGAGAGAGAACGGGGAGTAAGTGAGCGAGTTTGTTTTGAATGGGCTTGTTTTGCATTGTTTTGTGTGGAAATTTCACTTAAAACCTGTTATGGCTAGGCGTCCCACTAGCGGCACACCTCAATAACATCCGGGGAAATTGCAGAGCGCGAAATTCAAATTACAGAAATATAAATATTTAACATTCATGAAAATACAAGTGTTATACATCAAAATAAAGCTTAACTTCTTGTTAATCCAGCCGATGTGTCCGATTTCAAAAAGGCCTTACCCCGAAAGCACACCATGCGATTATCTGAGGACAGCGCCCCGCACACAAAAGCATGAAAAACATATTTCAACCATTCAGGTGCGCCTGGTCAGAAATAGCGATATAATATATGCCTTACCTTTGATTATATTCTTCTGTTGGTACTCCAAAAGCTCCCAGATACATCACAAATGGTCCTTTTGTTCGATTATGTCCTTCTTTATATCCATAAAAACTCAGTTTATCTGGCGCGCTTCAGTCAATAATCCACCCAGTTTCCCTCCATCAAAATACATACAAAATCAATCCCAAACGTTACTAATAACCTTCTCCAAACAAGTCAAACAACGTTTATAATCAAACCTCAGGGACCCTAATACGTAAATAAATGATCAAGCCAAAATGGGAGCCACCTAGAAAAACTACAATTGCTAGCTAATTTTTCCAAAAACAAACCTGAAACTCTTTCTAAAGACTGTTGACATCTAGTGGAAGCCTTAGGAACTGCAATTTGGCAGGATTTCACCTAAAAATGACAGCCATTGAAAACAGTGGTAGGCAGATTTTTTTTTTTTTGGGGGGGGGGGGTGGTTTGTCCTCTGGGTTTTGCCTGCCATATCAGTTTTGTTATACTCACATACATTATGTTAACAGTTTTATAAACTTTAGAGTTTCCAAATCTACCAATTATATGCATATCCTAGCTTCTGGGCCTGAGTAACAGGCAATTTATTTTGGGCCCGTTTTTCATCCGGACGTCAAAATACTGCCCCCTAGCCCAAAGAGGTGTTAATGACCAATGGAATGGCTGAAAATATGTGAACGCCGCCCACCTGGTGCCCCGGGCCCTGCAAAACGAACTCACAGAGAGAGAGAGAGAGAGAGAGAGAAAGAGGCCCAGCCAGATCCCGGACTTGAACCCGATCGAACATATATAGAGAGACCTGAAAATAGCTGTTCTGCTACGCTCCCCATCCAGCATGACAGAGCTTGAGGGGATCTGCAGAGAAGAATGGGTGAAACTTCCCAGATACAGGTGTGCCAAGCTTGTAGCATCATATCCCAAAAGACTTGAGGCTGTAATCGCTGGCAAATGCGCTTCAACAAAGTACTGAGTAAAGGGTCTGAAAACGTATGTACAGTGCCTTGCGAAAGTATTCGGCCCCCTTGAACTTTGCGACCTTTTGCCACATTTCAGGCTTCAAACATAAAGATATAAAACTGCATTTTTTTGTGAAGAATCAACAACAAGTGGGACACAATCATGAAGTGGAACGACATTTATTGGATATTTCAAACTTTTTTAACAAATCAAAAACTGAAAAATTGGGCGTGCAAAATTATTCAGCCCCTTTACTTTCAGTGCAGCAAACTCTCTCCAGAAGTTCAGTGAGGATCTCTGAATGATCCAATGTTGACCTAAATGACTAATGATGATAAATACAATCCACCTGTGTGTAATCAAGTCTCCGTATAAATGCACCTGCACTGTGATAGTCTCAGAGGTCCGTTAAAAGCGCAGAGAGCATCATGAAGAACAAGGAACACACCAGGCAGGTCCGAGATACTGTTGTGAAGAAG
Source organism: Oncorhynchus mykiss (assembly GCF_057628025.1). Classification (NCBI taxonomy): domain Eukaryota; kingdom Metazoa; phylum Chordata; class Actinopteri; order Salmoniformes; family Salmonidae; genus Oncorhynchus; species Oncorhynchus mykiss. The sequence continues at coordinate 2,927,960 of NC_143035.1, read as the reverse complement.
TTTAAAGCCGTATTTGGATACAAAAAGATTTCCCAAGCTTTAAACATCCCAAGGAGCACTGTGCAAGCGATAATATTGAAATGGAAGGAGTATCAGACCACTGCAAATCTACCAAGACCTGGCCGTCCCTCTAAACTTTCAGCTCATACAAGGAGAAGACTGATCAGAGATGCAGCCAAGAGGCCCATGATCACTCTGGATGAACTGCAGAGATCTACAGCTGAGGTGGGAGACTCTGTCCATAGGACAACAATCAGTCGTATATTGCACAAATCTGGCCTTTATGGAAGAGTGGCAAGAAGAAAGCCATTTCTTAAAGATATCCATAAAAAGTGTCGTTTAAAGTTTGCTACAAGCCACCTGGGAGACACACCAAACATGTGGAAGAAGGTGCTCTGGTCAGATGAAACCAAAATTGAACTTTTTGGCAACAATGCAAAATGTTATGTTTGGCGTAAAAGCAAGACAGCTGAACACACCCTCCCCACTGTCAAACATGGTGGTGGCAACATCATGGTTTGGGCCTGCTTTTCTTCAGCAGGGACAGGGAAGATGGTTAAAATTGATGGGAAGATGGATGGAGCCAAATACAGGACCATTCTGGAAGAAAACCTGATGGAGTCTGCAAAAGACCTGAGACTGGGACGGAGATTTGTCTTCCAACAAGACAATGATCCAAAACATAAAGCAAAATCTACAATGGAATGGTTCAAAAATAAACATATCCAGGTGTTAGAATGGCCAAGTCAAAGTCCAGACCTGAATCCAATCGAGAATCTGTGGAAAGAACTGAAAACTGCTGTTCACAAATGCTCTCCATCCAACCTCACTGAGCTCGAGCTGTTTTGCAAGGAGGAATGGGAAAAAATGTCAGTCTCTCGATGTGCAAAACTGATAGAGACATACCCCAAGCGACTTACAGCTGTAATCGCAGCAAAAGGTGGCGCTACAAAGTATTAACTTAAGGGGGCTGAATAATTTTGCACGCCCAATTTTTCAGTTTTTGATTTGTTAAAAAAGTTTGAAATATCCAATAAATGTCGTTCCACTTCATGATTGTGTCCCACTTGTTGTTGATTCTTCACAAAAAAATACAGTTTTATATCTTTATGTTTGAAGCCTGAAATGTGGCAAAAGGTCGCAAAGTTCAAGGGGGCCGAATACTTTCGCAAGGCACTGTAAATGTGACTTTTCAGATTTTAATATTTTTATAGATTGCAAACATTTCTAAAAACCTGTTTTTGCTTTGTCATTATTGGGTATTGTGTGTATATTGATGACGAAAAACTTTCTTAAAAAAACTATTTTATAATAAGACTGTAACGTAACAAAATGGGGAAAAAGGGGTCTGAATACTTTCCGAATCCACTGTAGACCCTAAGACAGGAAGATACATTTTGCACCATGAGTAGAGTTGTTTTCTACATATCAGCATGCTTTTCAAGTGTGCAACATTATAACGGTCCTGGTTGATACAGTTAATTTTCCTATTCTTAGCTCTTATCCTTATTTAATGTATAGAAGCCTACATCAAAAAATGGCAACTAGTTCTAAACATCTGATCAACACATTGTTTTGGTGAAATCAAATCACCATGTGTTCTTAACCTCACTCCAATATTTAAATGTAGTTGATTATTATTTGAGTATAGTTTTCCAACTCGACAGCACCAAAATTAAAAATAACTGTTGGCAATCTTTGTGAGTGGGTGAATAAAGGTTGAAATCTCATTGATCAACGTCTCAACCAAATACTACTCAAATGTCCACGTTGAAATGATGTGATGTGCCCAGTGGATTATTTGCCCTTGCATGCAATGATATGGCAATTGGAAGGTACGTTCCTCAAACTCAAGCCTGCATGATACCTAAGGTGTGTTAAATGCACCATGTCTTGCGGGCAAATGGAGGTCAGTGGCTGGTCCTTGTAGCTTGGCAGAAGTGAGTAGATGATCGACAGCATTTAGCTCCAGAGGGTGTTGTGTTGTAGGGCATGGCTGGCACGCAGCACTGCTCCAGTGAATGGTGTGGCAGATATTACAGCCCAGGATCTGATGGCCTCCATCTGGCCCAGTGAGGCAGAGATGCCAGCCAGGCCAGCAGAGAGACTGTGTCCCCCTCCTCCCATCCCTGTTTCCCCATCACCGCCAGTCAGCCAGTGGAGCCGAGGTGGAGAGGGTTAGTGTAGTATAGCTGTCGCGCTACAGCCAGAGCAGAGGTCTATCTCAGTAATTAACATGTTGACACACAGCTATGTTTATCAGAACAGTTTGCAATGGAGGAGACAAGTGGTCACTACTATGTTCTCAACATACAGTAGGCTACAGCAGGGCCATGCACAGACCTTTCTGGGGCAGGTGTTAAAAAAAAATGCCTGAAGCCTCTGTAGTGAAAACAGTTACATTTTTGAGCATTGGCCTATTTCTTTTTGCAACAACACACTCACTCATCATCAGAAATTGAAAGAAAGCTAATTACAGTGCCTCCTGAAGACATGATTGACTACAAGAAAAGAGGGTGGGTTACCAGCTGATCGTTGATTGACGTAAATCTGCTAGTTAGCTAGCTCGATTTCTTTTACTGATTGTAATTTACCTCTGTCTTTATCCCTTTCTCTACTGCGTATCAGCCAACCAGACGGAATATTGATGGTGATGTAGGCTAAATCAAGTATTATCAAGTGGTAATCATGCTGCTGTAAAAGTACTGAGGATTTAAACTATAGTGAACAAAAATAATAAACGCAACATGTAAAGTGTTGGTCCCATGTTTCATAAACTAAAATAAAACTTACCAGAAATGTTCTGTACACATAAAAAGCTTATTTCTCCAATTTTGTGCACAAATGTATTTACATCCTTGTTAGTGAGCATTTCTCCTCTGCCAAGATAATCCATCCACCTGACTGGTGTGGCATATAAAGAAGCTGATTAAACAGCATGATCATTACACAGGTGCACCTTGTGATGGAGACAATAACACACCACTCAAAAATGTGCAGTTTTGTCACACAAGACAATGCCACAGATGTCTCAAGTTTTGAGGGAGCATGGAATTGGCATGCTGGCTGCCGGAATGTCCACCAGAGCTGTTGCCAAATAATTGAATTATAATTTCTCTACCAAAAGCCACCTCCAACGTTGTTTTAGAGAATTTGGCAGTATGTCCAACTGGCCTCACAACTGAAGACAACGTGTAACCACGCCAGCTCAGGAGCTCCACATCCAGCTTCTTCACCTGCGGGATTGTCGGAGACCAGCCACCCGGACATCTGATGAATCTGCACAACCGAAGACTTTCTGCACAAACTGTCAGAAACATCTCAGTGAAGCTCATATGGATAAGTGCATCTGCTAAGTGACTAAATAAGCATGCTTGTCGTCCTCACCAAGGTCTTGACCTGACTGCAGTTCGGCGTAGTAACCGACTTCAGTGGGCAAATGCCCACTAATCCCAGTTTCAACTGTACCGGGCAGATGACAGGCGTTGTGTGGGCAAGCGGTTTGCTGATGTCAACGTTGTGAACAGAGTGCCCCATGGTGGCGGTGGGGTTATGGAATGGGCAGGCATAAGATATGAACACAATAGCATTTTATCGATGTTCATTTTTATGCACAGATACCATGACGAGATCCTGATGCCTATTGTCGTTCATCTGCCTCCATCAGCTCATGTTTCAGAATGATAATGCATGCTCCATGTTGCAAGGATCTGTACACAATTCCTAGAAGTTGAAAATGTCCCAGTTCTTCCATGGCCTGCATACTCACCAGACATGTCACCCATTGAGCAGGTTTTGAATACTATGGATCTACGTGTACAACAGCGTGTTCCAGTTCTCGCCAAAATCCAGCAACTTCGCAGAGCCATTGAAGAGGAGTGGGACAACATTTCACAGGCCACAATCAACAGCCTGATCAACTCTATGCGAAGGAGATGTGTTGCAATGCATGAGGCAAATGATGGTCAGACCAGATACTGACTGGTTTTCTGATTCACGCCCCTACCTTTTTTTAAGGTATCTGTCACCAACATCTGTATTCCCAGTCATGTGAAATCCATAGATTAGTGCCTAATGAATTTGTTTAAATTAACTGATTTTCCTTATATGAACTATAAATCTTTATTGTTGCATGTTTTGCGTTTATATTTTTGTTCAGTGTAGGTAGCTAGCTACACACACACTCCACTGGTGACCACACCTCTCAAGCCATGCATGTTTGTTTACCAGTCTGCACACAATCTCTGTGCAGGACAGTCTGTGAAAAAGGTGCTACTGGGCGCGCGCACAAGGTGTGTAGGCTACAGGGCAACAGGCACAACCAACAGATGGGGTGACAAACTTGACACAACTTTCAGGCAGTGGGTTCCGAACAACAATGACATTAAATGTACACAAAAAATATATACCATCACCCAAAGGCCACTTTGGAAACTGCAAGGGCGAAGGGGATGTGCTCTTCAGTCTGCACAAGTAGAACCCTATCTGTGAAAGTGCATGGCCTACAGTAGCAGTAAGGGATATATGCTGTATATAGATAGTGAAGGCTTCTGAAACCCCTTACACATCTCAATGAATACAATCATTTTATTGTAAGATTATCCACATTTTGATATATGATATGACTGTACATACTGTAAATGCCAAGAAAGCTCCACTAACTCCATTGTACTGGTCAGTCTTTGACTTGGGCATATATATTATGTGTTCCTATGTTTACCCCGACTCAAATATGCATAATTAATCATTTCTGACCTCCTTTTCTAGTGGCAGCTGCCATATGCTTACTTTCAGTCATAATCATCTCCATGGAGATGCATTAAAAAGTCAAACAGATCCAGAGTTGGCTATCCATGTGAAAACATTCCATATCAGACAATGACTGTTACTGCTAAAGCCCACGATAATTTTTAGACAGATGTAGAATTCCTGTCTGAAATTGTTAGGCAAATGCTTAAAACAATGTTGATTAATTATATGCAAATGTACTATGTGTTTTATGCCTAAAGATTTAACTAATTTCTAAACCTGTCTACCTACTTAGGTTCATCCATTCATTGCATAGTTTCTACTAGGGTACAATATGAGAGCATACCTCTGGACCTTGGGGACACAGGGAGGAGAAGGACTGGAGGGGTAAGGTCATTACCACATGGTTCAGCCCGTGGCTCTAATTCCACCCTCCTACGTGACAAAAACACACTCTCCTCTCCTCCCTCTATCCTAAGCATGGTGATGTGGGGGGTTTGTGCCCTTCAGACTGCCATCTGCTGTGATGGGCTGTCATCGCCAATGGTATAGGGCCATCTGCTTACGCTTTACCAAGTCAGGGAAGGAGGTACTGGTGGTGGCGCAGGCAGGGCGCTAAAACAGGAATCATAATGACCTCTGGGAGTTGGAGTTAGAATGAGGACACTACCTCTTTGCTCCCCTCTGAAAAAACACTGCGGCTAATGATAATAATAATAAGAGGCTGTTGAATTAGAGGGAAATGCATCCCAGGGGCATTGTTAGATTCCTTAATGCACTCAAGCACATTAAGTGTAATGAAATAGCCATATATCACACTGCTGCTTTAAAGGACAACTAGCCGCTTCTGTCTTAAACATGCAATTAAAGGATATTTTGTGGTGGTGGAACTGTGAAAATTACAGCACAGTATTACAGCAAGTAGCCATGATGTAATTGGAGGAAATGCATCATCTATTTTTGCAGCAGCAGAAGCAGCTCGAGCACTTATCATCAAGGGAAGAGTATCCAATATATTATTGAAAGAAAGTATGGCTACAAAATAGTATTTATACAATACACAGTTATTGTGAAGGAAAATAACACCCTAATGGGAGTAGTGAAATGTTAATATCAATTTGCCGCCTGTGGTAAATGTCATCCCCTATAGCTAAACTTAGGAGACTGATTTGTTCTCTTTAATTTGCCCAAACTCATTTGCATTATTCAGCCAAACATAAATATGTATTTTCTAATTCAAGAAGAACCTTTTCCATTACATGGTTTTGTGTCTTACCCACTGAATTAGGGTACAGATAAGTGTTTTGTGACACAGATAGATAATGCTCCTATCTGTACAGTCTATAATTACATTATGATAGATAAGAGAATGTTTCATTCTTCCCTGCCAGGTAGATGAGATAAACACTTCCATCACTCATAACTGTGTTATCTTCAATAAACAGTGATTGAAAGTGAATAAAGGTTGATTGTGACGCATTAGTGACGGTGAGAGAAGTGTCTATACCGTGACAGTAACAAGCAACACAGGGGCACCACTCTGAGAATGACATACGGGACCTGGAGTGACTGGGGCACGACCAACACATTCATGGTGTTCATTTTGACTAATTATCTGTTCCTCTGAGTGGATGCTATTTGATCTGCTGTGATTTCTATCTCATATATAAATGCCATTGGTGCAACAGGATCTTGTGTTCATACATTTAGTCCTGTTTTCCCCTTTTTCAGAACATCCCACTGGGCACACACTGGTTGAATCAACGTCGTTTCCACGTCATTTCAATTGAATTGACGTCTGTGCCCAGTGGGATATTATCTTGCTTGACCCTGAAGTATGCCAGAGTTCATCCTCTAAACAGGCTTGCCCAAAGGGGACAACATTTGCCATTTTCTCTGCTTCTGTGCTGGAGGTCTCCCTGTTTCATCTTGCAATAATCCAGAAAGATTTGTTTATTTACTTTTCCTACGACTGCTCTCCTTTTAGGTCAACTGGGAATTCCTATTACACACGTCTTCTTCAACTGGGATACATTACACGGAGACATCACTCTGAGGATGACATGGAGACCTGGAGAGACTGGGACACGACTAGCTCATTGATGGTCTTAACTTGGATTAATTATCTGTTCCCTTTTAATCTTTCAGGAGTCCCTTAATAACATGTAATCCTGCTTGATCAGTCCATCATTTAAAAGCTGAGGGGATGTTTCTAAAGGAAGGAAAAATCAGGAAACATTTGTTTTTATTCCTTAAGAAGTTAAAGGATACAATGTATCAATTGGAAATACCCTTCTAGTATTTCATGATCAGTGGAATGGTTCATTACGAAATGTACTATAGTTAGAAAATATGAAATAAATGATCAGGCAGACAATTTATAAATCAGACATTTGATGCACTTTTCAACTTGGATCTCTATAAACGACAGCATATACAATGGGTTTAGTACGGATCTGAATAGACTAACGACCAATCTGCTCAAACATAACAATTTTAAATAGGGAAAGGCAAGTCTGTGACCATGTTGATGGAATTAATTTGGTTTGTAAATGCATTTGAGGATAATGTCGTTGAGCTACCAACCAGCGTCCAATTCCCTTCACTCCCATGCCTGCCCATTTGAATTATGTTCTGTCCCCACGCTAGCACAGCAGGATATGGCAAACACGACGTCTGTGGCATAAGTGAACCATAGTCCAGATTAGCAGGCTAGGAATGGTGTGACTGTGAGAGGCCACCCTTTCTAATGGCACTTCAAACTGTTCCTGAATAGGGTCACTCCTCTGGCAGAGAGAGAGAGCAGAGAGAAGCCAGTGTGATTGGCAAGTCCCTGAATCTGATTATGTCCTTCACTCATTATGAACCTCTTTCCCAGCGCCAAGTGTGATCATTACAACTGAAAGCAATAAAAATGCAAATGACCCAAAAAAATGATCACTTTTAAGTCATTGGACTATCTTTGGATATAGTGGCTAAGAGACTGGAGGGTCTAAGCTTTTCCCTTGGGCCCAGGCCTCATATAAAAACAATGCAATAACTATTAGGAGCGTATTTTGCACATCACTCGAGGACTACATATTGCCTCCGAAGTAGATTGCATACTGTACCTACCCCAACTCCCTTTTCCCCCTTTCAAACAAATTGAAATTGAAATCCAATTCAGAATTGATTAGGCCTACCTATCTTTCAAAGGTGCCTCTTTGACGAGTGATGAGAGGAGCTCTCCTCTTGATAAATATTAAATTCCCACATCAAAGTGAGAAATCACACAAATTAGGCCTACTTGTCGCTCGATTTGTGTAACTTGGAATCTTTTAGAACTGTGAGATAATTTGGTTTATCATGTTTAACCTTTTATCTAGTTCTCATCAAAGCGTGTCAAGTGCTGGTGGTAAAGGGGACTAAGCAGGGTTATGACACATAGGCAGTCATTAACAATCGCGCTTAGGGGATTAAAGCCATTCTGGGTTGGGTACAAACTACTTAGATTTTGTTGATGTCTGACTTTGGACAGTGTGAGGGCTTAAACAAACCTGAGAGTCAAAACATCTCCTTCATAGTCTTTCCACGCTCCACACTAATATTTAACTTGATTCTTGTTTCAAGTTTTCATACCAAGTACTGTTGTATCATCCAATCTGTATGATTCATGTTATTGTGAGAAGGGTGAGTGCTTTGATGTTTTGGGGTGGGGTCCAGAGCTGTTTTGGCTCACTGAGACATTCTGTGATTGGAATCAAATGTTGAAATGTGATCCCTGGACTGGTTCACTGGAAAATAGCTTTTCTCCAGTGATCAAACTAAAACTCTGTGGTCTGGACAGGATTTACTATGGCGACTTGATGTATTTTGCTCACACAATAATACCAACAATGTGTTACCTCTAAATGAGAGAGAGAGAGATCACCCAACATGGAGGTCTCTCTCTCTGGACCTGTTCCAACCTGCAGTATGGACAAAGGGGGGCATCGCTACTTGGACACCACAGATCCAGTTCCAAAGTGCAACACGGGTTTAATTGTTATTATACAATAATGCCAGTGTGTTGTTAACTAAGTGTGACTGGTAAGGTGAATAGGGGTGCCATTAGAACTTGTCAGGGGTTAAGCAGTACTGAGGGTTCCGCCAGAGGAATGCTGTCGGACGCACTCTCGCATGTCTCCCTAATAAAACTGAACCCTTATTAATTGATGAACTGTCACAACAGCTGTGAGGAGGCTTTAATTGGGTGCAGGGATGCCATGCTGTAATGACCACTTCTGGGACCTGCTGGCAAAAAGTATTTGTTATTGGCAGGTGGTCGTTCAACATTTGCTACTTTTATTTCCTGTAAATAATTAGTTCATCTGATTAAAAGTGTGGGGTAAATAACCAAACTTGTAAATTATACTTTAGGGTAGCCTATAAGCAAAAAGCCACCATGTCTGGGGATTTCTCTGCTACCTTCATTTTTTAATTATACTATCATTATCATAAGATGTAGCGAGAGAAGCTTACGTTAAATCTGGTGCAAACCGATGCAATGCATATTAATAGACAATCCATATATTATCTATAGTTGTGAAAGATGCTTTGAGCAACATATTGACATTGAGCTAAACATCAACATATTATCACCATATTATAAATAACTGCTTCCTTCTTCCCCTTTTCCTCAGAGTTTGACTCTTTTTGTTTGACTGTTCAAGAACATTGTTCTTGATGTTTTGGAGGAGGTAGCTAATCTAGTTTCTGTGCATAAGTGTTGAGAGTGCAGTTTTATTAGGGCCTGCTAAATGAGCCCCATTATGAGTGGCCCTAGGGCCCAGCCTGGGAGTCTAATCAGTCTGCAGCACCCGGCCCCTGGCCCCTGGCCCCCGCCCACGGCCACAATGCGGTCTCCCTTCTCTTCCCTGGTGTAATTAACCAAGTGGCACATCATGGAGCAGAGGAGAGTAGGAGAGCAGAGGAGAAAGCTGCTGTTCCAAAGCCCAGTAATGAGCCTCTGCTGCTCCCACAACACACATGAAACATTTACTGGCAGAGCAAAAACTTTCAGCTCCCTCTCCTCTCACACAAGAAGACGGCTGCGTTTTATATCTTGTGCTTGTGTATTCAGGGAAACATTATTTTAACAGGGATATTTAATCGCAGTTTGTATGAGCGTGTATGGTATATGTGTATGGTCCGTTGTCGTTGCTTTCAACTCAGTTAGTGTTTATGGATACACCTAGTAGAGTCAACTCACTTTATGTCAGATGAGACACGTTTTCTTGAATAGCAACACTTGAGTGGTAACATCCTGTACTCACCTCTCACCTCAACAACAGATAAGGCTAATTCTAATATGATGGTCAAAAACGATGTAGGACAGTCATAGTTTTCTACAAAGCAGGTTACCTGGTTTTGTCGCTGGTAACAAAATACCGCTACTAGTACATTTTTAACAATGCTATAACGTTGTGCATAGAGTTACCAACACAACTAAAACTTAGCTTAGGAGTGCAGTAGCAGGTCCGCCTGTATTGTGTAGGGGAGTAGAGAATATTGATTCTGTCTTGCTAAACTAGAGAACAGAATAGGAAAGTGGTTTCCGTGGCAACAACCCCGAAAGCATATCTGTTTTTCCGAGAGTTGTGAAACCCTCCTTCTGTTTCATTGTCTAAAGATGAGTGAGTAATGCAGCAGTTAATAGGGTGGGAAAAAGGAGATATTTGCAGTTTCCTATTCCTCAGTAGAGAATTTGGCCTAATTACATGCACAGCCTCAATCAAAGTGTCTTAATTATGAATTTATTACAGGTTGTCTGCCAGAATAATGTTTCACAGACTCTGGGCTCCATTCAAACAAACCCGCATTACAGTATTTGAATCAACGTTGTTTCCTCCTCGTTTCAACCTCGAAATCTATGTGATGATGTTAAATCCACAAGGAAAACGGACTGGTTTTTGCAGAAAGTCATCAACATAAGGGTATTTAAAAAAAATAAATTCACCCATCTTTGAACCTAAATCCAATGACACAATGGTACATGCTGTTTCTTTAAAGATCAATTCACGTTAGTTGACAACTCTACCAAATACAACTCAAAACTAGACGTTGAACGGACGTCTTTGCCCAGTGGGTAGTCTCTCTAGACATCCGCGTTGCCAACCACAATTTTCAAATGTTGCCTAGGGGTCTGGTTTTCGAGACTACTCAAATACTGTAGATTCACCTAACAGGTAGATGTTGATAGTTTTAACTATAAGATACAGTACGCGTGTGCACAAGCAGTAGTTTGTAAACAAATATACTTCATAAACATTGCTAAGTCAGCTTTGATTGAATCCTGAAAGCCCTCTAATAACCATTAATACTGTCAATCAAGATATCAAAATCATTTGATGGCCATTGTTATCTACATATTACTATTCATTTGACCGGGTAGGTAATTTACAAAAACGACCCAGTGGACGTTTGATAAAGGACATTTCTATAACTGCAAAGTGTTTAGAGCTTCACTATTCCATTGTCATCGCTCAAAGCCCCTCTCTGCCAGTGTGTAGGCCTATCCCTCCAATGAGATGAGGAATGATAAAGAGCAGGATGATGTTAATGTAGGTCATCCTGTAGCGAGGAGCCGCCAGGAGCAGGGATACTGGCTAATGACATTACGGCAGGATAGGAGGTGGTTATGATCAATACCAGCACTTCATCATCAGGCCTCTCTGCCTGCACACACACACACACACACGAACACACACACACACACACACACACACACACACACACACACACACACACACACACACACACACACACACATACACACACCGGGAGAAGGTCAGTGCACTGCAGGTGCTGTGGCAGTGACAAACGTTGCTCTATTCAATCTGTATCACAAAAATTCAGCACTAAAGCCCGCTAGAAATTTAAAGGTAATGTTCCCGTGTTGGCTGAGATGGCATTCATGGTAAACGCTGCATAAGTCGGCTCAATCAGAAAGGCTTCAGCGATACGGATTGAATAGAGCCCTTAGTCAAAAGGACTCCATCTGAACAACTTAAGCTCTCACCACGACTGGACTAGCAGATAGCAACGGATTGGATAAACAGCCAAGTAGGACAGACGCTGTTACTAAAATAAAACAAAATCACGGTCATCATTAAAAGACTAGGGGAGTGGACAGTGACAGCAAAGAGGAAAGAAAAGAAGAGGGGATGGGAAAAGCAATGAAAGGAGAGACAAGGGAGAGGAGGGAAGTGGGGGTCTGAAATGTTTGCATGCAACTAATCGTGAATGGCATGGCAATTTTGTCAAGGGAGGGATTGGCACTGATGATGTCGGCTTCTCTCCCAAGATTGATTAGGCACATCAAGGGAGCCACTGCCTCACCAGAGCCGAGACAGAGAGTAATATGGATTTGTCTCGAAGCTCATATTTCTTCATTTGTTTCCATTACGCCACGTCTACATGGAGCCCTACAAACAACAGTGGCCAGATATCATCCCAGCTGCGACCAAGATTGGCCTAGCTGATTAATTGTTTTTGGGAGGTTTCCTCTCTCCGAGGGTTTTGAATTGCCCGTTTGTCCTGTGTCCCATCGGAGGGCGGTCCAGAACAGCGATGGATTATGGGCCACAGCTCAGATACTCCATACTCCAACAAGACAGCAAGGACATCAATAAAAAAAAATGTAAAAACATATTTCATCCAAATCTGAGCATTGTCAATTTTCACATTTAAAGCTTGTCATTGTTTTGACTCAGAGTTCATGTACTGATTGGCAAAAACAATACAATAATATTGATTTTAACACAATAACATTTTATTTTAAAAGAACATCGACCTATTTAGCACAGAAAGCATACATGAAGCCCAAGCCTCTGCTATGCACTGTACATTCCACAAGCATTGCCTTTTTCACCTCGTAGCTGTGTAACCCAAAACCTAAGTTGCATTGTGATTGGACAAAAGCAATGACTGTACAGCCCCTCCCTAGAACTTATTGTTATTTATTTAAAAAATAACCTTCACATGACCCTACAAAGGGCCTTGGAACCGGTCGTAGAAAAAATAACTTTTGAAATACTAAAATTGATTCTAGAACACATTTGGGGGTTGGTAAACTGGGTAAAATACCTCCAGAGCTGTGTTATTACATTGATTAAAAATATAAACGGAACATGCAACAATTTCAATTTTTTTTTTGTGAGTTACAGTTATAAGGAAATCGGTCAATTTAAACAAATTCATTAGGCCCTAATCTATGGATTTCACATGAATGGGCAGGGGTGCACTCATGGACCCACTGTGGAGCCAGTACCATCCAGTCAGAATGAGTTCTTCCCTAACAAAGGGCTTTATTAGACATAAATACTTCTCCGTTTCATCAGTTGTCCGGGTGGATGGTATGGTGAAAAAAATGACAAACTCTGTTATGCAGATGCGCCTTAAACCTGTAATTTCCACTGTATGTTTCTCTCATGTAAGAATAAGCCAGTATTTTCCTCTCTTGTTTCTGAGTAACTTAGTCACGCGGCCAAAGACAAAGGGCCATCTGAGAGTGACCAGTTTTTGGTCCATCTTGTTCTTATCGTATCTTTCAAGGGCACAGCAGTGTGGAGATATGAAGAGAACAGAGGCTAGCTTGAGCAGCAGCGACAATTCTATCACCAGAAAGGAGTAACAAATTGGCATTATCACTTGTGCGTACGCTATGTTCCCATCATGATCTCACACACCTGCTAAACTGCCACATAGACAAAGGTTGTAAAAGCTGAGACCCAACACTTGTTTGTTGGGCTCTTAACTCTGCACCTTTGAGTGATTGTTAACCACTCCAGAATTGCAATTCTTATAATAAATGCTTGTTGTTTGAAGAATCTACAGTCTCTCTTCCTTTCTGGTTAGAATTTCCATGACACTGGTCTCAGACAATCTCGCAGGTGAAGAAGCCAGATGTGGAGGTCCTGGCTGGCGTGATTACACGTGGTCTGCTGTTGTAAGGCCGGATGCACATACTGCAACATTTTCTAAAACGACATTGGAAGTGGCTTTTGGTAGAGAAATTATCATTAAATTATCTGGCAACAGCTCTGGTGGACATTCCTGTTGTCAGCAAGCCAATTGCATGGTCCCTCAAAGCCCGAGACAAGTGTGGCATTGTTTTGTGTGAAAAAATTGAACATTTTATGGTGGCCTTTTATTGTCCCCAGCACAAGGTGCACCTGTGTAATGATCATACTGTTTAATCAGCTTTTTGATATGCCACACCTATCACAGGGATGGATTATGGTCACTAGGAGAAATGGTCACTAATAAAGATGCAAACAAATTCATGCACAGCATTTTAGAGAAATAAGCTTTTTGTGTGTATGGAACATTTCTGGGATCTTTTATTTGGGACAAACACTTTACATGTTGCGTTTATATTTTTGTTCAGTATATACTGTATAGTGCAATAACATTGAAACTCCCATTTGATTTCATATAGATGCAGCGAAACCAGAGATGCAATCTGTTATTCTGATTCTCCACAGTTAGATGTAAAAGCCCATTTAGAAGCGAACAAAACGCACACTGCTGAACAGTCAAAGGTTCCCTCCCTGTGCCTTGAAAATGGCATATCAGTAATACATTGCAAAATGCATAGTGCATAATGTTCCCTGCATTCAACATACTGTTTCAAAGGAAATGACTTCCTCAGGCATTGCAATTGGTAATGTCTCTTTGATCAAAGAATATAAGACATTAGGTAGACAACACTTCCCATGTGAAGTGAAATTTCTCGCTCTCAGCCCATCCTAGACTCCACTTTGCAGAAACTCAATGAATTACATTTTCCATGTGTGGTTTCACAGAGAAGGCCCTTGTACATAACCTTAGTTGTATTTACAACCAACTAACACCTTACTGTATGTTTTGGGTTCATTACCTTATGTTTTAAGAAAAGTTGCATGATCAATGTGTTTTTTTAAACACATGAGATCCAATCCAGTGGTTTTTGTTGTTGCCATGGTAGCCTGGGAAAGCAAGAGTGGGGTCCTGGGGGATGTTAGATGTGTGAGTTTGTTGGTGAGAACAAAGGAGGGAAGCATTGTAGGGTAATTACTTTGTGTTTTCATACCAGGAGGCTTAGAGGTGAAAAACTCTCAGCTGGATTATCTTTCAGCTCTCCCTTTTGGAATGAGTTTCATAGTCAGTGACCCCCAATTCAGATTTCTCTCCTGCAGACACAAGACCTTGGGCTAGGGAATTAAAAGGAAGGTGCTTCTTTGGTGCGAGCAACAGATTCACACATAGCCACATTTGTTCATGTTTTTTTTTTTATATCCGGTGATAAACATTGAATTTGTCTGGAAGCAACACAGTTGTTTTCTCTATTTGTGTTTGTGGTACAAAGCAAAAATGCCTTCCAAAATAAGTATATATTTTTTTCTCACTGTGAATGCCTAAACTTGTCTCTGCTGGAGAAATGTCCAAGTCAAACAAAGATCAAAACATCAAGGTTAGTGTTTTTTTTATGTTCACAGTCAAACTTAAACATGTTCATTCTGGAGATCAAAGACTTGTCTCAGAGTTAATTTGCCACAACGTCACTGTTGATGCAATGTCAGTTCATTCCCAGTGAATAGGCTGTTGCAATGTAGCCACATTTTCTCAGAATCATTTTCACCCTTTTCCTTTGGGGCTTGTCACCATGAATGAGGCTACCCTATCTCCAGTACAATCCCATGAACTTAAAATAAGTATACTGAACAAAAATATAAATGCAACATGCAACAGTTTCAACGATTTTACTAAGTTACAGTTCATATAAGGAAATCAGTCAATTAAAATAAATGAATTAGGTCCTAATCTATGGATTTCACATGACTGGGAAGGGCAGCAGCCATGATGGGCCTGGGAGGGCATAGGCCTCACAACTTGGGAGCCAAGCCCAGCCAATCAGAATACATTTCCCCCCCAAAAAGGGCTTTATTACAGACAGAAATACTCCTCAGTTTAATCAGCTGTCCGGGTGGCTGTTCTCAGATGATTCTGCAGATGAAGAAGCCGGATGTGGAGGTCCCGGGCTGGCGTGGTTACATGTTGTCTGTGGTTGTGAGGCTGGTTGGACGTACCGCCAAATTCTCTAAAATGAGGTTTGATGCAGCTTATGGTAGAGAAATGGACATTAAATTATCTGGCAACTGCTCTGGTAGATATTCCTGCATGCCAATTGCACGCTCCCTCAAAACTCGAGATATCTGTGGCATTCTGTTGTGTGACAAAACTACACGAGTTAACTTTTATTGTCCCCAGCACAAGGTGCACCCATGTAATGATCATGCAGTTTAATCAGCCTCTTGATATGCCAGGTGGATGGATTATCATGGCAAAAGTGAACTGCTCATTAACAGGGATGTAAGAAAATGTGTGCATGACATTTTAGATAAATAAGCTTTTTGTGCATATGCAACATTTCTGGGATCTTTTATTTCAGCTCATGAAACGTGGGACCAACACTTTACATGTTGTATTTATATATTTGTTAAGTATAAATAAATAATATTTTGAAAGAACAGCTGTCAAATAATTTGCATACAGGGAGGGATCAGGGAATCTGGTCATAATGTGGACACAGTGAACAGATATGAGACACATTTGAACCTTTTCACATGTGAGTTCCAAATATCTCTAAAGGTCGCCCCAGC
The DNA here is from genome assembly GCF_057628025.1 of Oncorhynchus mykiss. Taxonomy (NCBI): domain Eukaryota; kingdom Metazoa; phylum Chordata; class Actinopteri; order Salmoniformes; family Salmonidae; genus Oncorhynchus; species Oncorhynchus mykiss. Next base: position 2,911,548 of record NC_143035.1, on the reverse strand, counting down.
GTGATATTTTTTGAGGGTGATGTCAGAATTCACTCACTGTTCCAAAACGTGATTGTTACGCAACAAGACAGATAACCTGCGCTGCGCTTAAACCAAGGCACGCTGCTTGCTAATTATGTATAGGTTTTGCTTCAACTTGAGAATTTAAAGTTATTTTCTAACAAGTTTGATTTTCTAACTGCTTGAATTGAGGTGTGTTCCGTCTCCTTGTTAATTCACATATGAACTAGCCCATTTCACTGTTCGGACAATTTATGTTTGAGGCTTTACTGAGCCGGAAAACTCCTCTCTTTCACAAGAGCCCAAGCCCTTCCCCAGTGATTCTCCAGATCAACTATGAAGACATTGAGCATCTCTAGTCAGAACAGGCCTTGCAAAAACTTTTCCCCCCAGGCACATTTTCTGGCTGGCAACCGCATTGCATTCATTCTTGTTTTCCTTACAAATAATAACTTTGGACATGTGTGCATTCATATCAAAGTAAGTGCCTTATTTCCTGTATATTGTGCTGTCGTTTCTATTGTAGCATACCGTATGTATAGTGCCTTTAGAAAGTATTCAGACCTCCTGACTTTTACCATATTTTGTTACGTTACATCCATATTCTAAAATTGATTAAATTGTTTTTTCCCCTCATCAAACGAAACACAATACCCCATAATTACAAAGCAAATACAGATTAAAACTGAAAAATCCTATTTACAGAAGTATTCAGACCCTATACTCAGTACCTTGTTGAAGCACCTTTGGCAGCAATTACAGCCTTCTTGGGTATGACGCAACAAGCTTGGCACACCTGTACTGGGAAGTTTCTCCCATTATTTTCTTCAGATCCTCTCAAGCTCTCTCAGGTTGGATGGGGAGCGTTGCTACACAGCTGTTTTCAGGTCTCTCCAGAGATGTTCGATTGGGTTCAAGTCCGGTCTCTGGCTGGGCCATTCAAGGATATTCAGAGACATGTCCTGAAGCCACTCATGCGTTGTCTTGGCTGTGTGCTTAGGGTTATTGTCCTGTTGGAAGGTGAACCTTCGCCCCAGTCTGAGGTCCTGAGTGCTCAGGAGCAGGTTTTCTTCAAGGATCTCTCTGTACTTTGCTCCGTTCATCTTTGCCTTTAATCCTGACTAGTCTCCCAGTTGCTGCCACTGAAAAACATCCCCACAGCACGATGCTGCCACCACCAAATTTCACCGTAGGGATGGTGCCAGGTTTCCCCCAGACGTGACGCTTGGGATTCCGGCCAAATAATTAACTCTTGGTTTCATCATACCAAAGAATCTTGTTTCTCATGGTCTGAGAGTCTTTACAGGTCTTTTGGCAAACACCAAGCGGGCTGTTATGTGCCTTTTACTGAGGAATGGCTTCCGTCTGGCCGCTCTGCCATACATTTCTGATGGGTGGAGTGCTGCAGAGATGGTTGTCCTTCTGGAAGGTTCTCCCAACTCCACAGAGGAACTCTAGAGCCCTGTCAGTGTGACCATCGGGTTCCTGGTCACCTCCCTGACCAAGGCCGTCTCCCCCGATTACTCAGTTTGGCCGGGCGCCAGCTCTAGGAAGAGTCTTGGTGGTTCCAAATGTAAGAATGATGGAGTCCACTGTGTTCTTGGGGACCTTCAAGGCTGCAGAAATGTCTTGGTAACCTTCCCCAGATCTGTGTCTTGACACATCCTGTTTCGGAGCTCTACAGACAATTCCTTTGACCTCATGACTTGGTTTTTGCTCTGACATGCACTGTCAACTGTGGTACCTTATATAGACAGGTGTGTGCATTTCCAAATCAATTGAATTTACCACAGGTGGTCTCCAATCAAGTTGTAGAAACATCACAAGGATGCTCAATGGAATCAGGATGCCTGTGAGCTCAATTTAGAGTCTCATAGCAAAGGGTCTGAATACTTACGTAAATAAGGTATTTCAATTTAATACATTTGCAAAAAATTCTAAAAACCCCGTTTTCACTTTGTCGTAATGGGATGTTGTGTGTAGATTGCTGAGTATTTTTTTATATACCTATTTTACAGTAAGGCTGTAACGTAACAAAATGTGGAAAACGTCAAGGGGTCCAAAGACACTGTAGGTCTGGAGCATAATGTATTTACTGTTTTATTCACATGTTTTCAACTACTGGTGACGGATCATGCATTTAGATTCTTACATAGATTGTAATGGACACATATTATGTGTGTAAAATACTTTTTTGAACATTTTACTGATTATGATGAGCTAATGCTAAGCTATTTGATAGTTATGTGTGGTGCCATGTTTGTTGACATCATACAATGCATTCTGGTTGTCACGTAAGCGTCTGTCAGACCAAAGATGTTTAAAAATTAGATAAATAGATAGTTCACTCGATTGACTTATGGTGCTTTCGCGACAACTGGGAACTCTGAAAAATACGAGGTCAAATCGTGATGTCATTGATCTTCAGGTCGGAAATTTGGGGCTCTAGAAATAAATATTTTTCCCAGTTCCCAGGTCTGGCCCAGAACTCTGTCACCATAGCAAATGAATTGCCAATCAGAATGTTGTAATGTCTGTGTCTGTGTAATGTAAGTTTCCAAGGCCCTGAATCCGGCAGAGCACACTTGGGAGGTGGGGGGAAACACCCAGCTCACCCGCGGCCGCGGGAGGAACATATGTGGACAAATGTAAGGGACGGTTCACATGACCTTCTGCAAGATTGAGCGGTTAAGACGAAGGGTGACACTCCTCTTATCTGGACCCATTCTTCTCACTGATAAGGAATGAAGTTCACTCACCCTCTTAGTGAAGGTAAAAGCCAACAGGAATGCCACCCTCATGGATAGGTTCTTCAATTCAGGATAGGTGCACCCCCCCAGCCTGAAGAGAAGGTCGGGCCTCAGGGTCAGCTGCCATGGGGTCCCTGAGATGAGAGACAGAAAGCTGACAGTGGTGGTCTTGGCCAGCATGGAGCTATCAAGAGCAGCTGGTGGACAATCAAGATGACCCTGTCTAGCGTAGCTGTGGTCAGGGGAAATGGTAGGAAAGCGTAAAGCGGCATTGCCGGCCAATCATGAGCAAGGGAGTCCAGACCCATAGGGTCCTAGACTGAGAACCAGCTGGGGCAATGAGTGTTCTCCTGAAATACAAACAGGTCCACCTGTGCTCTCCTGAACCTGTCCCAAAGCTTTAGCACCACCTGAAGGTGCAGACTCTAGTCCCCCCCATGACGTGCCCTCATGACGCGCCCTCATGAGAGTCGAATCTATGGACATCCCGAGGTATGTCGCCTTCAGTGAGGGAGTCAGGTGACTCTTCTCCTCGTTTAAGGTGGCCCAGAACTCGAACTTGGTTCAAGAGGGTCCTTGTGTCCTTTGTGGCTTGTTCCCTGGATGGGGCAGACTATCCAATTGTCCAGGTAAGGCAGTTACTCCTCCAGTAGAATGTGCAACCACAGCAAAAGGCAAAGGCCTGTGGGCCAGCCGAAATGCTGCCGTTACAGTGTCCACTATGCAATGTGAGAGTCCGGTCGGATAGGCCATGGCCCAAAACTCTCTCAGCATACTTAACGGAAACTGATAATGCCTGTGTCCATGAAAAGTGTCCGGGCACAACACACTGGTGGAAGCCCTTAGTTCACCCTTAACAGCGAGAGGGGCGTGTGTGGGCAACTGTAATGGCCAGTTAACGTGGCTATCAGACAGAACCCCTGGCCAGCAATAAGGGTTTGGATGTAGGTTGACACTCCATCTGAAATCCTTATGAAACATTCAGTCAACCAGGGCATCAACACTAGAAGACCCTGAGACATTTGAGACACCAGAAATATAGCAGTGGCCAGCATTGGAACTGGAGTTCATAGTCTTCCAACACTGTATTCAATGCCCATGGGGACTCCACTTGCCTCTCTCAGTTTGGCCTTTGGGCCTGTGAGAAGCTGCCAATGCCAGCGGCAAGCACATCAGAATGACTGCAGAGTGCCACCCTTCTTAGACGCAGTCCGCTGCCTGTGGGCAGGGATACCTCACATTTCTCAAGGGTGAAAAGCCATACTGGAAATGGTAGTTTATTTCTGTGGGAAAAAGAGATGGGTACTGTCAGAACTAGAAGCACAAGCATTTCGCTACACCCGCAATAAAATTTGCTAAACAGGTGTATGTGAAAAAAACACCAGTGTAATCTCACAATGGTTGTGCTATTACAAACTCAGCCCAATACTGGAAAATGAAGCCAACAGTGTATTACTACTGTGTCTATAGTACACACTGCGCAATACTGTACGGTGGTATAGAATGGGACCTACAGTATCAGCCTTAGTCTCATACACTATCTGAAGGAGAGGATGTGAATGGCTATATCTTCTCCTTGTGGAAAACATTAAGCAAACAGTGTAATATACTATGTCTATAGTAAACACTGCGCAATACTGTATAATAGTAAAGATCATTACAGACCTACAGTATCAGCCTTGGTCTCATACACTATCTGAATGAAGGAGGAGACATGAATGGCTATAGCTTTTCCTTGTGGAAAGATTATTACGCCAACAATGTAATATACTATGTCTATAGTAAACACTGTGCAATACTGTATAATAGTAAAGATTACTACGAACCTACAGTCTCAGCCTTTGTCTTATACACTTCCTGAATGATGGAGAGAAGACATGAATGGCTGTAACTTTTCCTTGAGAAAAAAATATTAGGCCAACAGTGTAAACTGCCTGACCGTGAAGAGGCAGGGCATTCCACCTCACACATGTTTATAGCTTATTTCTTGCTTTATACGTGTGGGTTGGCTGTAACTCAAGCCACATTTATAGCTTCTCTATTGCTATATACAGTTGAAGTCAGACGTTTACATACACTTAGGTTGGAGTCATTAAAACTTTTCAACCACTCCCCAAAATTCTTGTTAACAAACTATAGTTTTGCAAGTCAGTTACGACATCTACTTTGTGCATAACACAAGTAATTTTTCCAACAATTGTTTACAGACAGACAATTTCACTTATAATTCACTGTATCACAATTCCAGTGGGTCAGAAGTTTACATACACTAAGTTGACTGTGCCTTTAAACAGCTTGGAAAATTCCAGAAAATTATGTCATGGCTTTAGAAGCTTCTGATAGGCTAGTTGACATCATTTGAGTCAATTGGAGGTGTACCTGTGGATGTATTACAAAGCCTACCTTCAAACTCAGTGCCTATTTGCTTGACGTCATGGGAAAATCAAAAGAAATCAGCCAAGACCTCAGAAAAAAAAAATGGTAGACCTCCACAAGTATGGTTCATCATTGGGAGCAATTTCCAAACATCTGAAGGTACCACATTCTGTACAAACAATATTACGCAAGTATAAACACCATGGGACCATGCAGCCGTCTTACCGCTCAGGAAGGAGACGCATTCTGTCTCCTAGAGATTAACGTACTTTGGTGCGAAAAGTGCAAATCAATTCCAGAGCAACTGCAAAGGACCTTTTGAAGATGCTGGAGGAAACAGGCACAAAGTATCTATATCCACAGTAAAAATTAGTCCTATAAAGACATAACCTAAAGGCCGCTCAGCAAGGAAGAAGCCAGTGCTCCAAAACAGCCATAAAAAAAGCCAGACTACAGTTTGCAACTGCACATGGGGACAAATATTTTTGGGGAGAAATGTCCTCTGGTCTGATGAAACAAAAATAGAACTGTTTGGCCATAATGACCATCGTCATGTTTGGAGGGAATAGGGGGAGCCTTGCAAGCCGAAGAACACCATCCCATCCGTGATGCATGGACAATAACAGAAAGCATACTTCCAAAGTTGTGGCAAAATGGATTAAGGATAACAAAGTCAAGGTATTGGAGTGGCCATCACAAAGCCCTGATCTCAATGCCATAGAAAAATTATGGGCAGAACTGAACAAGTGTGTGCAAGCAAGGAGGCCTACAAACTCAGCTACACCAGCTCTGTCAGGATTAATGGGCCACAATTTACCCAACTTATTGTGGGAAGCTTGTGGAAGGCTACTTGAAACATTTGACCCAAGTTAAACCATGTAAAGGCAATGCTACCAAATACTAATTGAGTGTTTGTAAACTTCTGACCCACTGGGAATATGATGAAAGAAATAAAAGCTGAAATACATCATTCTCTCTACTATTAATCTGACATCTCACATTCTTAAAATAAAGTGGTGATCCTAACTGACCTAAGACAGGGAACTGTACGTGGGGGAGCTGGTTGGCAGGACTTAAGGTAAAGTGTGTTTATAACCAATGGTCACCTCTCGTTAAGCTAGCTACTTTGCATAGCCCGTTCACCGTGGAACACACAAGAGTCTAGGCAAGATGGCTGCGTCCTGTGAGAGATTAAACATATTGCACCTTGTGACACCAAGCTCACTCTCAGGGGAGAACTGCAAACCAGCCGGAGCAAAACATACAGTCTCCTGATTTTATAGGCAGTCCCCGAACGCTATAACCAGGAGGGACAGACAATTCACACAGACAACTAAGACAAATCCTCAGCACCACAATATTGGTAGACCAAACCGAGTGTCACCCAGGTTGGTACAGTGTCACAAGTAATAAAAACAAGGACGAAATCCAAACAAGATGGCACATGCCGAACCGAGTGGGGGGACAGCAGAGCACCCTGGTTGAGAGGCTAGCTACTGTAGCAAGCAGCTCCAAGCTATTGAATCGCTGTAGGTATACTTCTGCACGTATACACTAACATAGAGCTCTTACCAAGCTAATCCTCTCTGGAATGAGCAGAGAAAAGGACGAGGTGGGTGTAGTGTTGGCAGCTATTTAAGGGGGTCAGCCGCAGCACTCCCCGGTATAAAGGACTAATCTGAAATTCTTACTCTGAATGTATCCTGCCTCATGGAAGGAGTGATCCAATATAGTGCCACCCTAACACCCCCTCCCGCCACAATCCCCCCTAAAATGGTTTCTTCTCTGTTTAGCTTTTGCGCCAAGGTTAGACTAGGCAGTAGGCTTGTATTTGGTGTGATGATCTGTTAGGTGATAAAATGTGGTTTATTTTGTGGTTTGTCAAAAACGGTAAACGACTTGTTAAGTCATGTGCTATGGTTATTGTATACCCTGTAACAAGTACATCGCAGATTTGTAATATGATGAAAATTGGCAAAACTAAGTTCATATTTTTCAGGCATTGTGCGCAGCCATCTTTGACTTTGATTATTTACATCTTATATTGACTGGCATTCTGGGATTAGGGAGTTTGTGTTTGTCAAACATGGCTACCATCATAAAGAATTTAGCTTCTGTTAGCTTAGCTGACACGCACCTCTTTTCCAAACAATATTACTTTTTTTCCTTGTGCTCACCAGAGACGTGGTACATTGAAAACAAGTCTAGCTGTTAGGTCGCTAACTTGTGTTTTGTTTTTTTGTCAGCGAATTTGGATGTGGCTGTGTTCCATGTGATGTTTGGATGACGAAGTTCACGTTTATCTTTCACAATAAAAGGGGATAGTGAGGAATAAAGTTGTGAAGATCTTTATTTCCCATTAGTAAAAAATAATTTTTAGATTATTTTCATACAACAGTGCATTTGTTGCATCATACGTTGTTACTGTTCCAATCACATATTTGCAATGGTACGCTGCAGGGACCACTCCAACAATGATCACAAATATTTGATGGTACGCATCAAAGGGTTAGTATCATGTGTAGACATATTTTTGAAAATGTGAGCACAATCAAAAAGTGGACAAGATCAGGAAAAAGGACGCACAAGGTAGAAACTATGCTAAAGTGTCAAAGCCAGGTGACATTCTCTATTACAGTGTGATAGTTCCTTTGTTCAATTAGCAGATCAGCATAAAAGTCAAGGCATTCAATGGGGGATTATGTCCATACATCTCTGAAATACATTTGAAGGCATTACATGCATTTTAGCATGTGGGGAGGCTGGGAGGGTGAACCTTGCACCCTGACACTCAGCACAGCACAAAACTGCTAAACCAGACAGCCCAGTGAAAGCAACAGTGGTGGAAAAAGTACCCAATTGTCATACTTGAGGAAAAGTAAAGATACCTTCATAGAAAATTACTCAAGTAAAAGTGAAAGTCACCCAGTAATATTCTATTTGAGTAAAAGTCAAAAACTATTTGGTTTTAAATATACTTAGGTTTCAAAGGTAAATGTAATTGCTAAAATATACTTAAGCATCAAAAGTAAAAGTATAAATAATTTAAAATTACTTAAATTAAGCAAACCAGAATTTTTGTATTTGTATTTACAGATAGCCAGGGGCACAATCAAACATTCAGACATTATTTACAAACTAAGCATTTGTGTTTAGTGAGTCCGCCAGATCAGAGGCAGTAGAGATGACATGGGATGTTCTCTTGATAAGTGTTTTTTTCCTGTTCTGCTAAGCATTCAACATTTGAGGAAGCACTCCTTTTCAAAACAGAGACATCCCCCCTAATTTCTAAAATCCTCCTATTGAAGAGATACATAGATGATGTCTTTGTGCTCTGGGAAGTAAGTCGGCAGGAACTAAATGAATTCCAAACTCTACTAAACGAGAGCTCTGAATACCTCAGATTCACCATGCAGACTGATGAGAGAAAAATAAACTACCTGGACTTGGATAATCAAAGAGAATGATGCATTGCACACAGACTTATACACAAAGCCCACAGAAAGCAATACCATGCTATGTGCTGATGGTATGCATCCCCTTCCCCTCAAGAATGGTCTGCCATATAGCCAGTTATGCTGGGTTAAACGAATCTGTGGCCACCAGACATTTTGACAGCAATGCTAAGAAAATGACAGATACATTCAAAATGAGAGGCTACAAGGACAAAAATCTTGATGCTGCAATGATAAAATATCTCAAAAACCAAGAGAGGAATTGCTAAAAACTCAACCAAAGAAGAAAAACAACACAACTGTCTTTTGCACTAAGTACACCAAGTGTTTGGAGAAAATGAAATCAACCTGAAAAACCACTGGCATATTCTGCAATCAGACAACAATAACAAATCACACACCTCTTCAAGGAACTCACACTGGTTGTCTATAAGCTTGGTTGCAATATTGGAGATCTGACATGCCCCCTGAACCCACTCAGACACCCATTCCAAATGGGAACTACAAATGTGGCTCATGCGCAGTGCAATAGCATGATAAAAACATCCTTCTTCAGACACCCACATACAGGTAAAAAAAATCCCTGTTAGGGGTATCATCTCAGGCAAGACCAAGGGAGTAATCTATCTCATCACCTGTTCATGTGGAAAAGCCTACATAGGACAAACAAAAAGACAATTAAAACAACGCGTAGCTGAACACCGCAGCTCAATCAGGTGTAAGAACATTGACTGTCCAGTAGCAGCTCACATTGTTGAAGCTAACCATCCAATCTCCTCCCTCAAATACACAGACATTGAACATGTAGCTCTACCAAGGAGAGGAGGTAACATCGAGATCCTACTACTACAAAGAGAGGGTTACTGGATATCATATCTAAAAACATTGACTCCTCCTGAATATTGACTTTTATCTCAGGCCCTTCATATGAACAATTCTTTCTTTTATGAACAGTCTTATAAATTGATATATTCTTTCTACAGCTTATTAGCATACAACTAATATGTTCCCCCTGTTGATGATGCTTATTATGCATTAAGGTTGATCCAAAAGACTACATGTAACAAATATGAAATTAAATACAAAACAATTAAATATGTGAATTTGAATGAAACAATAATGTATGTTGATGCTAATATTATGTACAATATTCAATTGTTTTTATATGATAACAATAGCCTAATATATTTAATATGCCATAAACGATTGTTTCACTAATTCTAATTAACTTAATCATTATGACACACCCCTCACTATTATCATTGGTTGCACTAACTGCACTGTTTGTCTACATAACCCGGTTCAAGTATTCATGACATTACCCTGAAGAAGACACAGTGATGCCGATACGTTGATAAATACCCACTAAATTACTGGGAGTTTATATATGGAGTGTGCGACTCGATTTGACTTGATAGTTTATTCGACATTAGTCAGCACCTCCACACAAACAAATTTTCTGGGTGTGCGCCAGCTCAAGTTTTTTATTCAAGCATTCAAAATGTAACAAGTACTTTTGGTTGTCAGGGAAAATGTGTTGAGTAAAAAGTACATTATTTTCTTTAAGAATGTAGTGAAGTAAAAGTAAAAGTTGTTAAAAATATAATAGTAAAGTACAGATACCACAAAAAAACCTACTTAAGTAGTACTTTAAAGTATTTTTACTTGAGTACTTTAAACCATTGGAAAGCAATGATAGATCAGCCAATGTCAACTTGAAAGGCAGCCTGTTAAACAGCTATTGAACTCTGAGGGCTGGCTGACTGTTTGGACTGAATAACGTCTACAGCAGGCCCTGGCTACTGTGTGTTCATATGCTATTGAGCTTTTCTTAGAGGTTGTTTTTTGTAATCTTTGAGGGCCACTGGGTTCATTGGATACATTTCAAATAGTTCCAGGGTATAAAACTAATCTAAAAAGACGTGGTGTTGTTGTTATTTGGCTTATACTGGACATTCCTCTCGGCTGCTCTTATAACACATCTAGTTCATCATCTGTTCATAGGGAGGTATTTCACAGACATGGCTTTGTATGTTTTGTATTCTACAGTACATTCATGTTTCCCTTCCAAATCTTTTGGGTTAAAAGAGATGCTATTTTACAAGATTGAATGGCCAGCAAAAGGAAAGTCAGCGAGTCAGTGTGAGCTCATTGTCGAGCCTCCATAACATTTCCTGATTACAACAGTACAGCTCACTACAGACTTCATTGTCCAATTGCTTTACGGCACTTTAGAGTGTGTTAGGGTTTTTACAGGAGTCTTGTGTTACCACAGAGGGTCAGTGTGGTTGTCTTTGTGTGTCTGACTCCTGTCCGGTGGGGAAATGGAGTAGGTCTTTGTGCCTCTCTACCTTCCTGTGACCTTGGTCAGGGATTACAACCGGCTGAAGCTATGACAGTCAGCAGCCCTTTCTCCACCCACCTTCATTCCTGTCATGTCTCACAAATGGATTATGAGCAAAGTTCACAGATGTAGCGGCTCTCTGAAATGACCACAATCCTGCCCCAGAGCATCTGCACGGGATGAGAGGGAGAGTCATGGCCCTTATCTTATCATCACCATCTATAAACTGTAATAGTGTCAGAGTGTGAAGGGAATAGACGGTATTGCAGTGAATATGGTTTTAAACATTAAATCAGCCATGAATCCCTTTGTGACAGGGGAAATGGAAGCTTGTTGTGTGCAACAGGGAGTGGCAATTGAATGCAATTTCAGTTGTTAAAACATTTCTAGCCTGTCTATCTATAGGAAATAGGGTTGTGTGTTATGGTCGACCAGCTCAGTCTCTCACCACAAAACAACAGAAAATTGAAAAAAAAAAAAGGTTTCAGACTATAATTTCACTACTAGATGTTCAATGTTTAGTTTAGTTTAATTTGACTACTAGATGTTCAATGAATAGTTTCACCATATTAAAATAAGAGTTCAGTTCACGTAACAGGGTTGACCTTAAAATGAGGGACAGATGTAAATTAATCACTAATCACGTGAAAAAAATGATAATCTTCAGAAATATCTTTGAAGCAACAAAATAACTAGGGCTTTACAATAATGGTGAGAACTTTAAACTTTGAGTATTTTTCAGTAGTTGGTGGGTTAAAAATCTTCCAAGAAGTGACAAAGGTTGCACGGAGGGACATGTTAAAATGGTGAATCTTGGCACTTTAGTGTTCATTCATATTAAAAATCAGATTTATTGAATTCTCTGTGTGGTCTATATTAAAGGGCAATTAATTTAATATAATAGGCGTTTAAAATTCAATATTGACATATCAAAGGGATGCAAAAAGCACTAATTTCATGGACTGACACAGAACATGTTAAGTTATGCCCATTGGACATTGGTTGCAATGCTCTTGTCAAGTTTGTTTGTTTAATTGTCATAAGCACTTGACAGATATTGAGTTAATACACTGAGAAATTGAAATGCCTGTTAGTGCTTTTGGTTTTTAGTATGTGTCAAGTACAATAAAAATGCATTTAGACAAAAAATATATTGTGGCTGCAGCATCCTATTAGAAGACATGGAGGCATGGCTTGTTTGGGCGTGGCTTTGATTAGTGCTTTTTGGCCTCCCGTGATGGGTTGTCACGCCAGTTTGTTTGTTATGTTGTGTTATTTAATTAAATGTTGAGTGTGTACACTGTCTGCAGTCTTGATGATAGTCCATCCTCTTGCTAGATCTGTCCCTCTCACAGAAGCTGGAACTATTCATCACCATACCAGAAGAGGTATGGAAGAAGGACCTAAGATTTAGACCTACACCCCAGGCCACAGGGGAGTACTATCACTGACCTACAGGTCCTGGACTTCCAAGTGTGTCTGCTCACTCTTCAGGTTGTACCTCCTCCCCTCAGCAAATCCAGCACCAATCCAGTTTACAGCATTAGACCACCAGGCAAGGCTCGGAGGAAGGACCAAACATCAGACCTTAACCAGGAGCAGGCAGGCCACAGTGGAGTGCCATCACTGACTGTTGCTTCTTGGGCTTCCCAACCCGACACCTGCACCATCCTCATCCTTCCCGTTTCCAGTCCCAGCACCAATCCATGATTTACTATTGCCTTGTTACAATATTATTTTGATTTTTTTGTTTTATTTGCCGTACATTTTCATGTACACATATTTGTCTTACAAATATATGCATGTTGGAATTTACAGTAAGTATACCAGACATTAGGAACACCGTTCTAATATAGAGTTGCCCTTGCACCTCTTCCTTTTGCCCTCAGAACAGCTTCAATTTGCCTGGGCATGGACTCTACAAGGTGTCGAAAGCGTTTCACAGGGATGCTGGGCCATGTTAACTCCAATGCTTCCAATTGTTGTCAAGTTGGCTGCATGTCCTTTGTGTGGTGGACCATTCTTGATACACACGGGAAACTGTTGAGCGTGAAAAACCCAGCAGCGTTGGAGTTCTTGACATATACCGGTGCGCCAGGCACCTACTACCATACCCCATTCAAAGGAACTTAAATATTTTGTCTTGCCCATTCAACATCAGAATACCAAATCCATTGCTCAATTGTCTCAATGCTTAAAAATACTTATTTAATCTGTGTCCTTCCCTTCATCTACACTGATTGAAGTAGATTTGACAAGTGACTTCAATAAAGGGATCATAGCTTTCACTGCGATTCACCTGGTCATGGAAAGGGAAGGTGTTCTTTTTTCTCTCTCTTTTTTTAATACACTATATTTGTAATGTTGTACAATTGAACAATCAGCAAAATATGACACATCATTTCCTTTTCCTCTGTCCAGTGTCTGTGTTATTTTGCCCATATTTTATTTTTATTGGCCAGTCTGAGATATGGCTTTTTCTTTGCAACTCTGCCTAGAAGGCCAGCATCCCGGAGTCGCCTCTTCACTGTTGACATTGAGACTGGTGTTTTGAAGGTACTATTTAATGAAGCTGCCAGTTGAGGACTTGTGAGGCATCTGTTTCTCAAACTAGACACTCTAATGTACTTGTCCTCTTGCTCAGTTGTGCACCGGGGCCTCCCACTCCTCTTTCTATTCTGGTTAGGGCCAGTTTGCACTGTTCTGTGAAGGGAGTAGTACAGTGTTTTGTATGAGATCTTCAGTTTCTTGGCAATTTCTTGCGTGGAATAGCCTTCATTTCTCAGAACAAGAATAGACTAATGAGTTTCAGAAGAAAGGTCTTTGTTTCTGGCCATTTTGAGCCTGTAATCGAACTCACAAATGCTGATGCTCCAGATACTCAAATAGCCAGTTTTATTTATTCTTTAATCAAAACAACAGCTGTGCTAACATAAATGAAAAAGGGTTATCTAATGATCAATTAGCCTTTTAAAATGATAAACTTGGATAAGCTAACACAACGTGCCATTGGAACACAGGAGTGATGGCTATGTAGATATTCCATAAAAAATCTGCCGTTTTAAGCAACAAAAGTCATTAGCAACATTAACCATGTCTACGCTGTATTTCGGAACAATTTGATGTTATTTTAATGGACAAAAAAAATTGAAATGTCCTTGTTTTTTAAAGAAAAGCTAAGTGACCCTAAATTTTTGAACACTTAGATTGACACTTTGATTTGACACAGGTGGACTTTATTTAACTAATTATGTGACTTCTGAAGGTAATTGGTTGCTCCAGATCTTATTTAGGGGCTTCATAGGAAAGGGGTGAATACATATGCAGGCACCACTTTTTTGTTTTTATTTATTTTTTAAAACAAGTAAGTTTTTCCATTTCACTTCACCAATTTGGACTATTTTGTGTATGTCCATTACATGAAATCCAAATAAAATCAACTTAAATTACAGGTTGTAATGCAACAAAATAGGAAAAACGCCAAGGGGGATGAATACTTTTGCAAGGAACTGTACATGTAAGAAATCAAACCTTTTACCTCTTTCCTCTCGAGCCACAATTTATCAGTTACAGGTTTACCCATGGGCAGAATCCTACCTCCCTGCTGAGTGGCAATATAGTGCCTAACCTGTAGGTACTTGAAGAAATGAGTTTGAGGTAATTGAAAATGAGATACCAGTTGTTGAAAGGAGAGTAGTTCACTTTCTCTATACAGATGACCAAATTTTTTAATTCCTTTGTTGAATCAAGAAAATGTAATACAATACCATCACTCAGGGCTTTGCATAAGATGGGGATATAGAGAGGTGTTTGTTCATATAGATCTATGCCCTTCTGTTTGTTAACGGACTTCAATCCATATATTTAAAGTGTTTTTAATGAAAGGGTTATGAGACCTAGAAAAGCTTTAGGTGGGCTAATATAAGGTATAGATGCCAATGTAGTAGGGGTCAGACACTCTTCCTGTCTCCAAGAGAGTGAACTGTTGTAGTTTGCCATACCCACACAGCCTTTAAATGAGATGCCCAGTAATGCAACTGGAAATCAGGTAAAGTCCTCCTTCTGAGTATGGTTTGCATAAAGTTGTGAATTTCACTCTGGGGGGGTTCCCTTTCCACATAAATGAAGAGACCTTCCTATTAAGTTGTTTGAAAAAAACTTTGGGAATAGGAAAGAGCAAGGGTTGAAAAAGGTACAATAATTTTGTTAAAATATTCATCTTTACACATTTGACCCGCCCAATAAGAGTAATTGGTAAATCCTGCAATCTATACAGTTCTTCCCCAACCTTTTTGAGAAGGAGTATAATTCAGTTGATAGGTCTTAATAATTTCAGGAATTTGCAATCCAAGATGTCATTTTCTGAGGTCTCCAAGACAAAGGTTGGGTTCTGCATAGCTGCCCTTTTAAAAGGCATAATTATACTCTTTGATATGTTTATTTTATATCCTGAAAAGGTCCCATATTCTTTCAGGGTGTCAGCTAATTTTCAGAGTGAAATTTCTGGTTTAGTGAGGTAAAGCAAAACGTCATCGGCATATAGCGAGACCAGATGTTCACGCCCACCTATACGAACACCATGGATGAGTGAATGAGATCTAAAAGCTTCTGCCAGTGGATCTACAGTGCCTTGCGAAAGTATTCGGCCCCCTTGAACTTTGCGACCATTTGCCACATTTCAAGCTTCAAACATAAAGATATAAAACTGTATTTTTTTGGGAAGAATCAACAACAAGTGGGACACAATCATGAAGTGGAACGACATTTATTGGATATTTCAAACTTTTTTAACAAATCAAAAACTGAAAATTGGGCGTGCAAAAGTATTCAGACCCTTTACTTTCAGTGCAGCAAACTCTCTCCAGAAGTTCAGTGAGGATCTCTGAATGATCCAATGTTGACCTAAATGACTAATGATGATAAATACAATCCACCTGTGTGTAATCAAGTCTCCGTATAAATGCACCTGCACTGTGATAGTCTCAGAGGTCCGTTAAAAGCGCAGAGAGCATCATGAAGAACAAGGAACACACCAGGCAGGTCCGAGATACTGTTGTGAAGAAGTTTAAAGCCGGATTTGGATACAAAATATTTCCCAGGCTTTAAACATCCCAAGGAGCACTGTGCAAGCGATAATATTGAAATGGAAGGAGTATCAGACCACTGCAAATCTACCAAGACCTGGCCGTCCCTCTAAACTTTCAGCTCATACAAGGAGAAGACTGATCAGAGATGCAGCCAAGAGGCCCATGATCACTCTGGATGAACTGCAGAGATCTACAGCTGAGGTGGGAGACTCTGTCCATAGGACAACAATCAGTCGTATATTGCACAAATCTGGCCTTTATGGAAGAGTGTCAAGAAGAAAGCCATTTCTTAAAGATATCCATAAAAAGTGTTGTTTAAAGTTTGCCACAAGCCACCTGGGAGACACACCAAACATGTGGAAGAAGGTGCTCTGGTCAGATGAAACCAAAATTGAACTTTTTGGCAACAATGCAAGACGTTATGTTTGGCGTAAAAGCAACACAGCTGAACACACCATCCCCACTGTCAAACATGGTGGTGGCAGCATCATGGTTTGGGCCTGCTTTTCTTCAGCAGGGACAGGGAAGATGGTTAAAATTGATGGGAAGATGGATGGATGCTGTTTTGCATGGAGGAATGGGAAAAAAATTCAGTCTCTCGATGTGCAAAACTGATAGAGACATACCCCAAGCGACTTACAACTGTAATCGCAGCAAAAGGTGGCGCTACAAAGTATTAACTTAAGGGGGCTGAATAATTTTGCACGCCCAATTTTTCCGTTTTTGATTTGTTAAAAAAGTTTGAAATATCCAATAAATGTCGTTCCACTTCATGATTGTGTCCCACTTGTTGTTGATTCTTCCCAAAAAAATACAGTTTTATATCTTTATGTTTGAAGCCTGAAATGTGGCAAAAGGTCGCAAAGTTCAAGGGGGCCGAATACTTTCACAAGGCACTATATAGCCAAAGATAAAAGGAGAGGACTAGCGGGACAACCCTGTCTTGTGCCACGTGATAGGGCGAACTGTGAGGAAACATTTTCATTAGTCAGGATCTGAGTTACCGGACATTTGTACAGTAATCTAATCAGACCTACACACTGAGGTCCAATATTCATCCTCTGTAAAACTTCAAACAGGCAGTGGAATTCTATGTGGTCAAAAGCCTTTTCCGCATCTAATGATGCCACCACTACAGGTTGTTGGTCATTCTCTACATAATGCATAATATTGAATAATCTTCTGATATTATCAGGAGTTCAAAAACTCATGCATTGTGGCAGGGGAATCCCCTTCAGACTTGTACAAGACTTGTGCCTAGCCAGCTAGTCAGGCTTCCACGCCCTAGCTGGCTCGAGAGGTTTCCTTGCCCCGGTTGGCTCGGATGGTGCCCATCCCACGTTGGGCTTCAGCCAGATCGTCAGTTCTTGTCCACCCAGCCGGTCCAGGAGTTTTTTTCTTTGTTTTTTGTTTTGGTGATGTCGGGTGGATTCCGCCGCCGATGGAACCGGGGGTGCCTAAGCAAGCCCGTCGAGGTTTCACTCCCTGGCTGGCTCGAGAGGTTTCCTTGCCTCGGTTGGCTCGGCGGCTTCCCATCCCACGTCATACTCCACCGGAGGGATTGCCAGGTGTCTTGCCTCAGCCGGATCATTGGGCTTCCATGCCTCAGCCGGCTCGCCAGGCTCTCACGCTCCTGCCGGTACGGTGGGGTTTCACGCCCCCAACCGGCTTGCCCAGCGCCCATGTCTCGGCTGGTTCGCCCAGGTGGGACGCCGGGTGGTGCCCCTAGAGGGGGGGGGGGGGTACTGTCACGTCTGCTCCCGCTCTTCCCTCCTCTGGCGCTTGAGGGCGCCAGGCTGCCCTGCATCACGCACTCCTGCCATCAATAACACATACCTGCCTTCCCTCGTCACGCGGATCAGTGATATTGGACTCACTCATCACCTGTTATTACCTCCCCTATATTTGTCAGTTCCCCAGCTCTGTTCCCCGCTTCTGCATTAATAGTTTTTTGTTTGTATTACTAGTATGCTGACGCTGTTCCTGTCTCGTTCCATGTCCTTTCTTTATTAAATGTTTGACTCCCTGTACCTGCTTCGTCTCTCCAGTGTCATCCTACAGATTTGTTATTGGTGCTAAGAAATATGTTGATATGAGTGTTCAGAAATGTTACAAAAGTGGGATTAATTAGTATGTGCCAAAACTTCTTGAGGATGGTTGTGTTTTACTGACTGGAAATGAAGCCAGCAGGGCAGAATGATATGATATACTGTACATCTTGGTGAATACTTACACCCAGTAGGTAAACTTCCCTTGCCTGCAGTAATAAGAAATATTACTGCAGTAATACTGGAGTACAATGAATATTCTTTAACCTTTTGGTTGTGAAATCTCCATACGTCTACCAGTCCAAAATCTTTAATTTCTGCTTTTAACATTTTAGCTGCCCGTGTGAGGTTGATACTATTAGAGGAAGATCTATCACTGGAAGGGTCTAGTACGAAGTTAAAATCCCCTGCAATTATTATCTCTGATGATGGGCACGTTACCTTCAAAAAGATGTCTTGGTAAAATGTAGGCTCATCATGGTTAGGCCCATATACATTCACTACGGTGATGGGCTCAGTGTTATTGAAACCTTATTTATACTTATTTCAAACCTACCCCCTTTCTCTTTAATCTGAGATTGTAGCTGAAAGGGGCAATGCTTATTAGTGAGTATGGCCACCCCTCTTGCCTGAGGTGAAAGATGAACTTGACCCACCCACTCTCTCTTCAGTTTATCATGCTCAGAGTCAGTCAGGTGTGTCTCCTGAAGAAGGGCTATATTAACCTTATGCTGCTTTAAATAATTCAGAATGCGTGTTTTGCTTGACTGGGCATTTAGTACCCCTAATGTTAAGTGTCATAGATGTATATTTATTAGGTGCCGACATCTTTAAAGAAACAATTGCGTTGAGTGTATACAACTTGTACAAAATGAAATTATGAAAGTATAAAATAGTAAACATCTCAGGAGCTAATACCCTGACCCTACCACAAACCCACCCAACCCCCTCCCCAACTGAGGGGGTTAAATAACCCATACCCTTCGACGCTAGTCTTTAATAAACTAGATGTACCTGCTATGCATAGCATCGGCCAAAAATATCGTTAGTCGAGTAACAAAATACAATTTGAATCAAAGTGACAAACATTGGCACCAATAATGACCAGACTATTTAGCTCCACCTCAGCATGTCTCAACAAAAAAAAAAAAATGATAATGCGTTCATCGTCACCAACAGAGCCTACCCGCACACCCAAATGTCAACAAATCGGCATTCCCTAAGGCTCTCTGAAACCTGTGCCGCTCAGTGACAAAAGTGATGACCACAAACACACCCAAGCAGCACAGGAAAAAATACATCAAGCTATGATGAATAAATGAAAACATTTACCAGACGATAACCATCATCCCTCAGATATAAAATAGGGACAAGTAGTTAAAACGTCTTTGGGGTAGGGGGCAGTATTTTCACGTCCGGATGAAAAGCGTGCCCAGAGTAAACTGCCTGCTACTCAGGCCCAGAGGCTAGGATATTAGTAGATTTACTATATTTGTATATTTGGATGTAAAACACTCTGAAATTTCTAAAACTGTTTGAATGATGTCTGAGTATAACAGAACTCATATGGCAGGTGAAAATCTGAGACAAATCCAACCAGGAAGTGGGAAATCTGAAGTTTGTAGTTTTTCAAGTGATTGCCTATCCAATATACAGTGTAAATGGGGTTAGATTGCACTTCCTAAAGCTTCCACTAGATGTCAACAGTCTTTAGAACGTTGCTTCAGGCTTCTATTGTGAAAGGGGAGCGAATAAGAGCTGCTTCAACCAGAGGTCTGGCTGAAAGCCTTGAGTTGTTGATCGCGCAGCCGTGAGCGCGAATTCCGTTCCCTTTCATTTCTAATGACAAAGGAATTGTCCAGTTGGAATATTATTGAACATTTATGATAAAAACATCCTAAAGATTGATGCTATGCATCGTTTGACATGTTTCTACAAACTGTAATGGAACTTTTTTTGACTTTGTCTGGACTTAGTGCCGCCTTTTGTGCATTTGGATTACTGGACTAAATGTGCAAACAAAAATAAGGTATTTGGACAGAAAGATTAACTTTATCGAACAAAACAAACATTTATTGTCTAACATGGAGACCTAGGAGTGCCATCAGATGAAGATCGTCAAAGGTAAGTGACTAACCTCTAGCATCGAGCAAACCCGTATCCGGGAGCGTAATCATAGCCTCAAGCTCATTACCATAACGCAATGTTAACTATTCATGAAAATCGCAAATGAAATGAAAGAAATATATTCACTCACAAGCTTAGCCTTTTGTTAACAACACTGTCATCTCAGATTTTCAAAATATGCTACACAAGCATTTGTGTGTAAGAGTATTGATAGCCTAGCATAGCATTAAGCCTAGCATTCAGCAGGCAACATTTTCACAAAAACAAGAAAAGCATTCAAATAAAATAATTTACCTTTGAAGAACTTCGGATGTTTTCAATGACGAGACTCTCAGTTAGATAGCAAATGTTCATTTTTTCCAAAAATATTATTTGTGTAGGAGAAATCGCTCCGTTTTGTTCATCACGTTTGGCTAAGAAAAACATCCGAAAATGCAGTCTCTACAACGCCAAACTTTTTACCAAATTAACTCCATAATATCGACAGAAACGTGGCAAACATTGTTTAGAATCAATCCTCAAGGTGTTTTTCACATATCTATTCGATGATAAATCATTTGTGGCAGTTGGGTTTCTCCTCAGAAGCAAACGGAAAAATACTGCAGCTGGAGATTACGCAATAATTGCGACGGAGGACACCAAGCGACCACCTGGTAGATGTAGTGTAAAATGTTCAATCTTCCAATGATATGCCTACAAATACGTCACAATGCTGTCGACACTATGGGGAAACGACAGAAAGTCTAAGCTCATTCGTGGCCCATTCACAGCCATATAAGGAGTCATTGGAACACAGCATCTTCAAAATCTGGGGCACTTCCTGTTTGAAATTTAATCTTGGTTTCGCCTGTAGAATCAGTTCTGTGGCACTCACAGACAATATCTTTGCAGTTTTGGAAACGTCAGAATGTTTTCTTTCCAATTAAATTATATGCATAGTCGAGCATCTTTTCGTGACAAAATACCGCGCTTAAACAGGAACGTTTTTTTATCCAATAATGAAATACCGCCCCCAGAGTTCCAAGAAGTTAATTTTAACGCTATTTCTGACTTTTGCGACACAAAATAGCATGGTGTGCTTTTGCCGTAAATCCTTTTTGAAATCTGACACAGCGGTTGCATTAAGGAGAAGTTTGTCTTTAATTGTATGTATAACACTTGTATCTTAGATCAATGTTTATGATGAGTATTTCTGTAATTTGATGTGGCTCTCTGCACTTTCACCTGATGTTTGTCTGAGACAATGCATTTCTGAACATAATGTGCCAATTTCAAATGAGGTTTTTGGACATAAAGATGAACTTTATCGAACAAAACACACATTTATTGTCTAACATGGAGTCCTGGGAGTGCCATCCGGTGAAGATCATCTAAGGTTAGGGATTCATTTTAACGCTATTTCTGTCTTTTGTGACACCTCTCCTTCTTTGGAAAATGGCTGTATGGTTTTCTGTGGCTAGGCGCTTAATTAATAAGAAGTGTATCTTTAAAATGGTGCATAATACTTGTATGTTTTAGGAATTTTAATTATAAGATTTCTGTTGTTTGAATTTGGCGCCCTGCACTTTTACTGGATGTTGGTCAGGTGGGACGGTAGCGTACCCTAGAGAGGTTTTAACTTTTGGATGAAAAGCGTGCCAAAATTAAACTGATTTGGCAGGCGAAAACCTGCGAGAAATCCATCCAGGAAGTAGGAGTTGTTTTGTTTGTAGTTTTCTATTCAATGCCATTACAGTATCCATTCACTTAAGACTCAAATTTCAGTTCCTATGCCTTCCAATAGATGTCAACAGTCTTTAGAAATTGTTTCAGGCTTGTATTCTGAAAAATGAGGGAGTAAGAGCAGTCTGAATGAGTGGACCCTGCAGTGTCACAGAGCTTTTTCATGCGTACGACCGAGAGAGTGCCTTTCTTATTTACCTTTTATATTGACAACGTTATTGTCCGGTTTAAATATTATAGATCATTTAGGCTAAAAACAACCTAAGTATTGAATATAAACATCATTTGACCTGTTTCTATTAACTTTACGGATACAATTTTGATTTTAATTGTCTGCCTGTTGTGACTATGCTTGAGCCTGTGGATTACTGTAGAAAACGTGCGAACAAAACTGAGGTTTTTGGATATAAAGAGACTTTATCGAACAAAACAAATATTTATTTAGTAGTCTTCTGAGTGCAACCATATGAAGATCATCAAAGGTAAGTGATTCATTTTATCTCTATTTCTGACTTGTGTAACTCTTCTACTTGGCTAGTTACTGTTTGTAATGATTTGTCTGCTGGGCGATGTTCTCAAATAATCGTAAGGTATGCTTTCGCCGTAAAGCCTTTTTGAAATCTGACACCGTGGTTGGATTCACAAGAAGTTAGTCTTTAAACCTATGTAAAATACTTTTGTTTTCTGAATTTTTATTTTTATTTTCTGTATTTGAATTTGGCTCTCTGCAATTTCACTGGATGTTGGCCAGGTGGGACGCTAGCGTCCCACATACCCTAGTGAGTTAAACAATCACCATCCTCTTGAGTTCACCCTCCCCCCCCAAAATATTCTATTTATACATGTCTGCACATACACAACTGTAAAGCTTTCAGCTAACTGGCAATTAGACCGAGGTAAAGATAGTTTCAGGTTGGAGCATATTCGAGCTTTCAAACCACTTGAGCCACAGACTCCAAATAAGTGTCATGACGTTGAAAAAATTGTGCACAACATTGCACAGGTCTTATTTTCGCGATATGGACATTAATTTGTTTTGCAAAGCTAATAAACATGTGGTAATGTGAGCAGCATTTTATATTCCTATGTGAATTAGTTAGGGAGCGTAAACAAAGTACAAACTTTTCTTACATTTGAATTTCATTATCTCCTTGGTCATGTGACACTCAGTGGGCCTACGCATTGCACAACATTTAGTTTGTCCATTTTCATCTCACACAATTTTACAGGAATGTCGTAAACATTCTAATTTCAATAGCTATTTGGTCGTGTGACCTACTGGACGCAAACAAGATTCAGAATATTCAATCAGTGGGCCTACACATTGCACACCCTTTAGTTTGTCCATTTTCATCTCACATGTTTTTGCAAAAAAAAATTTAACAAGGCCTACACTCCCTGCCCGCCTGCCTCGTGACCCACCCGCTTTTATCTGCTCACAGACTAAATCCCCAACCCAAACTCGGACTCTGAGTGCCCCGCACCTTGGGGGAGGCGTCTTCGTGCACCTGGTGACCTTTTGACTTCCACAGCGAGGCCCAACCTGACTCACAGTCCCACCAGAGGACGGGCCCAGGCAGATGGGCTACCACCACCTAGCCACCTACCTATCCAGTCAAATGTCTTATGCCTTCTACCCACCTGCCTGGGCTCTCTCACACTCTGTGTCTGGCTTCTGGCCCCTGGCCATTCTCCATGCACCTGGTAACCCGTATGTAAAGAAGGAGGATGGTGGAGGAAGACGAATTCCCTCCACCGACAAACTCTTAGATCGAGGACTGACTTTCAATAGAATGCAACTAGTGAGCTGCTCTGCTACGTACGAAACCCTGACCCAGAATCAGGTCCATCTACGAGTGATTTAGCACCAAGTTCCCAACAAACATGTGGTGCACAACAGGAGAGGGGTAGCAACTCATCCGGCCGCACCCCAACCTCTGTCACGAAACCGCTCTACTCACCTGCCAAAAGTGGCAGGCTATTCCGGGCCAACCGAAGATCAGCGGCGCTACGGTATTGTTATGTTTAGTGGGGACAGAGGCGTTGAGTCACCATCCAACAGATGTTAGCTTCGCACCATTGGCTCATCAGCCAAGCAAATAGATCAAATGTCTGAACCTAGGGTTCCTCTCGTACTGAGCAGGATTACTATTGCAACAGCACATCATCAGTAGGGAAAACCTGTTTCTAGACAGTCTAAACTAGAGGTTGACCGATTATGCTTTTTCAACGCCGATACCGAAACCGATTATTGGAGGACCAAAAAAAATCTATACCGATTAATCGGCCGATTTTTATTTATTTATTTGTAATAATGACAATTACAACGATACTGAATGAGCACTTATTTTAACTTAATACAATACATCAATAAAAATCAATTTAGCCTCAAATAAATAATGAAACATGTTCAATTTGGTTGAAATAATGCAAAAACAAAGTGTTGGAGAAGAAAGTAAAAGTGCAATATGTACCATGTAAGAAAGCTAACGTTTAAGTTCCTTGCTCAGCACATGAGAACATACAGTGGGGAGAACAAATATTTGATACATTGCCGATTTTGCAGGTTTTCCTACTTACAAAGCATGTAGAGGTCTGTATTTTTTTTTATCTAAGGTACACTTCAACTGTGAGAGACGGAATCTAAAACAAAATCCAGAAAATCACATTGTATCATTTTTAAGTAATTAATTTGCATTTTATTGCATGACATAAGTATTTGATACATCAGAAAAGCAGAACTTAATATTTGGAACAGAAACCTTTGCAATTACAGAGATCATACATTTCCTGTAGTTCTTGACCAGGTTTGCACACACTGCAGCAGGGATTTTGGCCCACTCTTCCATACAGACCTTCTCCAGATCCTTCAGGTTTCGGGGCTGTCGTTGGGAAATACAGACTTTCAGCTCCCTCCAAAGATTTTCTATTGGGTTCAGGTCTGGAGACTGGCTAACTATTAGCGCGCACCTCCCTAACTAGCTAGCCATTTCACATCGGTTACACCAGCCTAATCTCGGGAGTTGATAGGCTTGAAGTCATAAACAGCGCAATGCTTGAAGCATTGCAAAAAGCTGCTGGCAAAACGCATGAAAGTGCTGTTTGAATGAATGCTTACGAGCCTGCTGGTGCCTACCATCGCTCAGTCAGACTGCTCTATCAAATCATAGACTTAATCATAACCTAATAACACACAGAAATACCAGCCTAGGGTCATTAATATGGTCAAATCCGGAAACTATCATTTCTAAAACAAAACATTTATTCTTTCAGTGAAATACGGAACCGTTTCCTATTTTATCTAACGGATGGCATCCCTGAGTCTAAATATTGCTGTTACATTGCACAACCTTCAATGTTATGTCATAATTATGTAAAATTCTGGCAAATTAGTTCGCAATGAGCCAGGCGGCCCAAACTGTTGCATATACCCTGACTCTGCATGCAATGAACGCAAAAGAAGTGACAGAATTTCACCTGGTTAATATTGCCTGCTAACCTTTCTTTTGGCTAAATATGCAGGTTTAAAAATGTATACTTCTGTGTATTGATTTTAAGAAAAGCATTGATGTTTATGGTTAGGTACACGTTGGAGCAATGACAGTCCTGTTTCGTGAATGCGCACCGCATCGATTATATGCAACGCAGGACACGCTAGATAAACTTGTAATATCATCAACGATGTGTAGTTAACTAGTGATTATGATTGATTGATTTTCATAAGAAAAGTTTAATGCTAGCTAGCAACTTACCTTGGCTTCTTACTGCATTCGTTCTGCCCCTGAACAAGGCCGTTAACCCACCGTTCCTAGGCCGTCATTGAAAATAAGAATGCGTTCTTAACTGACTTGCCTCGTTAAATAAAGTTGTAAAAAAATAAAATAAAAATAAATAAATACCAATTTCCGATTGTTATGAAAACTTGAAATCAGCCCTAATTAATCGGTCGACCTTTAGTCTAAACCCAGCTCACGTTCCCTATTAGTGGGTGAACAATCCAATGCTTGGTGAATTCAGCTTCATAATGCTAGGAAGAGCCAACATCGAAGGATCAAAAAGCGACATTGCTATAAATGCTTGGCTGCCACAAACCAGTTATCACTGTGGTAACTCTTCTGACACCTGCTTAAAAGCCCAAAATTCAGAAGGAACGTGAGGCCCCGCTTTCACAGTCTGTATTCATACTGAAAATTACTTGGGGCTCGCCTCCCCGCCTCAGTGAAAAAACGTTAAGAGTAGTGGTATTTCACCGGTGGCCGAGGCCTCCCACTTATTCTACACCTCTCATGTCTCTTCACAGTGCCAGACTATAGTCAAGCTCAACAGGGTCTTCTTTCCCCACTGATTCCGTCAAGCCTGTTCCCTTGGCTGTGGTTTCACTATATAGTAGGTACTGACAGTTGGAATCTCATTCATACATTCATGTGTGTCACTAATTAGATGAGGAATTTGGTTACCTCAAGAGACTCTTAATTATGTCCCGCCTTTTACCTCACTTCCTCGAATTTCCTCACTTTGACATGATGGGGTCACGGCCATCCCAAAAGTGATTTGACTGCGACCGCGAAGGATAGCATGCTACGGTCAGATATCATCAAATTGACATTTATTCGAGTCACGCCCAGTGGTATCATCAGAGGCTTTTCTGTCTAACAAACTGGACATCAGTTGTTGCCGCTACTTACCTTCAGCGGACTTTTACTGGGTTTTTACACCCAATCGACATCAAGTGTCGGAAGAAGCAACAGAAAATAAACATCTCCTTTCAATCATTTGCTTGCCCAGTCAGCCCTTCGGGACAGAGCCATAGGAACCACCTTTACCAGCGCTTCATCGATATTCCTCACTTTGAATTCACCCCACGGGTGATTTGAGTGAGACTGTGACAGGTGGGTACGCTCCTTTGAATTTCATCAAGTTGACGTTCAGTGATCCATGCCTAGTGGGAACCTAGGCTTCTTCCATCCATTTTATGGTTCCGCAGCAAATCAATGGGCGTGGATGGTACTACCCACATCAGATGTAGGCCTCCCTCCCCAGACAAGCTGGAGATATTTCTCCCCACTTTGTAGGGCATGAGCCAGATCCATGCAATGCCCTACCACAGTGGTGCCAATGGGTTTATTCCCCGCCTCAAGTCTAGTGAGTATAGAGGAGACCTCACCACCTACAATGTGTGGGGCTGGTGAACTCCGTAGCTCGGGAGATCCGCAAGAAGGGCCCGCCACCAACAGCCGGACCCAAACTCCCACAGGTCCGCCTTCGGCCCGCCGACGGACACCACTCCGACGAACCCCCGCACGCAGCCCCTTGAAAGACCGCGAGGTGGGCCGCACAACGAACTTCCAATGGTGAGAGGAGGAAGAGTAAAATCGTTTGGACTTCAAACCTTGTTTGAAGTCAATAGGTCACATGGCCAAGGGGCTATTGAAATTTGAAAGTTTGAAACATTCATGTAAATCACGTGAGATGAAAATGGGCAAACTAAGGGTGTGCAATGTGCAGGTCCACTGGTTGTACATTATGAACCTTGTTTGAAGTCAGTAGGTCACATTACCAAGGAGCCATTGAAATGATAAAGTTTAAACATTTCATGTAAAACCTTGTGAGATGAAAATGGACAAACTAAAGTGTGTGCAATATAGAAGGGTAGTCAGTGGACATTCTGAACCTTGTTTGAGGTCAGTAGGTCACATGACCAAGGAGCTATTGAAATTAGAAACTTTGAAAAACAGAACATTTATGTAAAATTGGCTGAGATGAAAATGAACTAACTAAAGGGTGTGCAATATGTATGCCCACTGAGTGAACATTCTGAACCTTGTTTAAAGCCGGTAGGACACATGACCAAGGAGCAATTGGAATGTGAAAGTTTGAAAAATTCATCTAAAATCATGTGAGATGAAAATGGACAAACTAAAGGGTGTGCAATATAAAGGGGTAGTCAGTGGACATTCTGAATCTTGTTTGAAGCCAGTATGACCAAGGAGCTATTGAAATAAAAAAAAAAAAAATAATACCTCTGTATCACTGACGCTAGTATACATCTCTAACAATAAACAAGCCAGCAAACGTAATAGTCCCTAAGTAAGCGGGGTGAACAGGCAGTGGCCACAACATAATTAGGCTTGAAACCCAGTCAAAAGTCACATAACTATTTGACCAAACCCGACTGGACCTGGACAGCAAAAATGTAACTACCTGGCATAGTGTGGTTGTAGATAGTCACACCCTTGTAAACTTAGCTAGCTGACTAAATAGCGCAGCCAACATTAGCTATGATCCAACTTTACCTCACCAGTCATTATTGCCAAACCAGCATGACGTAGACGCCTCTTCAGTGGGGAGAAAGTTCCGGAAAGATCATGATTCAGGTGTTGTGCCGAAAATATCCCCCCTGCCAGAATCCCCCCCCCCCCCCCCCCCCCTTCGCGTTCTTCATTGCGACTTGCTCGTCATTTTTGTCTGCAGTTTTCGGTTTAGTTATTTGTTTCTAGCTTGTATGGCGCCCTGGGCGAACCCCCCCCCCTTCAGCGCCAGCGCCCAAGATTGGGCCCAGAGCAGCTGCCCATGTGGCCCATACCTAAATCCGCTACTGATTTGTATTGGTCTATAAATAAATATCTTTGCCAAAATCTCTCCCATATCTTATTCGACAAGTATTTTTGAAAGTGTAAGGATAATAATTCAGCCATAGTTGTTCTGAAATGTTTATTGCTTGCCAACATTTTACGCCCTCCTCTATGTTTAATATAACACACAGACATTCATTATTAATTTAGGTTGCCTATCCTGAAGTGAAGTTTGTTCTATAGACTGTATTTGACTCTGATGTGTGCCACAGAAAGTATTTGACTCTAGCCACAAAAATTAAGAAAATTAGAAGGGGGGGGGGGGGAGATTTTCGGCACAACACCTGCAAGATCATGATTCTGGCATCTCCATACTTGAGCTCTCCCTTTGCTCGGGCAGCAGAGAGGATGTGAGCAGTGTCCTGGTATCGTATACATTTTATAACAAATGCCCTGGGTGCAACCTGGCCAGGCAGCCGCCTCCGTAGGTGCGCCGAAGTGGGTAGATCCAAAATTTTGGGAATCCATTCCTGTAAAAAGGAGATGGCCTCCAGGAAACCCTGAAGTCTCAAATTCGAGTGCCTCTGGAAATGTTTGTGTGAATCAAATTTCCCCTCAAGTTTAGAGATGGAGTGTTCCAACTTCTTGTATTTTTGTTCCATGTCCTCACCAACATCCAGGATGGCAGCCTGGTGGTCAGCATGGTCTTTTCTAACTTTGTCACTCGTCCCTTTGTGACTTTCTGGTGTTCGGTGAGTTTATTGAAAAGCACATACATTTTGCTGAGGTGTTCAGAAAGTGTCACTTAGATTTTTGTTATAACCTTGTCCATCTCCATTCTTATCCATGCTGGTCCTTCTTCCGAGCTAGCATCTGCTGAGGCCGAAGAAGGACTGTCAGAGGGGGGGAATTTTTCCATGCCTCGTCTGAGGCTATGACATATTGGGCATCTTTTGTTTTGGCGATGAAATATTTTAACTTCCAACTCACTATTAACTATTAAGGTAAACCATGTAAAAATGTTTGAAAGTTCAAGGACGCTATGCAGACGCCTCTTGTTAGAGCTTCCCCATTGCTGGATGCCCAGGGAAGGTGTTCTTAATGTTTTGTATACTCAGTGTATTTGACAAAACATTAGCAATAACATTTTTCTATATAATTATAGTGTTAAATACATGTGAGAATATATTCTAAAATACTTTTTTTAATGTATTTTGGAAAGTATTTTGAAATACATTAAGCACATTTTACAATGCATTTTGCATTTTGCATATATTCTAATATACATTTTACATACATTTACAGTGCCTTGCGAAAGTATTCGACCTAAATGACTAATGATGATAAATAAAACTTTCAGCTCATACAAGGAGAAGACTGATCAGAGATGCAGCCAAGAGGCCCATGATCACTCTGGATGAACTGCAGAGATCTACAGCTGAGGTGGGAGACTCTGTCCATAGGACAACAATCAGTCGTATATTGCACAAATCTGGCCTTTATGGAAGAGTGGCAAGAAGAAAGACATTTCTTAAAGATATCCATAAAAAGTGTCGTTTAAAGTTTGCCACAAGCCACCTGGGAGACACACCAAACATGTGGAAGAAGGTGCTCTGGTCAGATGAAACCAAAATTTAACTTTTTGGCAACAATGCAAAACGTAATGTTTGGCGTAAAAGCAACACAGCTGAACACACCATCCCCACTGTCAAACATGGTGGTGGCAGCATCATGGTTTGGGCCTGCTTTTCTTCAGCAGGGACAGGGAAGATGGTTAAAATTGATGGGAAGATGGATGGAGCCAAATACAGGACCATTCTGGAAGAAAACCTGATGGAGTCTGCAAAAGACCTGAGACTGGGACGGAGATTTGTCTTCCAACAAGACAATGATCCAAAACATAAAGCAAAATCTACAATGGAATGGTTCAAAAATAAACATATCCAGGTGTTAGAATGGCCAAGTCAAAGTCCAGACCTGAATCCAATCGAGAATCTGTGGAAAGAACTGAAAACTGCTGTTCACAAATGCTCTCCATCCAACCTCACTGAGTTCGAGCTGTTTTGCAAGGAGGAATGGGGAAAAAATTTCAGTCTCTCGATGTGCAAAACTGATAGAGACATACCCCAAGCGACTTGCAGCTGTAATTGCAGCAAAAGGTGGCGCTACAAAGTATTCATTTAAGGGGGCTGAATAATTTTGCACGCCCAATTTTTCAGTTTTTGATTTGTTAAAAAAGTTTGAAATATCCAATAAATGTCGTTCCACTTCATGATTGTGTCCCACTTGTTGTTGATTCTTCACAAAAAAATACAGTTTTATATCTTTATGTTTGAAGCCTGAAATGTGGCAAAAGGTCGCAAAGTTCAAGGGGGCCGAATACTTTCGCAAGGCACTGTATATGCTGTATATACATTTTAAATACATTCCATAATATATATTGGAATGTATTGAAAATGTGTTAAATAAATCAAATGTTATACATTATTTGGCCAATTTTAAATATTTCAAATGTATCCTAAAAAGAAAAGTGTTTTACATTTTTTAAATATTCTGTATAATAATCCCAGCCATCGAGAGCAGGAAACAGACAGAGAGAGGTGTCTTGAAAGGGAGCCCCTCTAATCAGCTCGGAGGGTCCTTTAGCCTGCCAGAGAGAGAAAGGGGGAGAGAGAGAGAGCCTTTGGCTGCTCCACTTAGTTGAATCTAGGGTTATGGCTAGAGTTAAGGTTGAGCCGGGGTGTGGACATGAAACTATGGTTAGAGCACGGATGATGGGTCTGGTCCACGGGGTTCACTGTGCTTCCCTTGACTCATAACAAAAGGGTCAATTAATCAATCAATGCATTAACTGATCAGCACACTGGACATCTCACTTTAACATCACCTCATGTCACCTGTCTGGGGAGAAACAGTATCTGCTTCCTTTAATTATATCAATGAAAGTGCATAGTACTGTAGTCCCAAAATGAAGTACGCATACCTTTCGTCTGATTTCACAAAATGTTGTAGAACACTAAACAAAACCACCAACTCTCTATATACAACCACGGCAAGAAAAAAAAACATATCGAAATTAAGATAGTGAAACATAATGTTTCAACCTGCCTAAAGACTTCAGATCTGTAGTCGGGTGGGGGTGTAGACTAGAGTGGATCAAGGAGTCAGTCTACTGCATGGGGGTGTAGACTGGATCAGTGAGGAGGTCTGCTGGTGCACAGAGTCACATTAGAGGGCAGGCGGCAGGTTTGATTTGTCAGCAGATAAATGATGGCTCCACATCTGGAACAGTTTGGCAAATAAATAACGGCTGATGGCTCGTACATCATCAGCTTCCCTCCAATCTGCCAGGGGAAAGAGAAAATAAATTCTTATTATAACCTTGGGTAGCCCAACATATATTTTCAAATAAGGCGGCTGTGATTTCTTGGGGGGGAGAAAGCTGTTCTTTGTCAAGTACCAGGCGTAATAAAAGCCAGACTATTGCCACATCCGAGAGAGGGGCTGCCTGTGTGCATTGATCTATGATGACTGAGGCTGCTCCTGACAGACAGACACACTGTCACTGGCCCACATGGAAATATTTCCTGCTGACATGCACTGACAAGCTGTGCCTCAGCAGGGCTGCTCCACACGTCAGCCAGGAGAACACTCACAATCCGATTGGGCAAACGCCATCATTGGGGAATTATTTCTCAAATGGCCTTTTAATGAAAATAATTGGAATCCAGAAGTGAACAACAGGGCCAATTTCAGGGCTCTCCAAATTGTAAATTGCTCGCTGCTGCTTTTCATTATGATGAGGATAGTAGTAGTTTATGAAATTTATGTCAGAGAATATCTCTACTAAATATACAATATACTGAAGGAAATCCTTAACCTAAAATTAGTCTGGCATTTCATCAGCACAATAAAATAAACTATATATCTATAGAGAGAGAGAGATTTCAAAAACTTTCTATCTAACCAGTACTGAATATTACATTTTCTCTGGACCATGACCGGCTGTCAAATAAAGCTGGGCCAGAGGCCACATGTGTTGAGTGTCAGAGGGAGCCAACCTCATGAAGTCTGTGTCTATCAGAATAACAGGTCTTTGTTACCAAACATCCTGGTAATCCCATGAAGGCAGAGTAAGGAATGACCCACTAGGCACAGATGTCAGTTCAGCATCTAGTTTTGATTTATATTTTGTTGAGATGTCAACTAACGGGAACTCAATGTGAAATCAACAACAAATGCCCTTAAATTGATGATTTAAAAAAAAAAATCGAATCAATCTAATCAGATTTCCACGTTGATCAGACGTCATCAACGTCATCAGATCGATATTTGTTGTTGAAATTATTCAACCAGTTTTTGCCTAGTGGGGAGGAATAATTTTGGTAAACTGTCATTACCAGGTCTTGGAGATGCAAGAAGAAAATAGGATTATTTCGTCTGATCTGCATGTAAAACCAAAGAATGTGAATGAAATGTTTAATCAAAAAACCTTTCAGCAGGAGATCATCATAAAGGCAGAGGAATAATCTGACAGATAAATGCTCACTGATTCATGCTTTCACATCTATCAAGATTACACAATGTTTTAATGACTTATTTCACATGACTGAGCAGGTGAATGACAGTTTGAGCTTTATGGTGAATGGTGGAGTTGGGTTGAGAGATTTACCGCCTAGATTTATACACATATTTACGTACATGGGCATAGTCTCTTCCCACATGAGTGGCAAAGCAAGCCTACTGTTGATATAATTTGATCTTTCGGGAGAGATACTGTACAAACGAGCTTTTTTAGACAAAGACAAAGCCACGTGGATAGAGAATGCCTTAACAATCAGACTGATTGCCTGGCTATGAACTGCATGTGAAACCAAGATGTAATAAATGAATTGGAGCCGTCTGTGCATCTAAAGCAGGTGGAATCTAACAAGCAAGCCAATTACAGAGCAGTGCAATGTGATGTGCTGTGCTGTTCTCACCAGGCACGGAGTTTAATCAAGAATCATTCAATTAAGTGCTAAACATACTCAAGTCAGCACTGCTGTGCTGTAAATGAATGTGAATAGGAAATCTCACATCCCTGCATTTTAATAAATGAAGAGATTGAGGAAAGCAATATTTTTAAATGACCACTTTGAAAATATATTGTCAGTGAGTGGAAGTGGATTTTCCTTAATGTTATCTGTTAAATGCTTTTAATCAACACACAATCTGTGTTTACGATTCCATGGAGGTATCTAGAAAATATATTCTGTTTGAAAACGGGTTACCCAAAAGGTAATTTTGAAGAGGAAGAGCAATATACAGTACTTATTAGTTTGAGTGTACAATTTTCAATGTGTGGGAGAAAAAAACAACTGTTCCTTTGGATTAATGCCAGTGCTTATAGTGTCATGTGTGGCCTGTAGCATGGCCCATACATTTTCCTTGGAAAAACAGACCCTTTTTTAGTTGGCTTGGCATGCATTTGTATTAAGCAGTCTACTTAGACATACAACCTGTCATTTAACATGTAGCCAGTTCCTCCTGCATTTCCCGCAGAGAAAAAAACATCAGTCACCAGATTAATGAGATGCTTTGACTTGTGAATTTGCAATGGTAACTTGCAGATATATAGCTGTAGCAGTTGAAACATTACCTTGTGGTGAGCAATGCATGGAAATGTATCTTTGAGATGATTTTATTGCATGGTTACCTTAAGCAATTAAATCAATAAATCTTACTTGTCAGCAGGCTGGCTCGGTGCCACAGACACATTAAATGCTTAGAGTCAGTAAATAGAAGCCTTTTTGACTCCTCATTTGGGAAATTATTTAGCAGGTGGGATTCCTGTCCCCACACAAAAATACTTCCATTTGGCCTTTTTAAACACTTTAAAAAAGCCACTGCCTTCCAATGCATCAGGATCCTCTTAAATTAATAAGGTGTGCTGGAGCATGCAAATTGTTCCTGCAATGAATAAATACGAAGCCATTAGTTCCATAAAGAATGCACTGTAATGAGAGGACCAGTAACTCCCACCACAGGCTAATTCAGATGAGAACCAGTGTAATGCTGCTGATTACAGGGGATTTATCATACAGGGAGATACAGATACAATTTCATGTCCCCCTGTGAATGTGTGAGTTAAGTTCACCTCTCCTCTAATCATATTCCTGTCCCGTTTCTCTAATCCTTGTGTCTGTTGTGGTAATCTGATGATGGCGTTGACTGTGGAGAAAAATAGATAATGTTGTGTTAATGTTGTGATGGCAGTCAGTAGACTGGTGTGACAGGACTGTTGCTGTACTATCTCACATCTCAGGTGACTGTGTGTTTCCCCTCAAAAATGATGGCCTTGATTATAAAGCAGATTATATAAAGTCTGTTGTTAAAATATATAATTTACTATACTGACATTAGTTTGGGGAATAAATGGTAAATCCTAAATATATAGCTAGCTGGTCATTACATTTTTATTGTAATATTACAATTCTAAGGAGACTAATGGTAATTCTCACAAGTCGTTAAACGAAGGGATGCCATCATTAGAACTAGATGCCAACGAATCAGGATTTTACTCAAGGCAACTCTGATGTAATGTGCATCCCCCAATTAAATTCATCAGATACTTGATAATGGTATAACCAGAAAAGTGATTGGAAACAGGAGAGGAACAATTTCACCGGTTCATACCATTTTTATTCAATTTTTTCAGACATTAAACATTTAAAAACAACATAACTATCATTTAAATGTTTGATCATTACATAAAACAATTTTATTATAAAATACAATAGGCAAAAATAATAATAAAAAATGGCAGAACTTGTGCAACACATTTGAAATACAAAGCTAACCAGGCAGGAAGTTTCTTTGATACATAACGCATTTTTAATGAATCCTTACAACTATACGTTAATAAATCCATAGCATAACAGTTACCCTGCTCTGTACAAAAAAAATAACAAACTAAAAACTACAGCATGCCTGAACTAAGACAACTTCTGTCTTTGAATTTTCTGTTTACAACATTGTCCATCTTTAAACTGTTGACAAAACGTCAGTGAGAGAAAATACAACATTGTCCATCTTTAAACTGTCGACAAAACGTCAGCGAGAGAAAAGGCTATTTACTTGGAATGGTAACCCTGTTCTTCCCTGATGTCTGACCAACATTGTACATCGTTTAGGGAATAGGTAGCATTTAAGTATTATATAAAGCTTGAGCCTTGAGGAACAGTATGTCATTGGGCTAATTTATGGATATCCACATTGCTAACTGTTTTATAAATTCATTGCTTTTAGAACACTGTGAAGGATTTATATTAATGTAACAATGCTGCATTTCACAGTTAAAATGGATCTGACTGAAATGTTTCCAGAACTGACAGTGATTGTTCCATATCTGAAAAACATGTTGTTTAAAGTAATTGAGCAGTTTTATCTCTAAGGCTTGAACATAGGGAACTGATCTTTGGGAAATCGCTCTACTTTTCACAATAAATTTGTCCATCTGCAACATCACAATGTTACAGAATTTCAATAATACTTTCAGAAATACAATTGTATCAAAAGCACATGATTTTTCTTCAAATGTGTATCCCATTTGGTTAATAAATGGCTGTAAATTGTAGTTCATCTATTTAAGCAAGTAGGAAGCACAGCCATGATAAGTAAAAGCCTTTTTTCTGTTGTTGACTGAAACTGTACATTAGTTTATATAATCTTGTTGTCTCTCTTTGCAAAACAAAGTGGAGGAGGATACAGAGAAATGACACTCCAGGTGACATTGGAATGACTGAAATGCCAAGGTCACACAAGACAGACTACCAAAAGATCATAGGTTAAGGGGTGGTAAGATGTCACTGGTCAGCAATACACTCATATCAAGGCAATGGATTTCCAATGCATTTTTGTCAGCTTTGGGCAGTCAAAATAAGTAATATATATTCCATATGGTACAATCCTTTACACCGGAGGACATAAATCATAAAGCACCTCATCATTCTGTACAGATATAAACAGCAAAGGGATCCATGGATGACTGTTCTTCATTTTCCCTAACGCATGTCTGCTACTGCTTTAAGACAACAACAAGCTGAATGAAGGGTTTGACATAGATTCGAATGACGCTACATATACCAACTGTTGACTTCAATTTGCATAACCACCACTTCTGGTGACCGAAGGTCAACATGCACTATTGTTAGTGACACCAAGTGACTGGCAATGGTTTGCTGTCACAGACACAAGCCATTTAGATTACAAACCAATTACACTCAATGATTCCGCTAATAGGTATGTTCATGTGTTATGAGAACCCAGTCCAAGTTGTATCAGTCATATTAAATATGACACAATATTCACTGAATATGAATCAACATTGAGTCACACGGTCGTTAATTGACTAACATGGTGCGGTGCATTGTGTTCCCTAAGTGTTATTTACAGTGCTTCATTTGCAGAGCGATCAGAATGCTTCCAGCTGGGACAATGTTAAAGGAAAACTCCACCCATAAACCTTTTCCATGATATGATGCTGCGTTTTGCATGATGTGATGCAAAACGCGTTATGCCGGCTGTAAAACTGTATTTCTAAAGTTATATATCTTTAAAAAACTTGATTGCTGACAAGCAAAACCTTTTGGGACTATAACAACAATGTACTATTGAAACAAATACCAAAAGATAGTTTTTGTGTGGAATTTTCCGTTAATTGGAGATAATTGTTCCCAATACTTGTTTTCAATGTAGTGGAACAATTGAACAAGAGATAACAAAAACACCAAAATGACAGACTTCAGCCAAGCTATAAGGCTTAGTGTTGTACTCACTTACTCCAGGGAAAAAAAAGCAGGTTTAAAAAAAAAGAGAAGCAATTATGATTAAGAACATGATAAATATTCAACAATTTGTAACACAATAATATTGTGTTGATAGTCTGTCAGATTTCTTCTAGGTATAATAATAATAATAATAATGAGTTTGATAGCAGAAATGGTTGGTTTTGACTCCCACTGTGCTGACATCCCTTCTTTGTCTCTACCTTAGATGAGCCTGATTTGTTTGCATTGGAGTTAATTGCAGTGAACCTAGGAATACATCCTTTGAACATTAACACTGCATGAGGGCATAACTCTTATTGATTCTGCTTTTAAGTAGTGCCTGATTGTAATAAATACTGTTCAGGCTTTAAACTGAGAAGACGCAGAAGGTGAGCTGCCCTTCGTACTGTACCTACTCTAGCTAGTATAGTTTACATATTTTTGTTTACTCTGCAATGCGTCAAAGATTTGTATGCTATTTTCAATAAAATTCTCTAGAAGCATTCATTTTAAAATGAAACTTCCTCTATTCATAAATCTATCTAGGAAATATCAACATTAGTAGCAGCAATATAAAAACAAGCCAAT
Organism: Oncorhynchus mykiss; assembly: GCF_057628025.1. Taxonomy (NCBI): domain Eukaryota; kingdom Metazoa; phylum Chordata; class Actinopteri; order Salmoniformes; family Salmonidae; genus Oncorhynchus; species Oncorhynchus mykiss. Next base: position 2,873,669 of record NC_143035.1, on the reverse strand, counting down.
TAGGGACTCATTTAATGAGTAATTCCTTCCTGATATGTTATCATCATCACCTGGTTTTACCAAACAAAAGACTAGGTCACACCATAAATTGGCTTGTAAACACTGCCAGTCCAGATGGCACCTCATTCAACGTTTCACGATTTCCTTGTTTTAGACATAAAACCGCATATTTAAAACAAAACCTGATTCTGTTCTCCCTGGTAGGCATAAGCCAATTTGATTCAGCCTTTCCTCATTGTGGAATGAATGCAAAACATTAGCTGCTCCTCTTCGGTGCCAGACTGGGGCTGAGTATGGAGCTGGTTGTTTATATCAGATGATGGATGAGAGAGAGAGAGAGAGGGAGAGAGGGAGAGAGAGAAAGAGAGAGAGAACAGAGAGCCAGTGCTGCTTGGTGCTTTTGACTAGCTGCCAAAGGGCCACAGATTTCCCTGACAGAATGGCCTGTCTCTAGCGTGAATAGGAACAGCTGGGAAAAGCCACTGGAAGTGTACAAACTGCTTCCCTCATAGGGGCAAAGACAGTTGGCTAATTTGGACTGGAGGAGAAAATGGGATCATTTGCATAAAAAATTCTGCACATGCTTCATTTTCCCCCAACTCAACATTGACTGATAGTTATGAGATTATTATCACAAGTTGTTGCAAAAGGCAAAATGAAAAAAATGCACTTCAGATACAGTACAAAGAAAGTTTAAGTTGTTAGGTTCGCTTTCATATTTCTCAATTAATTTAGTTACATTAAGACTGGTGTAGATATTGCTATTACCATATGGTGTGGCATCCTACAGCTTTAAAATAGATTTGGAATTGAATGAGCACTGTTTGTGAGGTTACAATAGCATGTAGGCTACAACACTGTTCCATAAAACAACACTGAATGACATTAAATCTAAATAAGACAGTTAATGGATCAACATCAAGTGATTTATGTTTTATCAATAATTTGTTCAGTCTTTTCTTGTGACATTCCAAAACACTTTAATTTGGCCTAAAATCAAGTGATAAAAACTCCAAACATCATTCTAAATGCCAGAAACACTGAACGTGAATTAAGTGCATTTGTCTCTTGATTCTGCTCTTGTTCTAAGTAACAAGATAATAAACACAATTAGCGCTATCATCCAGCTATTGCTGTAAATGGGTTGGAGTGTTAATCTATTGATTCTAGGTGATCACAGTAAGTCACATTAAGCATTTACATGTTTAAGCGGTTTTGAACATCCTGTTCAGCATCCTCTAAACAGTAACTGAGTTAAAAATTTGATACATGTAAGTCACACATTTGCAATTTTAAAGCCAAACTTGGTATCATACTTGCCAGTAAAAAGTACATGAATAAATTGTGGTTTTATGAAAAAATCTAATATACCAATATGGTATGGAAAAATCATTTAGATTCATTCTTGTTCTTCAATATAGACTCTTAATAATTTTCACCGGATACGGAGGCACTTTGTTTTATCATAGTGAAAATCATATTTCACACATAGCCATGGAGATATGGTCTACTGAAACACACTGTATGGACTGTGCTATAGAGAGAACGATTTGGAATTGACACCCAGCAATAGAGAATCCATCCCCAAATCATCTCTGCACAGTGCAACACACTTCGCTTCAGTTCATTCTCTCACATCACATCCAAATAAAAACAAGCAACAAACCAACCATCAAACTTCCTCCTTAGGAAAACTGCCTGTATCTCATATAGATGGCATACAGTATGTCCATCAAGCCAAGTTTAAATCTAGGACGATCAAATGTACAACTATGCACATAACACGTAAGAAGTGTTACTATGGATAATGCTTTAAAACTCTACACCTCTCTGTGGACATGCACAACTGAACCAACATTTAATACCAAAAGAGTTGCGATATACAACACAGCAGTTATTGTAGACATCGAAAAGACAATGTAAAGGTCCTCTGTAGCGTTACTGGACCCATTGTGGCGTACACTGTTTGCGGTGGTGCTGTAACAGTGATTACACAATTCATATGGATTTAAACACAGTCTCATGTGGTGCATCACTTTGTCTTCCCCGTTCCCTTAGACCCATGGAAAATCAGTGCTGCTTTGGAATAAATCCGGCCTCTTATTACTGTAGGTACAAAAATGACATCAACCCAACCAACAAAAAAAAAAACACATAGATACCACCAACCTCTAGGGCTAAAAAACACAATCCAGATCAGTTGTTATCAGATCTGCTTTAGTTGACTACATTATTATGCAAATCCCCCCACAACTAGAGAAATTGCTTGAGGTGGCAGATTGAATTTGATTATTTGTTGTTCATTTCCAATGAGCAACAAGTCATGGAATTATTTCAAATTATTTGTTGTTCCACTGGGACTTATGGGTAGACATTGACGAACTGTTGCTCTATTTATTATCTGACGTGAGACTGAGGTTTGATGGATCATAAATAAACACCACTATCAGATAGTAGTAAAGAGAGACTTTTCCACCTGGCTTCTGTCGGCCAGTTCATCAAGGCATTGACAAAAACAAAACAATAAAAATAGTTGATACCACTTATAACTTCATGAGCAATCTGCCTGTTGGAATGGAGGTGTGAACTGTGAACAATGCTCCAGGCGTTCTGAGAGGGCCTTAGTGGTGATCAAAACAACAGGGAAATCACATGGCTCGATCTGGCAGAAAACAACCAAAACAACCACCATACTTCTCCACACAGATCCTTCTCTTCTATTGGCATGCTTTGGAGACAATCCCCAGGTCTTAGGTGGGACTGTCCTTCCATTCACTTTGGGGTTTGGATTTCACTATTTTCTTTCCACAGACAACAGAAATGTCAACTTTGTATTGAGGGAGCAGAGAGACAGACTGTGCAGTAGAGCTGATGATGACCTCATCATGATGACCTCTGACCACTAAGAGTTGACAGTCAGTGGGGCTTTCTGGCTGGCAGAGTGTGGTGGGGGCCCTTGGGGCTGGAGTCAGATGGCTGGAGACTGGGGGTTGCTGGCTGGTAGAGGTAGTGATGGATGTGTGAGACAGACAGACAGAAGACATACAGTGGCAGACAGTTCAGTTCTAGTTCCAGCAGCACTATAACATGTGGGCCTCTATCCGTAGCCAGTGCAGTCCTTGGCGTATGTAGCGCACCAGTTCTGTCATGCTGCTGTGTTGGCTCAATGGTTCCATCGTCGAGTCCAGCTCCTGAAAGAACTCTGTAGAAGCAAAGGAAGGGGAAAGAGGGTGAATGAGGAAGGGGAAAGAGGGTGAATGAGAGTGTGTGTGTGTGTGTGTGTGTGTGTGTGTGTGTGTGTGTGTGTGTGTGTGTGTGTGTGTGTGTGTGTGTGTGTGTGTGTGTGTGTGTGTGTGTGTGTGTGTGTGTGTGTGTGTGTGTAAGACAAAGACTGACAAGTGTAATAGCATAATGAAGGCTCACATTTATGCAGTCTGTTGTCCATTCCTCTCTTTCCTCCTAATAAACAGTGAGTGACTGAGTCCTGGAATGGCTCAATCCTAAAAGTAACAGCTCTGGTGATCAGTATTTTGCTGAAAGGCCCACCTAGGCTTTATGGTGTCATAACTGCCAATTCCTGTCTCATTTCCACCAAAGACACCATCCAACAGACTCTAATTGAGCCCGTTATGAGTGTCGACAGAGAGGAGGAGAGGGTCAGATCAACTTCTAATGGGGTACTTCTGAGGCTGCGAGAGAGAGAGAGAGAGCTCTCGCCTCACACAACCACGTAACATGTCCCTTTAATCAGCTAGGCTCAGATAACGGATGGGAAATGACAGAGACACGACACATCAAACCCTCCATGCTCACAGTCAGAGGGGGGGGGGGGGGGGGGTCCTCAACATCTCTGGCGGTCTCTCTCTCTCTACATTCACTCACTGATGACAGTAAATGTAAAGGGTTCATCTATTCTCCACATCTAATACAAAATAATGCAGAATACATTAGTAAATTAAGAGACCATCCGGAGGGTGATGAAAGGATCGGACTGGACTTGGGTCCTAACAGTTAAGAATAATTAGTCATTTATTAATGACTGTGTACAATGGAAAAAGGTTGAACATGAATGGAGATGCATGTAATTAAGAAAAATATAGGATAGCATATCAAAAGTGAGGTCACCGCTGAATGAAACTATTACGGATACATCCGCTACGATTACAACAGTACAATTTATGCTACCTACTAAACACAATCTGCTATTGCTGCTAATACTACAGCCCCAATCCAAACATCCTGTTCTAAAACAGAGAGAAGCTGTGTTGTGTCCAGTCTCTAGTACCTTGGCTCTCTGTGGCGAGCTTCTCTGCCGTGTCCCAGTGCTCGTAGCTGCGGAGGATGTTGTTGGTGATGTTGACGTGGCTAGCGGCCATATGATGGATGCGCTGGGGGATGGCCACGTTGCTGGAGGCACCGGAGGGACAGGAGCCCACAAGGCCAGGGCCCGTACTGCTGCTCACCGAACTAACTGGGGAGGGACTCAGAGACAGGGGCGACGGGGTGCCTGTGCTCCTGGGAAGGCAGAGAGACAATACAGGAGTCAGGGTTTAGAGGTTAGAGGTGAAAGTTCAAGGCACCACCACAGAGATAATACTGTACTGTACACACACAAATAAAATTAAATATAAAAGATAAATAAATATAAACTGAACAAGACCTCCACCCCCACGTCATCGAGACATTCATTGGTGCCATGTCTTCATCAGAAAGTGAATCACATGAGAGAAAAATATTTTTTTCCCTTCTTAGCTTTCTGACCCAGGGAGACTGATCAGGGAGATTTGAACTGGGTAGGTTTACATTTAGCCAATGCATGTTATTTTGTCAGGCTTAACCACTCTTCGTCAGGCTTAATCACTAATGCTGATTTGAACTGTATGAGCGGCAAACTGGGGCTTTTTCTCAGCTTGACAATCACGGCTTGATTTTCTGTCAGCCCGCTTCAGCCATCAATCAGAGGACATATTTATCAGTCTTTTAGTGCCAAACCCAAACAATCAGGCTCCAGGTCCTGTAATTCAGCACTAAATTGAAAGGCGCTCGCCCCGTGAAGTTAAATTATGTTCCCTGTCAACAGCTTGCCTCTCTCGGCTCCCTCTCTAGCAGGTTGAGTCTTTTCCTCAAATAAATAAACCCTTGAGGAAAAAAAGAAAATAAGGGGAAAAAAGATTCATGATTGTCAAGGACAGAACAAACAAACTGTGGAAAAAGAGGCCAGAACATAGTGGAATCTAATGTTGATTACAGTTGCAGCAGGTAGTGGAGCTAACCCAAGCGGATTAAGAAGGCCAGTTTGTGGCTAATGTGACCATGGTGAACTGGAGGTGACTGCAGGAGTCCTAGGAGCCAGTAGGATCTGAGGCTAATTGCTTCTGACAGCTCATCTCACAGCAGAACAGCAGGGCCGGTCAGTGCTGTGGCTGAGGGCTAGATCCCAGCCCTGGAAATGACAGGCTAAAGGAGCTCACAGTCACACACAGAGGATGGCTCACCGCCAACTCCCAGACACACTGACGAGCCCCACGGTAGCGCCATGGTAAGCTACGAACTCAAACCCAAACGTACAGGGTGGATCAGCTAGGTTCAGTTGCCATGGAGCATCCAGAAAAACAGTGAAGCAGTGAGCTCATCTCATGCCACCAGTGTGATGTGCTAGAAGCTGGAAGTCACAGTGACAGAGGCTCTGTCTGTTGTGGCCATTGTCTGAACAAAGCGGTCACCATCTGAGAGGATTAGCTTGTTGCTTGGCCAGGAGTAGGCACATACATTGTTCTGTTCTGGGAAAGATCTCATATAAAGAAAGGATTGTGATGCAACATGAGATGACTGAGGTGAAATGTTACTCACTTTCCATTGGCTCCCCATGGCGAAGGTGCTTGGGAACTTTTCTGGAATGGAAGAGTTTTGTGAGAGCATGATATTTTGCAGCTCTTCTACACAAACATATTGCATAGCTTAGAAAATCTATTAATGCAACTCAAAAAGCTCCTCTAGAATAATATGCAAGATAATGAATTAAAACAGGCTTAAACACAAACAATGTATGTAGATCATTGATCTATCATTAATTTGCACACTAATTGGAAAACAATGTATGACTTTTAATAACCAACATGCAGAACTAATGAGTATACACAACTCAACACAGATATATATTACATTTAGAAATCTTAATTGTCTTTACATGTTCTACTGTCCTTCTTCTACTCCTAGATGTTGGAATTAGAAGTTAGCGTTAGTTACCTTGAAATACTCCATTAGGGAGCGGGAATACTTTACTGCATGGTCCTTCTTCAATTTGAACATTCTCAAGTACAGGAGGGATAAACAGCGATTGCTATGGAGTTAAGAAAATAATAACATTAACATGAAATACTGGATCTTATACCGTGTATCTAGCATTGACAACATTACATATTACTTATGAACATTAAGCACAAGAAGATAATAAAAGAATAACAATAAGGAAAAAGTGTTTTCTAACTAATTAACTTTGCATATCCCATGATGCATGACTAAATAATCTTGTTGTCATCCAACTCTATCTCTCTAATAGCTTGAAAATAAAGGCTAGAAAACAGAGGCTGCAGCCTAGTAATCAGATCCCAGTAGCTTCCCTGCCAGGGACCTTTGGTCTGCAGATCCAGCCTCAGGGCCATGGGGGGGGGGGCTGACCTTTCAACAGTGTGCTGCTCGCCAGACACCAGATGCTTTGGACATATGCACCACCCCATGACATGACACTAACACTCAGGCATTAATAAGCCATCACTGCAGTACACCGCTTCCTTGTTTCCCCTATTCTAAACCACATCAGTATGTACAGTACGTACATGCGCGCGCCCACACACACACGCTCATACGCACGCACACACGCACGCACACTTTGCTCTCTAAAACAGATTATAAATGGATGGATCATGTCAGCCAGTGTCAAATATTTGAAAATAATCCCTAATGATGTCTGAACGGTGTACTAACAGGAAATATGACCTGGGAATCTCACTCCTACGCTCATCACTGTCTGCACTGCTAAGTCTGAGAGTCTAACCATAACATTCTAACCATAACATTCTGCTCAGATTATACAATCCATATGACAGGCAGCATATAGTTTCCCTTCATCTCCCCTGTAGCAGTGTGGCTAACTGTATATGTTTGTAGTCTGCTGCCTGCCGCCAGGAAATCTTTCATTATCCCTTAATAGCTTAATGAAATACAAGAATAATGATCCACTTTAAGCTGATTAAGTGCTTTAGCAGTGTTTTAAAGCTCCCTTCAATATCCATCCGATTGTCGGGGAGTGATGGCTGAGTGGAGATTTAAATTGTGTTTGAGTGAAGCGGCGGATTGAGCATCTAACGGGGTTGGAAGCCGGCTGGATTTTCTGAAATCAACCCAAATGCCCACACAGGCATTTGTCCGTCATCACATCCATCAGTGCAATGTTAGGTCTCCTTCAACCACCATTCAGTCATCAGACGCAAACGCGCACACACACACACACACACACACACACACACACACACACACACACACACACACACACACACACACACACACACACACACACACACACACACACACACACACACACACACACACACACACACACACACACACACACACACACACACACACACACACACACACACACACACACAGCAGAGCGAAAAGAAAACTCACCACAACACAGCTAATTTCTTCTCGGCTACAGTTGCTGAGTGACTTGTAAAGTTCTTTAACCTCATGGCATACCTTCAAAAGCAGAACAGACAAAAAAATAGATTATTTTCAAATATTCTTCCTTTTCATAATTCATTCATTTCAATCCAAATAACAAAAAAGGAGCATGACTCAATATCCATAAAGCCAGGGGACGTTCCATAGAACGACCGGCCTTGTGTCATTTTCTGTGTCTAATAGTTTTTGAAGAAAAGATTTCAATCAGCCATGCATGAATCCCTGGGTAGAATGATGAGCTACAAGGTCCATCTATTTTCATTTTCACTGCCATTAATAAAATGAGCGCCGCTAATTGCCTTGACTTGTGGGGTAGACTGGATTAGCGATGGACATAATGATGCTCATTGTCACTGAGGGCAGGTGGGGATACCTGGCCTGAGCGGGGGCGGGAGGGAGAGGCACATTGGTGGGGACACAGACCTGATGAGTTCAACCGTCTCAGAGTACATAGTGTATGGAGACTTGGCCTCCAGCGGATCCCGCTCCATGGCGTTGCCACACTCGATGAACGACAGCGCCCCATCAGCGTAGTTAATGGCTTTGCCAAACTTCTCCATCTGTGAAGAAACAATGGAAACTTTGAACAAGATCAGCATTAGGTTCACAACACTACATGGCCACAAATGATTCTCCTCATTTTGAATCATTTTTCAAAGCTTCAAAGCTCTTGTGAAAACAGATAATAAGCAGATTTAATCAGAAGGAAAAATAACAATGTCACATTAATGTTCAGGGAACATTCTTTTGATATTTTTCTATTTTCTGGAGAAAAAAAAGTATATATATATATATATATATATATATATATATATATATATATATATATATATATATATATATATATATATATATATGCACACGGAGCCAAATTACAAACCCAAAGTGCAGACAACAAATAATAGGCATATGACTCATGAATGCACATGAGTGTAAAATAAAATAGATTTACACAGCACTCTCCACTGAAAGCACCTCTCAAGCAGGTTCTATCCATTTTAAGTAAGCCCCTTTTACCACATACGACCGGGCTGGTGGAAGATTCATTACAGCTCAACGATTACAGTCATGTAACAAGGGCAATCAATTCCCTTCACTTTCTATTCATGGCTGGCTTTACCTCGCAGATCAGATTTATGCCCAAGTGGATGTAACTTTCGATAAAGGACAATGTCTGGGGAGATAATTGCTGGAATCCAATTATTAGGGCCCTATGAGTGTGTTGGTAAATCACGCCCGTCGCCTAGGCCAAAGCCCCTCTTTGAGGACATTGAAGAGGTGTGTAAAGAGCTCCTTTTGTGATAGATCACACATCCTCACTTAGAAAAGACTACAGGTCTCAACAAGGGCTCTACTCTATCCTCTGCACACCTACTAGCATTCTTCAGCTAAGACCAGTGTCTGTCTGTTAATAAGAGCTATTCAGCAGGAATACTTAATAGGCTCAGTAAGAGCTGCTGCTTGCTAATGGCACATTGGCATGTATTTGCTAATGGTATTATCACACTGGTCTCTGTTGCTATTCATATTTGTGATGTCATGTGACTGACTCAAACAGGGTGCGTTTATTGCCTGGCTCAGACAAAATACAATCTCAGGAAGAAGAACAATTTAGTTTGTGCAATGTATCTCTATCAAAGTAAATGCTGAATTAAATGTTTTTAATACATTTTCAGGTGCTGTTTTAAACTGTAATAAAACAGCAGCTTACCAGTGCATCTGCTTTGTGCTTTAGTTTCTTGGCTTCTTGCATGCAGTAGTCTGCGTTGTGAACTCTGTGGACAACAATCACAGTGAGACTTTGGTTAGTCTTACAAGTATGTTAGAAATACAAAACAGATCAGTTGACAGAACAATGTGTTTGCCACTTTGTCTAACGGTGCTGCAACTGCCTGGATTGCAGTTGTTCATGTTCATGTTGTAGTTGTCCTCCACATGTTCAATGTGTTTCCTTTTGAATTATACACATAGAGGAACTTAACTCTGTAATCACATCCCACAACTGCTTCAACATGCGGTGACATTTGAATCATGTTTGAGACTTACATTAGTACATGCATCATGACATTAAATTCTGGCTGTGCATCGGGGGGGGGGGGGTGATTGGTGTTTTTGAAGTGTTTGGAGAAGTTAGTTAGTTACTCATACATACGTGTTATTGAACATTAGCTTGGGCCTTCTAGGCTCCATGTGGTCCATGGACAGAGATGACGGGTTGGACCAAACGTCAGAATCGGACTGCCCGTTGCCTTGGAAACTGCCAGACGGCTTGCTATGGGTATCTTCCTCCTGTGAGATGGCAGGGCCAATTAATATGATAATTAGCATCCAGCAGTAGGTCTAATAATACTGTAATGATTCATCCTGGTGATTTGGACTGCTGTTACTACGTTGTGACCGTGTATTTTTTCTATGTCCTGGCTTTAAACATATTCTGCACGTGGGATCCATTTTCTTCTCTTCAAGGCTGTTTTGAAATCCCTCCAAAGGGTCATTAGATTTGCAAAAACACAGGAAATAGTGGTAGTTGCTGGAGCAAAGAAATAATCTGCAGCAAACAGCCTCATCTACCAACTTCTCTACACAACAAATTATAGAAGACACATTTTATTAGCAAACGAGAGCGGATGCAAAAGAATCATACTTTAAAATAATAAACCATCCAAAAAAACAATAAACCCCAAAATTGCTCAGTAATTAATGATAGCAATACGACAGTTTATAGCAATATGACATTATACATTTTTGCTAGTTTCATCATGATCAGCTGTCCCCTACTTACACTGCTTGTCTTGGAACGTGAGAAGGATTTGCTCTCTCCTTTGCTGCGGTGCTTGTGTGAGGAAGAGGAGGATGAGGAGGAGAAGTTGGGCAGAGAGCAGCTGAGGGTGGGTAGCAATAAGGTGCTGGTGGCGCTGCTAGCACCGCCCTCCTGGCTGAAGGAGGAACACTCGCTGGTCCTGCGCTGGCGTATAGGGGGTTCGTCGGAGAGCGGAGAAAGCAGGGGAGGCAGCAGCTCTCGCTTCTCCTCTCTCTTCCTGGGCTGTTTCCTCAGAGAGCTGGGCAAAGACACATACAGGAACATTTATGAAATGCTTACGTGTGGTCCATGAAGTGTTATGACATCCGTATGTAGACACCCTTTAAATAAACTGTTATCGAAACGGACATAAAAGAAGAACATTTTTGGGCCTGCTCCCTCTCTCTGTTGCTGTCATCCCATGTTATTCACTACAATACTGGAGAGAGACGGCAAGTTCTCACAGCCTTTGAAATGCCAGCAAATCTCATGTCCAATGTCATCAAAGTGGTAGATGGATGAAAATAATTTAGAAATGACTTGACTGTTTAAGGCATTTGTAAAAAATTGGGAAGTACAGACATTATGTACAGGGCTCAAAGAAAAGAGCCAGCCTTTGACAGAATATTTTGTTTGTTAGAATGAGTGATTCTTTCTGTTTTTATTATAAGACTAAATCAAACGCAGCATTAGTGCTAAGGCATGGAGTCGGTACTTTCACCATCAGTTGGCTTTTATTATCGAAGGTTACGGTGGTAACGCATCTTGGAGACTTCAATTACAATAAAAACAGTACATGAGCAGATCAATGATATTTAATATAACTTCAACATGTCATTTCCACCTGGTTTTGGGTAAAAAATATAAAAAATAAAGTATAAAACCATAGAACTCTTTCATTTCCCCCCCAGTGCCTCTGACCCTCTAAGGGCCCAGCCCAGAAATAGGCCTACAAATAGCCCTGTAGTGCACTGACGGGTCAAAATATTGATTGATCAGGCAGTGGAAAGGCAGTTTGTTATGACAGAAAGCACTTCTGCCTAGTTTACAGTCCTTCTAATATCCACTCCTGCTCCAGGAGCCTGGCCCCTCACAGGGGAACACAGCAGACTGCAGTCTGTATCCAGGTGGGTTCTCTCGGTATAGCTGTGTGTGCCCACATGGGGCTTCTGTTAACAATAGTGTTCTCTATGTTAACAGATAAGAGGCAGGTGGAGAAGTTGCCTTGAATACTTTCCCTTCCTCAAAGTCAATAAGGACTTTAAGAACCACCAAGGACGTACAGTAGTAGCGAGAAACCTCGCCTCCCGCTGCTACTATATTTCTCACATTGTTTGCAACAATAGATTATTTCGCCTCCCTTTCCCTAAACTCATGGGGATTTGATATACGAGAAAAAAATGCTTAGCTAGCACAAGAGCGCCTAAAGCACTAACAGGGAAAACGCAGTCAGAAAACCTCATTAGGATTATGTTCCTCAGGTTATTTTGAACAGCAGCATATTTTGTCTTGTTTTATGGGCCTGAAAATGAGCAGAATCCCGGTCGGTCCGTTTACAGCATTAATAAAAAGCATCTTTACTCTCCAATCTGAGCAAAGATGCTTTTTTTATTAATGCCATAAATGGACCGACCGGGGTTCTGCTCATTTTGAGGCCAATCTGATTAAAAGGGTGAAGATTTGCTTTGAGGCTGTCTAAATTCGGCTGATTTAAAGGCTACTAGGCAGGTCATATTTCAGCCCAGACCAAAGGGTTCAGCATTTCTGCACTAGATACCCGTGCCAGCTCATATATCATAGCTCAGGTAATCATATTAAAGATATGTGTAGTGATTAGTGGTGAAGCTCAGTGGACACTCCGTCCTCCAGACTCATTCTGCTCAACCCCCTGACCCTTGTCACCAGCATTCCTTCATCGAGCAGTAGGTCTCTGCAGCGCTAATTGAATATCTAAAATTAGCATGAGCTCTCTTGTCAGTGTCACGTTACCTTAATGCTGTAGGACACAGGACACTGTAGAGAGAGCTAGCAATAGCTAAAGATAAATGTGTAGGGGAGCAACCTCACTTCTCCTGTATGTCGCAGCCTGCTCTCTGAGGGGGATCTACACTGGTTGGACCTTGCCTGAGGATGTAGCCATTCACAACACATACAGTACTACCATACACTTAGGAAATATAACAGCCTGTAATTACCCTGTGGCAGTGGTGTAAAGTACTTAAGTAAAAATACTTTCAAGTAACACTTAAGTATTTTTAGGGGGTATATGTACTTTATTTTACTTTTTATATTTTTGACTACTTTTACTTTTACTTCACTACATTCCTAAAGAAAATTATGTACTTTTCACTCCATGCATTTTCCCTGACACCCAAAAGTGTCTTCTTAGCAGGACAGGAAAATGGTCCAATTCACGCACTTATCAAGAGAACATCCCTGGTCATCCCTACTGCCTCTGATCTGGCGGTCTCACAAAACACAAAGGCTTCATTTGAGTGTTGGAGTGTGCCCCTGGCTATCTGTAAATAATACAAAAATAAGACAATTGTGCTGTTTGTTTTGCTTAATATAAGCAATTTGAAATTATTGATATGTTTACATTTAGTTATTTAAAACCAAATAATTTAGACTTAAGTAGTATTTTAACGGGTGACTTTCACTTGTACTTGAGTCATGTTCTATTAAGATATTTTCACTTTTACTCAAGTATGACAATTGGGTACTTTTTCCCCCACTGCACTGCTGACACCCATAATGACTTTGTGCATGCCTCTAAACACTTACATAACATGATGCTCTACACATTCCTTTTCTCATCCAGTAACCATAGTGATGTGTAAGTAAGCACTGCTGTGAGTGGTTCGGCGACACTTACTCTTTTGTGCTAATGTTCTTGTGGTTGTGTATCGGTGAGATGCATGGGGGAAGAAGCAAGGAGTCTTTCTCCAACCGTAACTTCTTGCTTCCGCCGACAGCGTCACAATGGTCCATCTGAGGAACACAGAAACAAACAGCGCAGTCAGCAGGGAAAGGGGGACACCTAGTCAGAATGCATTTAACTGAAATGTGTCTTCCGCATTTAACCCAACACCTCTGAATCTGAGAGATGCGGGGTGCTGCCTTAATCGACATCCACATCTTTGGAGCCCGGGGAACAGTGGGTTAACTGCCTTGTTCACCTTGTCAGCGCAGGGATTCGATCCAGCAACCTTTTAGTTTCCGGCCCAAATTGAACATACTACTAACACGTTTCTCACTGCTCCTCCATTGACACACTCTAACCATTATCCTATAAACCAATACCAGCCAGTACCAATAGAGAAAAAAGAGTGAGAAAGATTCTGTGCTTGCCTTGTGTTTCCTCTTGGCCTTGCTAGGTGGTTTCTCAACAGGGGTAGACTGGAGACTGGCGGGGGACTGGCGTCTGTGCTTAATGCTGGGTTCAAGTGGTTCCCGGGGCTCAACTTTCACAGAAGGGGGCTCAGGGGGGTCCTGCCCTGGAATCTTAGACAGGAAGCTCAGCTCGATCTTCACCCACAGTGACTTGATGTCCTCAAAGTCCCTGAGAGGGGACAGCAGTTTGTTCTGGACCATGGGGACGGAGGAGAAGAGGGGGTCCCCTAGGAGGTCCATGGCCCCAGGGTCTGGGATGGATATGGAAGAGCTGCAGGTGCTGGTAAGGCTACTGACAGTCAGGATATTGCTGTTGCAGTCCTTGGCTGCTTTGAGAGTCTGCAGACTGCTGGGTCCTGGACAGGGAGGGTTATGGATCTTGACCAGCTCCTCTGGTTCAGAGTGGCACTCAGATGACGAAGACTCCGTCTCGATGAACTCCTTGGACTTGGGGATGATCTTGCTGGGCCCCCTGTGCTTCTTCTTTTCCAGGACTGGGGCCAGGGGAGGAGGAGCTGGAGTAATTGTAGTGGTGGTGCGAGGCTCCTTCCTAGGGGCAGTCTTCCCACTGGTGCTCTTGGTCCTGGACTTGGGCTGCTCCAGGAGGGATGGAGGGTCCTTCTCCTTGGAAGTGGTGCTGATGGTGGGGTTGATGGGCTTGGACCAGGAGGTGTGTTCCTCCAGGCTGGACGAGCGCTCCACTTTCTTCGGCTGTTTCTTCCCCAAGCTGCGCCTGGCTGGGGCTGGCTCCACCGCCACCACGGCTGGGGATTTGACCTTTGAACCCTTGCCCTCTGAGACTTTTGGTCCAGTCTTAGGCTTGGCCTTCTCTCTGATGGGGCTGAGGAGGGCCCGTTCCTTGGGGTCGGTCGGGGCCAGCAGGGCGGCGGGGCCAGGCTTGCTCTTCCCTGGGGCCGGGCCCTGGCCCTCAGGGGCCTGTTGGCTGTGGTCAGTCTGGGAGCTGCTGAGCCCATGGCTCTCTCTCTCTGGCTGGGTATTGATAAGTGCTTTGTTGTGTGGGGTCACTTTGTTCAGCCACTTATCCAGCTGCCATTTGTTTGTTGATGGAGGTTCAGGCTGTGAGAGAAGAAAAGCAGAAAGGACAAAGAATATACAGTTAGATCCAAGTCTGGTTTGATAGTAGACTACGTAGCTTCATAAAACACTGTGTTGACTCATGAAAGTAAAATGTGATAATTCAATTGTCTCTTCAGAGTTATATTATGACACCCGCAAACCAATGACAACATTTTGTGATGAAGCGGCCATTAAAATAGGCTCTCATAAACTCATGAATGACTGAGTAGTGCTCTCCCATAATTTCCTTGCGCCATTCGGCAGTCTCTGAGTGCCATGTTTTCATCAACCATGCTATCTCACATCGTTTGTTTTCTACCATTATGCCCCTAGACAAGTATAAATCTCTCATATGAAATCATAAAGACTGTCTTGAATGATCTCCTAAATGATAGCAAATCATTCGGAAAGGAAGTGCTGGAAATGAATTGACGAAGGAATGAAGCATTAAAACCACTGAGTGTAAAGCTGGGGCTAACACATACACTCTCCAGTCTGATGCAAGCATTCATAAAATTTAATCTTCCACACTATTTCATCTGTGAAAGCCCCAGCCTTTACATCCCATCAGTTGGGGTGGTGGATTTAAGCTGTTCTGGGCAGGGGGATTTTGGAGTTAAAAGCACCTGCAGCAATACTACATTAACATTCTAACATGCCTGCTGGAAAACTCCTGGGCCCTCCCGGAAGTCTTTAGTAAACCATCAGTAGAGTGCACTTTGAGAGGGAAATAGACTTCCCTAAAGACAGACAGGGCCGTTTCCTGGTCCTCCTGGCTATTCCCATTGGCTGTTCCCTGGTGGACAGGAAGTCACATGGTCTGTAGAGGGTGCCCAGATGCACTGTGGTAAATATTTACCCGGGTCAAACAGACTGCCCCCCTGTGGAATACAACTGTGCCTGGTGCTATAGCTGCTTTAGCTGTCATGCAAGTCTCTACAGTGTCGGACTAAAACAAGAAAGTCTGCTAGTTTAATCCTATCAAAATTCTAGGGATATTAGAGTAGATGGGAAGTTTTCTCCCCTTGATCAAAATGTTGTTTTAGTGATATTAGATGGTATTAGTGTAATATTGTGTCTTTCTGGAGCCTAAAATAATAATGTTTCCCTATTTGGCATAACACTGGTTGAGTATTGGTTGATAGCACAGTTAGTTTTATTCTGACTATGCTTGGTTGGTAGAGTATAGTAAGGAGTGATTGTGTTGTACCTCTGGGGTGGCGGTCCGGGAGGCCCCGTTACACTCGCTGTCACTGGAGCTGCTCTCGCTATCGGAGTCTGACTCGGAGCTGCTCTCTGATTCGCTGGAGCTGCCCGAGGCACCGCTGGAGAGGCCCGGGTCAGTGGTCCGAGACGTGGCCACAGGGATGCTGGGTAGCAGAGAGAAAGAGAGAGAGAGAGAGAGAGTGAGAGAGCGAGAGAGACAGAGAGAGAGAGAGAGAGAGAGAGTGAGAGAGACAGAAAGAGAGAGCGAGAGAAAGAGAGAGAGAAAATATAAAGAAAAATATTTAGAGAAAAAGAAGGCATTATATATTATACATAAACATAGATTGTGTGATAGATGAATCTTTACTTTAGCTGATCTCATCCAGCCGCATATTCCGGCAGCACTACCTAGGCCTCTGTGACCCCGGACTGATCTCATTCCACTGGAGTGAGTAATGCACTGATGCGCTGTGACGCAGCTTTCTTTTGTCATCGTTTTGCTAAGAGCAGCCTTGTGCTCTGCCTCATGTTCGGCGCCAGCCACACACCCGGCCCCGTGCTCTCTCTGCTCAGCACTCCGCGGCGGCACTGGCTCTCTCAGCGGCGACACAGAGTTGGACGAGATGAGTCCACCTGTCATTGACATGACTCCCAGATCCACACAGACTGCAGACAGCAGGAGACAGCCCCATCAATCACACAGCGCCATCTGCCTCTCTCTATCCCTCTCTCCCTCCATCCAGCCCTGAGATGCAGGCAGAGCAGCGTAAACCAGGCTGACTCCACCAACACACACATCCAGTCACAACATGCAAACCACTGTAAAGATTAGTAAACAGGTTCACTAATATACACAATACTATAAACATATTAACACACACATGCACGCACAAGCACTCTCTCTTTCTCTCTCTCTCTCTCTCTCTCTCTCTCTCCCTCTCTCTCTCTCTCCCTCTCTCCCTCTCTCTCTCTCTCTCTCTCTCTCTCTCTCTCTCTCTCCCTCTCTCTCCCTCTCTCCCTCTCTCTCTCTCTCTCTCTCTCTCTCTCTCTCTCTCTCTCTCTCTCTCTCTCTCCCTCTCTCCGTGTTGTAGTAGGGCAAAATGTTATTCAGAGAATAATGTATCTGACATCCGAGTAAAAAAGAAACCCTTCCACTTTCATTAAACACAACTGATAACTGCAGAACAAAGGAAATTGACATAATGCTTTTATAATAAGCAATTTATTCTCCCTGTTGAAAGTGTCAACACTAGACTCGCTAAAGATGTTGCAGGGGCGTACTGTACTTTACTGCTGGAGAAAGTAACAGCTCTAGCGGTTGACAATAAATGCCTTGAGGAGGCAGTTTGCTTTCTCACCACCTACGTACTTATTCTTCCACACTCTTTCAACCTTCTCTGTCACGCTACTGGTTCAGCTATTGGATCCTCAAAGGCCTAAGCTTTATAACACAATAAAAGCCACACTACACTACTGAAGCCCTCTAAAGACACTCCATCCAAAGCATGATAGGATATGATAGGACCGGAGATACACTGGACAGGACCGTAGAAATTAAACATGATGGGTAACGATGTGGGACTTTTCTGTCAACACCCCCTTGATGACTGTGTTTTTCGGTGACAGGGTGAGGGGTCATGCCCAAGACAGCTTGAAGATCAGCTCGGGGACATAGCGGTGGCACGAAACTCTGCAGTGAAAAAGAGCCATGTGTTAAATGACCACACTTAACCCAAAATCTGTGCCATGGACCAATAGCCTTTTGCTAACATGTCCAGCTTGTCTGAGCCAGGTCAGGTCCTTAGAGGAGTCACTAGCTTCCCTGCCCCCAGGGCTTGCCTAGTGGCAGTTTGGTTCCAAAGCTGGATTACAGTACAAGGCCAGAGAAAGCAGGACCAGTGGACTCTGAGGCTCACAGTCAGGTCAGGTTAATTATTAAATATAGAGGAAGAGGCCAAGACCCTGTGGGTAATGTCGTGTGGCATGGTGCTCCTATGGCCTGCCCTGGCAGTTCCCGCCACTGCACGCTGCCAGTAGGATGGCACAGCAGTAGCACACATGGCATCTTGTCCTTGCTCTGCTCATGAGTCCAAGGCCAAGCCCAATAGGCTCTTGGGAGCTGGGCCAGCACAGCACCACTGTCTGTATGTCTGTCTGGGCCAGCACAGCAACACTGCCTGTCTGTCTGTGTGATCTCTCCTTCATTTGCTGAGAATGGTGTCAGCACAAACAGAGCCAGCACTAGAACAAGCCAACAGCAAATAACCATCCATATACACACAACACTCTGAGATAACGCTGAAATGATAAGGCAACCATTGACAGATCGACGGAGTACTTGTCTCGGCTGTACGTAACTGTTTACAATAAATTGTTATAGGAATAGTTAGTTATAAGATTGCCCTCTTCTTCTACATTCAAAATACGTTTTATGTAGTAGAACTACTGTGGCTTTTTCCAATACCCAAGTGTTGTCCAACTCATTCTTTGGAAGAAGAGATGTAATTACTATCCTAGGTGCCATTAAAGTGTTTAAAATAGACCTCTAGGAGACATTCTTTCTTTCACCACTCAGCCTCTCCAAGTGGTGCTTGTGCATGCAAATAGTTCATGAAAAGGAAGCTCTAATGTTCTATTTCAGAGTGAAGAATGGCAGCGGGGTAAGGTCACTTAATTTCCTTTCTTCCACTTGATGGAGGTGAGCCTGGGCTGACAGATGACAGAATCATGTGGGAAAATAAGGGGCGGGAGAACAATGGCCGCTGTCTGCTTTCAGCGTGTTCACCTCAGTCTACCCCCGCTAACCTCTGACCTGCTAACAGGCCCTGCTCTCAGAACACCGTCCTATCCTCTCTAACCTGTCTCTCTACTCTCAGTGCTGAGCTGCCTTTCTCACAGCAGACAATAAAGACATTTAGAACATTGTCTGCTGTCCATGGAACTGGCTGTTCCATCCAGACTGATGATAATCCGTGGCAGGCAGGGAAACAAACAACTTATTTGCCGGCATTATTCATCGAATCAAAGAACAGAGCTGAAAAAAACAACAAGAGCTGCATATGTTGCTAATGAAAACAACCCACTGTGATGGGTTTTAATCACGGAGGCTAAGAACAAAGGGCCACACACAATGCAATCTCATACATGTACATTTGAACACCAAATGTGGCACTATTAATGCGTAAACAAAGTAATGGCATTCACGATTAATGGGTTTTCCTCCTCATCCCAAAACAAACTGCATTGAGGGAGCCAGTCTGACAGACTGGGAGTAGAGGGAGGAAGAAAATGTCTCTCCAGCAGAGAGGCTGTTGTCCCAGGCACCTCACGAGGCCCATTGAGAGTGGGATAGCAGTATACTCTAAAACCAACAGCTTTTAACTCACACAGTTCCAGTGCATACACTTCACCGTTCATCCCAGCTAATTCATTGGAGTCTTCTAGGTTCTTAGGAGCTGTTCTGTCAAGGCAAGGATTCACAGTGAGGTCTAAAGAGTGGGGGCAGCTCTACAGTATCCTTCCATCCGGTCACATTATCAGATTATCTACAGTTATGTACAACTCTTTGAACAAGACGCTGCCAGACAGACCCAGACAGAATCCTGATGTAGTCATTACACAAACCAAACGACTTGGAGCATTCATTAAAAACCTAATAAATAAGTAAAGTTATGATATTTGGAACTGTTTACACCATAAATATTCAATGTTTAGTAATGAAGCAATTTTCCAGGCCAGTGCAATGTGGAGATATAAAGAGAGGGATATTAACCACTCACAATCTCTCTCTCTCTCTCTCTCCAGCATGCTTGCGTGCACACACGCACGCATACAGTCTTCTACAGAAAACCTTGTGGGGACACAGAATTCAGTCCCATTCAAAATCATATTTTCCCTAAACCCTAACCCTAACCCGTACTCTTACCCTAACCCTTCTGACTTCTGGTCCCCACAAGAATAGTTAAACATGTCCACACACACACACACACACACACACACACACACACACACACACACACACACACACACACACACACACACACACACACACACAATGGGAAAGGGAGAAGAAAATACGGGAGCATGGCTATCTCCCATGGGATCATCAAGGGACACAACAAGACCAACCTCCAATGATCCCACTGCCCACAGCTGGCTGAATTGGCAGCTTTAGGAACAGTCTGCTATCGATTTGTGATTTTCTCCTTCTATTTACACTGATACCATAATCTGAGATCAATAAGGCCGATAGACACAGGCCTGTGGCGGAATTGATTAGGCGAGCGGTGGAGTGGCTAGCCTCCAGCCTCAGACAGTGGAACCAGAGAGACAGCAGGACGAGAGAGAAGAGACAGATCTATCAAAAGAAGAGGCAGGCAAGACAACATCTGAAGGTGGTGGATGGTGGAGGAGACTCATTAAACCAGACCTGGGTACATTTTGGAGCCAACTGGCTGGCTGTTGTAACGTGGTGAGTCAGTTGAGACAAGCCAGTCCCGCATTGATTCAGTGAAGGCCATCACTCTGCTCTCCCCTTGCTCCTTCCTTATTTGTTTGTACTTTCTAATTATTTAAACATCTATTGCTGATGAGGTGCTGGGTAACCCTGAGCAGGTTACATTACCATTCCCTTTTATCCCCCAGATTCACATATCCAAGGGCAGAACTGTCATTTTCTACCCTTCAATAAAGTGGAATCCTTAATTATAGATGAAGAAATTCGGGCATGCTGGTCTGTGGAGACTGAAACCTATGCTGGTGCTCAGAGCACTGTTTGATTGGACTGACTCTCTGGGAAAGGAGAAAGGCTCTCTCGCTCTCTGCTTCTCATTGCCAGGCTCTGCTCTCAACCCTCTGAGGTGTAAAGCCTAGCTTAGCTGTTTCAATAATGCTAGCAGTATCATTTTATCACCATGACACTGAATCACCCAAGCCTGGAATCTGAGGATGCAGGCGTTCATTGTTATATCAGCCATACAGTACTATGTGAATGTTTGAGTGTGTGTATGAGTGCTTTTGCTTGTGTGTGAATGTGAGAGTGTGGTGTCTGTAGTACAGACTGTGTGTGGGAAGAGAGAAAGAGAGAAAGAGAGTGAGGAAAAGGGAGAGTGAGCGTGAGAGTTGGACCGCTGGAGGGGTGTCATCCATAATTTGTCTGTCCTAACTCTGCGCTCCCTGTGTTATTAAATGATCCTCAGCATGCAGTGCACTCTATTATTTTTATAAATCACCCCAAAGAATAACTCGCTGCAGATCTCCAAACCAATAATCTACACTTCCTCTTGCCCCTAAATCTATTATAGCCTTTAATTGATTCAATTACAAGTCACTGTGCTCAGGGGAGTGGGGGTGGAGGAAGGGTGGAAAGGGGGGTGGCCACTGTTAGGACGCGCCTGGGATTCAGTAAAGACCCCCCCCCCCCCCCCTTCCCACCCTTCCCTGTGAAACCTGGTGCTCCAAAATTATGACCATTACACTTACGGAAAATGAATTACGTGGCACAGCATTTCTGTGATCGATGGCATGACTTCAACAGTATCCTAATTCACTTAGAGGCCTTCTGCTGCCCAGTCACACTCAGCACAGCACAGCACAGTACAGGCATGATGAATTATACTGAGGCTCTCTCCACATCGCCACACTCCCTGTCCCTGCCAGGCAGCCTCTCTACTCTGCACTACTCAGAGAGTCATCCTCTGGCCCCACTACACTAGTGTGATTTAACATGGCCAGGCAGACACTCAGTCATCACTAGGGCCCAGAGTTTTTCCTGGTCAGGATATTATGGTCAGACAAAGTGCAGGTCCTCCATCATTCCAAAACATGCCTATATGGAGGGGATGGAGAGATATCTCAGGCTCTACTGAAACATTCCTGTCCAGGTTCATCTAAACCTCAACCAAGACCATGGGGCCATGCTAAAAAGCCACTGAAACCTTGTGCTGAAAAATGTAAATTAACACATGGTCTATGTGCTGTCTCCAATAACTACGTATTCACTGTACATGTCTGAGCTACTGGGTTGTATTCACATACTTCTATCTTCATTATAGGCCTTTGTCTCTGGAGCCTTGGCTTGTCATTGGTCTGTTAGTAAGATTGATCCTGTTTTAAAAGTGGTGTAACATTCTAAGCCTGCCTTTGTAGCACCTTCGACCATTATGGGAAAGAGGCTCGGGAAAAAAGCCCTCTACAATCTCACAAAACCATATGAAATTCTGTTTTGGAGTACACAACAAGAGCAGAGGGCAAGATGTCAGAAATGATCTTGTGTTAAAAGCAAAAAGTAGAGCACTGTTGAAAAGTCACACATTTTGAACTCTAAACTATCCAAACTGCCCAGAGACTTCATGTATTTCAGAATTGAAATCCTAGAGCCTATGGTCTGGAAGGCTTCCCACCATCACAGACCCACTGCAGCCAGCCAGCCAGCCAGCCAGTCATCAGGGCTCAGCCAATTGGATCCTGAACCACAGAGACCATTAACGTCACCTCCACCTGTCATAATCCTTCCATGTGTAGTAGTACTTCCGGCGCCGACAGAGATGGCCGCCTCGCTTCGCGTTCCTAGGAAACTATGCAGTTTTTTGTTTTTTTACGTGTTATTTCTTACATTAGTACCCCAGGTCATCTTAGGTTTCATTACATACAGTCGAGAAGAACTACTGAATATAAGATCAGCATCAACTCACCATCAGTACTACCAAGAATATGTTTTTCGCGACGCGGATCCTGTGTTCTGCCTTACAAACAGGACAACGGAGTGGATTCCATGCAGCGACCCAAAAAAAAAACAACTCCGAAAAAGAGGGAAACGAGGCGGTCTTCTGGTCAGACTCTGGAGACAGGCACACCGTGCACCACTCCCTAGCATTCTTCTTGCCAATGTCCAGTCTCTTGACAACAAGGTTGATGAAATCCGAGCAAGGGTAGCATTCCAGAGGGACATCAGAGACTGTAACGTTCTTTGCTTCACGGAAACGTGGCTCACTGGAGAGACTCTATCCGAAGCGGTGCAGCCAACGGGTTTCTCCACGCATCGCGGAGACAGAAACAAACATCTTTCTGGTAAGAAGAGGGGCGGGGGCGTATGCCTTATGACTAACGTGACATGGTGTGATGAAAGAAACATACAGGAACTCAAATCCTTCTGTTCACCTGATTTAGAATTCCTCACAATCAAATGTAGACCGCATTATCTACCAAGAGAATTCTCTTCGATTATAATCACAGCCGTATATATCCCCCCCCAAGCAGACACATCGATGGCTCTGAACGAACTTTATTTAACTCTTTGCAAACTGGAAACCATTCATCCGGAGGCTGCATTCATTGTAACTGGGGATTTTAACAAGGCTAATCTGAAAACAAGACTCCCTAAATTTTATCAGCATGTTGATTGCGCAACCAGGGGTGGAAAGACCTTGGATCATTGTTACTCTAACTTCCGCGACGCATATAAGGCCCTGCCCCGCCCCCCTTTCGGAAAAGCTGACCACAACTCCATTTTGTTGATCCCTGCCTACAGACAGAAACTAAAACAAGAGGCTGTCCAACGCTGGTCCGACCAAGCTGACTCCACACTCCAAGACTGCTTCCACCACGTAGACTGGGACATGTTTCGTATTGCGTCAGACAACAACATTGACGAATACGCTGATTCGGTGTGTGAGTTCATTAGAACGTGCGTTGAAGATGTCGTTCCCATAGCAACGATTAAAACATTCCCTAACCAGAAACCGTGGATTGATGGCAGCATTCGCGTGAAACTGAAAGCGCGAACCACTGCTTTTAATCAGGGCAAGGTGTCTGGTAACATGACCGAATACAAACAGTGCAGCTATTCCCTCCGCAAGGCTATCAAACAAGCTAAGCGTCAGTACAGAGACAAAGTAGAATCTCAATTCAACGGCTCAGACACAAGAGGCATGTGGCAGGGTCTACAGTCAATCACGGACTACAGGAATAAATCCAGCCCAGTCACGGACCAGGATGTCCTGCTCCCAGGCAGACTAAATAACTTTTTTGCCCGCTTTGAGAACAATACAGTGCCACTGACACGGCCTGCAACGAAAACATGCGGTCTCTCCTTCACTGCAGCCGAGGTGAGTAAGACATTTAAACGTGTTAACCCTCGCAAGGCTGCAGGCCCAGACGGCATCCCCAGCCGCGCCCTCAGAGCATGCGCAGACCAGCTGGCCGGTGTGTTTACGGACATATTCAATCAATCCCTATACCAGTCTGCTGTTCCCACATGCTTCAAGAGGGCCACCATTGTTCCTGTTCCCAAGAAAGCTAAGGTAACTGAGCTAAACGACTACCGCCCCGTAGCACTCACTTCCGTCATCATGAAGTGCTTTGAGAGACTAGTCAAGGACCATATCACCTCCACCCTACCTGACACCCTAGACCCACTCCAATTTGCTTACCGCCCAAATAGGTCCACAGACGATGCAATCTCAACCACACTGCACACCGCCCTAACCCATCTGGACAAGAGGAATACCTATGTGAGAATGCTGTTCATTGACTACAGCTCGGCATTCAACACCATAGTACCCTCCAAGCTCGTCATCAAGCTCGAGACCCTGGGTCTCGACCCCGCCCTGTGCAACTGGGTACTGGACTTCCTGACGGGCCGCTCCCAGGTGGTGAGGGTAGGCAACAACATCTCCTCCCCGCTGATCCTCAACACTGGGGCCCCACAAGGGTGCGTTCTGAGCCCTCTCCTGTACTCCCTGTTCACCCACGACTGCGTGGCCACGCACGCCTCCAACTCAATCATCAAGTTTGCGGACGACACAACAGTGGTAGGCTTGATTACCGACAACGACGAGACGGCCTACAGGGAGGAGGTGAGGGCCCTCGGAGTGTGGTGTCAGGAAAATAACCTCACACTCAACGTCAACAAAACTAAGGAGATGATTGTGGACTTCAGGAAACAGCAGAGGGAACACCCCCCTATCCACATCGATGGAACAGTAGTGGAGAGGGTAGCAAGTTTTAAGTTCCTCGGCATACACATCACAGACAAACTGAATTGGTCCACTCACACAGACAGCATTGTGAAGAAGGCGCAGCAGCGCCTCTTCAACCTCAGGAGGCTGAAGAAATTCGGCTTGTCACCAAAAGCACTCACAAACTTCTACAGATGCACAATCGAGAGCATCCTGGCGGGCTGTATCACCGCCTGGTACGGCAACTGCTCCGCCCTCAAACGTAAGGCTCTCCAGAGGGTGGTGAGGTCTGCACAACGCATCACCGGGGGCAAACTACCTGCCCTCCAGGACACCTACACCACCCGATGTCACAGGAAGGCCATAAAGATCATCAAGGACATCAACCACCCGAGCCACTGCCTGTTCACCCCGCTATCATCCAGAAGGCGAGGTCAGTACAGGTGCATCAAAGCTGGGACCGAGAGACTGAAAAACAGCTTCTATCTCAAGGCCATCAGACTGTTAAACAGCCACCACTAACATTGAGTGGCTGCTGCCACCACACTGACACTGACTCAACTCCAGCCACTTTAATAATGGGAATTGATGGGAAATGATGTAAATATATCACTAGCCACTTTAAAACAATGCTACCTTATATAATGTTACTTACCCTACATTATTCATCTCATATGCATACGTATATACTGTACTCTATATCATCGACTGTATCCTTATGTAATACATGTATCACTAGCCACTTTAACTATGCCACTTTGTTTACATACTCATCTCATATGTATATACTGTACTCGATACCATCTACTGTATCTTGCCTATGCTGCTCTGTACCATCACTCATTCATATATCCTTATGTACATATTCTTTATCCCCTTATACTGTGTACAAGACAGTAGTTTTGGAATTGTTAGTTAGATTACTTGTTGGTTATTACTGCATTGTCGGAACTAGAAGCACAAGCATTTCGCTACACTCGCATTAACATCTGCTAACCATGTGTATGTGACAAATCAAATTTGATTTGATTTGATTTGAGCAGGTGTGTCCGTCCTGAAGCATATACGAGTATCAGTGTCATTGACTATCTGAGTACGTCAGAGTTGACTATACTATTATGTATGTGGGTTGCCTGTATGTCAACCACTAAGCTTTCCTGGTCTATCCTAGCAAAGGTGTAATAGTCAATAGAACAAGCCTAGGTATTAATATTGCGTCAATGACAGATATAATTACAGCTGTTGGAAAGAGGGTAAACTCTCATTACCGAGGTTACCATTTTAGAAAACTATTTATCCTCTGGATATAACAAAAAGGTCTGTGTTTGTGTCTGAGGGGAAAGGATAGAGAGAGAGAGAGAGAGGGAGAGAGAGAGAGAGAGAGAGAGAGAGAGAGAGAGAGAGAGAGAGAGAGAGAGAGAGAGAGAGAGAGAGAGAGAGAGAGAGAGAGAGAGAGAGAGAGAGAGAGAGAGAGAGAGAGAGAGAGAGAGAGAGAGAGAGAGAGCGAGAGAGAGAGAGAGAGAGAGAGAGAGAGAGAGAGAGAGAGAGAGAGAGAGAGAGAGAGAGAGAGAGAGAAAGAGAGAGAGAGAGGTGAGGAGAATGCTAATAGACTTGCGGCTCAGGGGTATAAACCTTAAGTAAATTAAGATGCAAACAAAGGAACACACATTAAGCACGTTGCATGACTGTGATTAATTTAGTAGAGACTCCAACTATTGCGAATAAAACTCTGGCCAAGTGAGATTAAATGTGCCATTAAGAGAACAGAGAAATAACGGCTGTTTTAATTACACAAATCAGTTATAGAGGCTACAGGGCTCTGACCTTGATGGCAGCTAACCTGCAGGGAACAAAGGTGTGATGGTGAGAGTTGGTGTTTGGATCCACTCCCACATTCACATTCAGGCTTCAGGCCGAGTAAGGCTGTGTTTAAAATCAATGGTTTAATGTCCTGCTTTCCTAGAACTCCTGTCCTTCCTGACCACTGATGGTGAATGGGCTGGATAATATATGTCAGATCTCTGGCCATGAGGGAAAGGAGATTAAAATAATAAGCCATTCAAATTTTGGGAAATAGCAACGAATGTGTGTGTTTGGGTGTGTGTGTGTGTGTGTGTGTGTTTGCCTGTGCCTGTGTGTGAGAGACTGTGTGCTGTGCCTGACTCCCTATAGCAGACGTGGCACCCTCCCCTGGTCCCCTTGTGTCCCATTGGCCTGATGCTGTGCTGTGTGTTGGCAGGGCAGAGCAGAGTAGAGTAGAGGAGCAGGGCACACTGTGTCAGACCACCCTCCTCCACTTGGCCTCTACGAATAGCCACATCCCAAACGCTGACACACGCATTCCAGCTACTGCTAAGAATCGAATGAAGCAGCAATTTGCCCATCGTTACTCATGGGATTTAGACTAGGGGAGAGAGAGAAAAAATACCTCTAGCAGATACAGAATGCAGAATGCACTCATACCATATCAATATCCATTTATCCACTATCACAAAGGAGGAGTCTTTAAAAAATGGAATTGGTTATGTAAAAATGGGTATTATCTGTCATCCTAATACTGTACTGTGCCTCTGTAGAAAGCCCAGGTTTGTTATGCAAACAGGATGACAATCTGTATTTATCACTGTAATGTAGATCGATTCTGCACCAGCTGCCAGCTCTTAGTACTGTAAACTTCCTTCCTGCTCTGCTCAACACTCACCCTGCTATTGTAGCAACCCTGTAAGTGAAAATCCTTTATTGTATTCACATTGACCATTTAATGTGTCCTGTTTAGGGGAAAACAGCAGAGCCTATGTCAAATTAGTTGGAGATGAATCTGTGATCCTTTAGCTTGGCCTAATGTACATAAAGGCAAGGAATGTATGCCAATTGGCACCCTATTCCCTACATAGTGCACTACATAGGATGCTACCAAAGCCAAGTATTCAGGTTGCACTGATAAAATGGGCCCATTAATTGGCTCCTTTTATTATGGTGTCAGTTGAGTTGTGCCTTTTGGATTTGATGCTAATCATGTGATCCCTCATGCTCTATATTTCATAGAAAAGCATGGCATGGTATGGAACAATAAAAAGGTTAGAACATTAGCTATCTACCACAGGAAACATTCACAGTTGGCCAGCACTTTACCTATGGCTTGAGTCAGCTGGTGCTAGCTTGTAAATATGCAGGAACGTCGAATGCCACGAGTGAGTTCGCTCATTATTGGCGGCCAACAATAAAGGTTCAGAGGGGACCTGCAGAGAGGATTAACACCAAACGACATTAATCATCACAGCCGCTCTGGCTCTGAGAACACCTGCCTATAACACTCTCAGAGAAAAAAAACACACAAATGAAAAATGTATTCAATAAAACTTGATGGGAGGAGGTAAGTGAAGAGGAGTGTGTTTTGACAGGGTGCAAGAGAACATAAATTGAAGGGAGAGTGGATTCACAGTGAAAACACATAAATAAATGAGCTGAAAATCTGGAGAGTGTGTGGAAAGGCACACCAAGGCCCATCTAATTACCCCAACAGAGGATTGCAGCCCGACACACAGACACATACACAAACACGCACGCACACCCACACACGTGGCTGGGGAGACGTCAGAGCCGCTGATTGCGATGAGTATTTGCACTAGACTGAAAAGTAAACAGTAGCTCTTCCAGCCCGTGTCTCTGTGCATGTCAGTGAGTCACGCTCACACGTGGACGGATAACTAGCTGGCTAGATCACACTAACTGACTCATGCCAACCAACACACAGCTAGCCATCTCTCAGAGAGACACAGACATAGGGCTTTAGACAGACAGGAAGTCGTCTCACAACACCATGCAGAGATCATCCTCAAATCCTGAGCTCACTGAGCTCTCACTGTTAATAGTCACCAAAGCCTTCACCCCTGACCTCAGGGCTGAAGCTGTATCCAGGGTGCATAGATACACATAAAACATAAACGTACACTTAAAGTACAGTCAGTAGGGCCATAGAGAATAAGCTGCCCTACCAGCAGTGAGAGGCCCTATGAGTAGAAAGAAGACTCTGTGCCAAAAGCCACTGCCACGAGATGACAGTGTGTCTGGGAGTGGCAGTCGGGCGGGCAGGCAGACGGGCAGACACACAGCCCTCATCTCCTCTGCTCTGACGCTGTCTCCGCTCTGGTAAACAAGGACTGGGATGACAAGGTTAGGATATTGCTCTTTCGGCAAAAGCAATAATGTATTCCAGCCGGCTAATGGCCTCGGCTCCAATTAATCTGATTGTCTGAGAGCGGGGCTGAGCGGGCTGTCGCAGCGCATTTGCAGTACACCGCCACCACACACACACACGCTTCCGTACCATCCACCCCCAACCAGCTTGAGGAGAGCGGCTACCTAAGCAGGCAACCACTCTCCTCAAGCTGGGTGGGGGTGGATGGTAGGGAAGTGTGTCATCCAGCATGTGGCACATCCTAATTCAATGCTAATGCAGCAGTTACTACACTAAAACAGTGCATTAGCACCAACACACCTGACCTCTCACCTCTGCCTCACAGTGCTACAGCACTCTGTCACCATTAGCATCATTAGCATCATAGATGGAGTTCATTGTGTGCATGCATCCATCTTCTCCCATTGAATCATCACATCCATGATGCCTGTTGCAATCTAGGTTCTCTCACACACACACACATCATCCACTCCCACCAGATCATTTTACATTTTCACAAGACACTCTTATTTAAGAGTGACTTACATTTCATACTTTTTTGTTTCTTTCTCCATACTGGTCCCACCGTGGGAATCAAACCCACAACCCTGGCGTTGTAAACATCATGCTGTACCAACTGAGCCACACGGGTCCCCAGTGAGTGTGAAGCTCATTGTTCTCATACATCCAATCCCTGCTATCCTGTGCCCAGGGAGATGAAAGTCAGCCCGCTATAGCTATAATATAACACTAGCTAATTGATTTACTGTATGTTCCAGTCAATAGTAAATTACAGTCTAGTCACTGTTTGTAGTTGTATCACTGTGTGTTCCGTCATGATGTTCAGTGGCTTGATGAGCTCTTTAATAACAGGCCTCTCTGTACAATGATTATGCTGTGTGAAGTATTAGTATACTGCTGTAGTGGCTTCTTCTGTCACCCAGTATAACTTGTGCTCTGAGTGGCAGCTGCTTTGAGAGGGAGGAGGGTTTACTATAGAGCTGGAAGCCCCAGAGGAGGGGCTGAGTGACTGAGTGATTCCCTGTGAATCTCTCTGAATATTGACAAGGCAGCAGCCACTATGAAGTGCTTAGAAAGCCAGACCTACTTTATTGTAGCAGCTCCGCTTGAAGTTATTTGTCAAAGACAGATGGCGGAGAATAAACATCTACAAATGTCAGACGAGAAGTGTGAGATCCGGGGGTGTCGCTCAGCCCACATAAACACAAACTTCTGTGACATCACTAAGTGGAAGCTAGTATAGAGGAGATGCTGTCTAGCTGAGGCAGGTGGGGTGTGTCTAAGAATGGATTTCATCGCCACGGTAAAAACAATAGCATTTAACATGACAAGATTAGGTAAAATTGCAGTCTTTTAAAAATCTATAAAGCCACTAAACAAAACATCCCAGGCTTTCAAGATGGCTGACATGTGGTATCATCCCAAGTCGTTTAGGTGTCAACTACCTGGCCATTGGATGACACCTGGTTGTCCCAGCAGACCCCTACACACATCACTCCTATGATTTAATTAACCCCTCTCAGGTAGTGAGTCCCTCACTCTAGTCAGTCCCCCCCTGCTTCCTCCTACTCCTCCAGTCTGCTTTGGCTGCCCATGAACAGGCATCTGCTGAGGCTCCTAACCAAACAGGAGGTGCTAGTCCTTCTCCAGAACACAGAAAGCCACTCTAAATGGCTTAGCACAACATACGCCAGCCTGAGAGATGATACTTTAGACAAAGGGGAGGGAGGAGATGTCGAGATGCATAGTGAATGGTGGATTACTACGCTAGTTTCATTTAGAATCGTTTTTTTATTAATCATGGAATGAGCAAAGCAGATTCCTGTCGCATGTATATGATCGCAGAGATGTCACTAAACAAGTGACTCTCAACATGTCAAACTATCATGATCTAAATGAATACTGTACATCTGATGTACAGAATGTGACTTCACTCCCTCTAAAATACAATGTATGCTATGATTATAATTCACAACAAAGGCATAATATAGGCCAGTGGAGTAAATGAGGCAATGTAAACATCAAACGCCAGCCTCTGTTTGTATGGAACATACAGCAGCATGCCTACACGGCATAAGCCATACATGGAGATGAATATACTGCGAGGCATCTTTGTCCTCCGTCTTTGTCTTGGGTGCAGGAGGGGGGAATGGCTTACCCTGGGAAGGCTTGTTATTGCAGTGTTATTCTGTCCTTCTATCCTTTTCATTGCAAGGCAAAGAAAATAGAGGGATTTATAAGAACATAAATAATTTGCAGAGCTTCCAGACATCTTTTTCTCTTTCTTCCTCTGTCTTTTCTTATCTTCCCGGGGATGCTCATTTGCACTTAAAAAAATGGCCGCCCTGTGGACCCGGTACACTTATGATGGAGACTGACAGTCAGATGAAGCAGGTTCCCCAATCCCTCCCCATTATACAGATGTATAATCTTAATTTGATCACCCTGTTCCAGGAGAATTTAAAAATGTGTAATTTGTCATTTCCACTTTGAAATGATCAACCCCTACACAAATCTCCATTAATTATAATCCACATAATAATCCAGATTTCCTGATGCAGCAGGATTATTTTATTGCTGTAGCAAACTGCCTCAAATTAAGATCCTACTTCTGTAATATGCACTTTGTGTCTTGGTATGAAATCTGGCAATAACTCTACACTTCGCCCATTTAGATAAAGCACTTCAAGCTACTGTATATGCATTCTCTTTGAATTGACCAGGATGATATATTTACATAATAACACAGCAGGTAAGGCAGGCAGGTGAGCTATGTTTTAGTGTCTATATGGCAAGCTGTATCTATCACTAGCAGGAGGCTGGAATGTACAACACCACATCAAGCTGCCGACTAGTAAACGTGTCTGTCACATTGTGAACAGACGAAAGACATCCTGTAATAAATGACATCCTGTTGCTCATATCATATCAGAGATACAAACAGCCAGGGACTACAGGGAACAATTGAGTGTGTAGAAATACATACATTTGTTTTGTAAAAGGACCCAAGAGCAAGACTGCTTAAAAATACATCATTATTCTATTCTAGAATTATAAACGGGGTGTATGTAACACATATGTTGAAGAAATGTTTTATGCTTTGTTTCCTGCTCCCACGGGAAGTGTTGCAATGTGTTTTTAGCGAGCGTCTGAGTAAAGCCATATCCTACAGTAGTCTACCACGTCTGTAGGCTATATGACCTAATTCAATGTCAAAATCGACAAACTTTCTTAAAACCATACGGCAAAAATGTACTAATCAATGATTGTGAGTAGGGAAACAAGATTATGTATCCAGGATTTGTCTTTTTCCAGCTTACTGCATTTCCATTTTTCAATTTCAAAGCAATTTAGCCAATAGCCGAGCGTTAGTTGGGTTCTATTTAGCTTCTCCATCAGTTTAAATTAACTGGAGTGGCTCTTTATTGAGACATTCTGTTGTGAATTTATTCCCAGAAAACAGCCCGCACCGTTAGACTGTCAGCAAATGCAAACACACAATAAATAGATAATGGAGATGTTTCATCATTTCAAAGCCCCTCTGATGCCAGACAGTTCAACATTACATTTTCTCACGTTTAATCTATTTTCCTGAACAGACAGTTTCCTTTTGTACAATTTCCTACATCTGTGCTTTGGGCTCATGATATGTTAGGTCATACCTAATATATGGCTAGAGGAGAAATTTTACCTGCTGAAACCTTCTATAGAAACAGACAGACAGGCTGCCTTAACGTCACAATCTGTCATTCTATCTTCAGCCAAATGGTAGCTTGTGGGGCATTTGTTAGTTATGTTCTTCAGGAATTAATGGGAACATATCATTAACTGAAATGGCCATTGCACCTTTAACAGGGGGCAACAGACTGTGGACTCACACAGCACAATTAATAGCTCTAGCTAGTGAGGGGACAGGGAAAGAGAGTGGATTTATGAGAGGAAGTCACAAAGGCAGGCAGCCGCATGCACATACAGAGGAGTAAAACATTTAGCCTGCGAGTTATAAAAGCAAATGTAGAGAGCCTGAGTGACATGTAATAAAAACAAATTCTGCCGACTGTGACCAAGACAGAGAAAATTATATATTTAGCATAGCAGTTTGTTGAGAGTAGCACAGTGGGAAGAGAGAGAGAGGGAGAGAGAGAGAGAGAGAGAGAGAGAGAGAGAGCTGGTGGCAGGCGGACAGACACCTGAGTGGCTTGACAGGTCTGTGAAATTAAAACACACAAGAGGGTATGCCAGAGAGATGAGGGGTAAAGGCAAACTATGGACTGAGTCACATAATGGCACACAGTAAAGTAACCAGCTCCAGCATCAGAGTGAGAAATAAAAATGCTAAGTAAGCATGATACATAAAAAAATAACAATTCTAAAATATTGATAATTAAACAGCTATTATCTAATGAATCAATTCAAAAGGCTACAGTCAGTTAACAGTATAACTAAAGTCAAAACATAGTAGTTCTATTTTCAATGTCTGGAGGAATGAAGGGGGGGGCTAGAGAGAGAGAAAAAAAGAAAGAAAGACAGACAGAGAAAGAGAGAGAGAGTCATTAGAGGTGTCCTACATATAGGAGTCCCAGGCTCTACTGCAGCCGTGATCTGAGAGGGAGCTGTCAGTGCAGGCCAGGGTGCATGGGTAGAGGGAGGGACTGAGGCCCAGCATGTGAGGGGGGGTTGGTAGGGGGGAGGATATGGGACCAGGGTGGTGTGAGCTAGACTCTGGTTATGGCTCTAGCTGGTCAGAGAGGAGAGTAGAGGAGAAGAGTCTCAGCCTCCCCAGGCTCCGTGGCAGACCAGACACACACCCTGCATGCCAAATGAGCCGCCCAGCACATACAGGGATCAGAGAGCAGCACCGCTTTCATGAGATGAAAGCAAACCCCGGTGTTTGACTGCAGAGGTGGGGAAGGGGGGGGGGGGGGGGGGGGGGCTAGGGGGAGGCCTGGACACCAATTAGGGTTTTTTCACTCCCCCTGATTTCAAAGAGAGGAGAGTGAGAGAGAAACTCAGTCTGAGGCTACACCACTCTGCCACTGGAGAGGTCAGCTGTAGGCTAGGTTAGAAAATAGAGAATAGACACAAGCCCAGGAGGATAAACATAGAATTGTGGAGCCAACCTCTGGTGTAAACTCTGACATATGAGGGAATCAGAGATGCCCTGTTTATCTACTGCCATGACAGGGGCCTAGGCTACATCCTTATTCCTATACAGTCAACATTGCCAAGACGTGTAGTTTTTCTTTCAATGATTGTCTACAAGGGCATCTATTCATTTGACAAATGGCACAGCCTTTATATAACAACATATTCCTGGTTTTGCACAAATTAAGCAAGCCAAAAAGATTGTGATCTGATCTGCCACGGAGCTATTTGTCTTTGATCTCCAGCTGTACACTCCTCCTTCATCAAAGGCTCTTTCCAGTCCAGTCATCTGTTAGTTGGGCTGGGCTGTTCTGTTCTGTTCCAGGCTGTAGCCAGCTCTCTCCTCTCCTCTCCACATGCGTTGGCTTGGGCCGGGAGGGTTAGGGCAGGCTAAAGGCAGGCTGTTCTCTACTCCATGGTCTGGAGCAGCAGGTAGAGGCCAGGTAATCTGCATGAGGCCTGTGTGGGAGCAGTGTGTGAGTGTTTGGCCAGCCTGTCCTTGGACTGGGAGAACAGGCCTTGGAACAATAGTTAGACATGACCTGGGTGGATGGGGCTATCGGGGGGTGGCGGACCCATGGCTGACTTCGGTTACATCTATATCAATATCAAAGGCTGGAAAATGCGGAGTGAGTGGAAAGCCAGCTGTGCAGGAGTGAGGGCTGCCAAGCGGCCGGGTCTGCCAAGTCCACATCTCCAGATGACAGATTAACGGGATACAGATAAATCAAATTGTACTTTTCATATT
This sequence comes from Oncorhynchus mykiss, assembly GCF_057628025.1. Taxonomy (NCBI): domain Eukaryota; kingdom Metazoa; phylum Chordata; class Actinopteri; order Salmoniformes; family Salmonidae; genus Oncorhynchus; species Oncorhynchus mykiss. The sequence continues at coordinate 2,838,399 of NC_143035.1, read as the reverse complement.
GAAAACCAAATTAATTCACAGTGACTCCCTGTGCCCCTGTGTATCCCTCCCCTGTCCCTCCTTCACCTTGTTTCTCTGCTGTCTTCCTCTAACTGTTACTCTAGGCAACTGTTACTCTAACATCTCTCTTAGGACAGGAAATACACTACATGAGCAAAGGTATGTGGACACCTGCTCGTCGAACATCTCATTCCAGAATCATGGGAATTAATATGTAGTTGGTCCCCCATTTTCTGCTATAACAGCGTCCACTCTTTTGGGAAGGCTTTCCACTAGATGTTAGAACATTGTTGCGGGGACTTCATTTCAGCCACGAGAGCATTAGTGAGGTCGGCCACTGATGTTGCGTAATTAGTCCTTGACTCGCAGTCAGAGTTCCAATTCATTCCAAAGGTGTTTGATGGGCTTGAGGTCAGGGCTCTGTGCAGGCCAGTCAAGTTCTTCCACACTGATCTCAACAAACCATTTCTGTGTTGACCTCTCTAGGTGCACGGGGGCATTGTCATCCTGAAACAGGAAAAGGCCTTCCCTAAATGGTTTCCACACATTTGGAAGCACAGAATTGTCTAGAATGTCATTGTATGCTGAAGCATAAATATTTCCCTTCACTGGAAATAAGGGACCTAGCCCAAACCATAAAAAACAGTCCTAGACCATTATTCCTCATCCACCAAACTTTACAGTTGGTACTATGTATTTGGGTATGTAGCGATCTTCTGGCATCCGCCAAACCCGGACTGCCAGATGGTGAAGCGTGATTCATCACTCCAGAGAACACGTTTCCACTGCTCCAGAGTCCAATGGCTTCGAGCTTTACACCACTCCAGCTGATGCTTGGCATTGTGCATGATGATCTTAGGCTTATGTGCGGGTGCTTGGCAATGGAGGGATTTCATGAAACTCCCGACGAACATTTCTTGTGCTGACGTTGCTTCCAGAGGCAGTTTGGAACTTGGTAGTGAGTGAGGCACCATTTTCCTCATGCAGCGCCATACCTCTCCTTCTCATAGAGTTGATAAGGTTGTTGATTGTCGCCTGTGGAATGTTGTCCCACTCCTCTTCAATGGCTGTGCGAAGTTGCTCGATATTGGCGGGACATGGAACACGCTGTTGTACACAATCCAGAGCATCCCAAACATGCTCAATGGGCGACACATCTGTTAGTACGGAGGCCATGAAAGAACTGGGTCTCAGCTTTCAGGAATTGTGTACAGATCCTTGCAACATGGGGCTGTGCATTATCATGCTGAAACATGAGGTGATGGCGATAGATGAATGGCATGACAATGGGCCCCAGGATCTCATCACAGTATCTCTCTGCATTCAAATTGCCAATGATAAAATGCACTTGTGTTTGTTGTCCGTGTCTTATGCCTGCCAATACCATAACACCACCGCTACCATGGGGCAGTCTGTTCACAACTTTGACTTCAGCAAACCGCTTACCCACACACAATGCCATACACATAGATGGTCTACGATTGTGAGGCCGGTTGGATGTACTAACAAATTCTCTAAAATGACGTTGAAGGCGGCTTATGGTAGAGAAATTAACATTACATTCTCTGGCAACATCTCTGGTGGACATTCCTGCAGTCAGCATGTCAACATCTGTGGCATTGTGTTGTGTGACAAAACTGAATATTAGAGTGTCTTTTATTGTCCCCAACATAAGGTGCACCTGTGTAATGATCAGGCTGTTTAATCACCTTCTTGATATGCCACAACTGTCAGGTGCTGGTATTATCTTGGCAAAGGAGAAATGCTTTGTAACGTCTGCGTCCAACTCACACTCCCAAACACTTAGATCCCCGGAACGCAGCCCACTTTCCAGCTCACTCTCCAGATCCCAATCACCGGAATTCTAATCACCTGTTCATACACCTGCATGTCATCATCCCACATCCTTCTCTCCTCCTGTGTATGATATTTTTTGCCTGCCTCACTCTCGACGCCTTTTGTCTATTCCCTGCCTTTACTGTTGCCATTTTTGGACCTACCGTGTATGACCTTCTGCCTGCCCCTGGACCCAGCTACCTGCCTCCTCCCATGGTCCCTTTCATTAAACCCCTGCTGCGCTCTGCGCTTGAAACCAGCTCTCTGTCTCCCTCGTGTTCATTAACATGCTCACTAGCAGGGACAACATTTTAGAGTAATACGCTTTTGGTGCTTAAGGAACATTTCTGGGATCTTTTATTTCAGCTCATAAAACATGGGACCAACATTTTGTACATGTTGCAATTATATTTTTGTTCCTTGTGGTTATGCTGTGGTCCTTGTGATGCGGAAGAATTGAAAGGAAAAGCATCTGCTTTAATTTATGGATAATCCTTGGCAAAAACAACAGTCTGTTCTTTGGGTTTGGAAGTGGACGTCACCACCTGTTCTTTTGGACCTCGCCAGTTTCATCTGATTGAGATTTAATCGGTATGATGCAATCATTTTATAGCAGCACATTTATACTGGCTTATGCCACGTTAAACAAGTAAACCACCTAGAGAAAATAAAATAAATAAAATGTTTTGAAAATAAGAGCTGTTTAACTTCTTTCCGTATTACTTTAAATCATGTTTATACAATGTAATAAATGTGGACAGAGCAATCTTTTGATGTTGAAATGCAGGTGGAGTACCCAAAGTCCTTCCCCTTTATCTCAGGGGGGGATGTTCTCAGAGGTGGGCCAATACTAACACACACACAAAGACACACACAGTAGAAAAAGCATTGGTGAAGCTCTGAATAACTGTCTAACTCCAGCCCTAAGCCCAGCCACCCGGCGTGATGGGATGGCTTCCTCTTCCTCCGTGTCTGGTGTCTTTCTCTCTCTCTCACACGCACACACAAGCAAGTAGCATGCACACACGCGTGCACATATATACACACACACACTTGAAAAGCAGATGTTGTGTTTAAACCCTATGGAATGCATGGCCTATGGCTGCCTGCACATCATGGGGAGCATCCATTATAGGAAATCTGCTACTAATGTCATGTTCAACAAGAGAAGAGCCTCCTAGGGTCTTGTCATTGCCTATCCTTCAGTGGACAGGAAAAATGTTTCCAAGAAACATATAAGGAGCTTATCCATTCACAACACCACAGTCTATTCTATCTTAGAGTCTCCCAATTTTCAAGAGTTAAAGGTTATACCACCTTCAGGAAGATACCATTATCAGATATTACACAGTAAACACTGCAGGGCCTTCGGATACAAATTAGAAAAATATTCATTTCAGGGTGAAGTTGGCAGACAGACAGATGTGGCTGGGAGCTAAAGCAACCTGCTGTGATGTAGCATGGCTATTAATGTGCTCCTGTAGATTAAAGTACAGCTATTAGGAACATGTCACCACAGCACCTTCTACCTAACACTCAGCCAATTACAATCAAATGCATCAAATAGCTGGGGGCTATCATGCTAACCACATAGAGTCATAATGGAATGGAAGGTGGAGGGAAGGGGTGAATCAGCACAGCATCCAGGTATCTAGTTAGAGTAATTACCTCAAGCAGTATATTAGTCTGGAAAACCCTGACCCTAGGAAACAGAGACTAGGGTCTGTGGAACTACGTCGCTGCCTACGTCACTATTTATCCTCTTGAATAAAATACTAAATATTAGCTAGCAAGATGGAGATCCCAGAGGTTATTTTTAATGAGTTCATTTCGTAAGTGGCTAGTTTGCGTCAACTACCTTGACTAAAACCACTGCAAAGGTTGAGAATGCAAACTTTGGTTTTTAACCACAATGTTCTGGCATGTCTACCTCATGATATGTTGGGAGAGTTCCCAGATAATTGTTTTCTTCCTTATCAACGTAGGCAGTGAAGTAGTTCCTCTATGCCAAAAGAGTCCATAATTGAAACCAGACCCTAGTCATTGTGTTGCCTAGGGTATAGACAAACCCTATATCCTCTACTACAATCCCCAGTCCCATCCCTAGCTCTAGCCCTGAGCCCTCAGTCCCAACCTCAGCCCTAGCCCCCAGTCCCAGCCCTAGCTCTAGCCCCGAGCCATCAGTCCCAACCTCAGCCCTAGCCCCCAGTCTCAGCCCTAGCTCTAGCCCCCAGCCCTAGCCTCAGTCCCAGCCTTAGTCTGAGACTCAGGCCTAGCTCTAGCCCCCAGCCCTAGCTCTAGCCCCGAGCCCTAGCCTCAGTCCTAGCCATAGCCCTAGCTCTTGCCCCATGCTCACATGTCATTTATATTTTTTATCAGTGATGAGGGGCTCACTTCACCAGAGGTAATTGGCTGTGCATAAGCACCTTGAGGTGCAAGAGCAGAGAGAACAGAGAGAGCAGAGCATGGGACATCTACATGATTTCATCATTATCCACAGCGCCTTCTGAAAATATTCAAACCCCTTGACTTTTTCCACATTTTGTTACATTACAGCCTTATTCTAAAATTGATTAAATAAATAAAAATCCCCAGCATTCTACACACAATGCTACGTAACGACAAAGTAAAAAAAACAGGTTTTTAGACATTTTTGCAAATGTATTACAAATAAAAACACAACCTTATTTACATAAGTATTCAGACCCTTTGATATGAGACTCAATTCAATTCAATTGATTGTACATGATTTGGAAAAGCACACATCTGTCTCTATAAGGTCCCACAGTTGACAGTGCATGTCAGAGGAAAAACCAAGTCATGACGTCGAAGGAATTGTCCGTAGAGTTCCGAGACAGCATTGTGTCGAAGCACAGATCTGGGGAAGGGTACCAACACATTTCTGCAGCATTGAAGGTCCCCAAGAACACAGTGGCCTCCATCATTCTGAAATGGAAGAAGTTTGGAACCACCAACCACTAGAGCTGGTCGCCCAGCCAAACTGAGAAATCAGGGGAGAAGTGCTTTAGTCTGGGAGGTGACCAAGATCCCGATGATCACCCGATGACAGAGCTTTAGAGTTCCTCTGTGGAGATGTGAGAAGCTTCCAGAAGAACAACCATCATCTCTGCTGTAGTCCACCAATCAGGCCTTTATGGTAGAGTGGCCAGATGGAAGCCAAACCTCAGTAAAAGGCACATGACGGCCCGATGGATTAAGATGGTGCCGACAGATATGGCAGCTCTGCTTCTAGCTCCTAAGCAACTTTGCAGTACTTTTTTTGTTGTTGTTATTTCTTACATTATTAGCCCAGAATTACTTTTGTGTAATTACATACAGCTGGAAATAACTTTTGGATATCAGAGCAGCGGTAACTCTCGAGCATTACAACAGGAATACGACTTTCGCGAATTGGATTCTTTGTTCGTACCCCTCAGTTGCATTTGCATTTATTCCAGAGGCTGCTCCAAAACACTGCTGGCGGAGAAGAGGTATTCGGAGTGGACTGCTTCCAGACAAGCTAAATACCTTCTCTCCCGCTTTGAGAATAACACAGTGCCACCGACGCAGCCCGCTACCAATGACTGTGGGCTCTCCTTCTCCATGGCCGACGTGAGTAAGACATTTTAGCGTGTTAATCATGAAGTGCTTTGAGAGGCTAGTTAAGGATCATATCACCTTACTTTACCTGATACCCTAGACCCACTTCAAAAAGCTGACCGCCCCAATAGATCCACAGACAACGCAATCGCCATTGCACTGCACACTGCCCTATCCCATCTGGACAAGAGGAATACCTATGTAAGAATGCTGTTCATTGATGATAGCTCAGCATTGAGCACCATAATACCCTCCAAGCTCATCATTAAGATTGGGGAACTGGGTCTGAACCCGCCCTGTGCAACTGGGTCCAGGTGGTGAAGGTAGGAAACAACACCTCCACTTCGGATCCTCAACACAGGGGCCCCCTCCTGTACTTCCTGTTCACCCATGACTGCGTGGCCACGCACGCCTCCTACTCAATCATCAAGTTTGCAGATGACACAACAGTAGTAGGCCTGATTACCAACAATACAGCCTACAGGGAGGAGCTGAGGGCCCTGGGAGAGTGGTGCCAGGAAAATAACCACACTCAACGTCAACAAAACAAAGGAGCTGATTGTGGACTTCAGGAAACAGCAGAGGGAGCACGCCCCCATCCACATCGATGGGACCACAGTGGGGAAGGTGGAAAGCTTCAAGTTCCTCGTTGAACACAGTAACTGACGATCTGAAATTGTTAGACAGTGTGGTGAAGAAGGCGCAACAGTACCTAGTCAGTAGCCGATGTCACACAGGAAGCCCAAAAAGATCATCAAGGTCATCAACCACCTGGGCTACGGTCTGTTCACCCCGTTATCATCCAGAAGGCGAGGTCAGTGCAGGTGCATCAAAGCTGGGACCGAGAAACTGAAAAACAGCTTCTATCTCAAGGCCCTCAGACTGTTAAATAGCCATCACTAGCAGGCATCCACCCGGTTACACAACCCTGCTGCCCTATATATGCTGATGCTGCTGCCCTATATACATAGACTAGGAATCGCTGGCCACTTTAATAATGTTTACAACTTATCAAATATGCATTAGAGGTCGACCGATTAATCGGAATGGCCGATTAATTAGGGCCGATTTCAAGTTTTCATAACAATCGGAAATCAGTATTTTTAACTAGGCAAGTCAGTTAAGAACACATTCTTATTTTCAATGACGGCCTAGGAACGGTGGGTTAACTGCCTTGTTCAGGGGCAGAACGACAGATTTTCACCTTGTCAGCTCAGGGGACCCAATCTTGCAACAGTACAGTTAACTCATCCAACGCTCGAACCATTGCACTCCACAAGGAGCCTGCCTGTTACGCGAATGCAGCAGAAGCCAAGGTAAATTGCTAGCTAGCATTAAACTTATCTTATAAAAAACAATCAATCATAATGACTAGTTATAACTACTAATCCAGTTTAGCAGGCAATATTAACCAGGTGAAATTGTGTCATTTATCTTGCGTTCAGCAGGATATATGCAACAGTTTGGGCTGCCTGGCTCATTGCGAACTAATTTGCCAGAATTTTACGTAAGTATTACATAACATTGAAGGTTGTGCAATGTAACAAGAATATTTAGACTTAGGGATGCCACCCGTTAGATAAAATACCGAACGGTTCCGTATTTCACTGAAATAATAAACGTTTTGTTTTCGAAATGATAGTTTCCGGATTCGACCATATTAATGATCAAAGGCTCGTATTTCTTTGTGTTATTATGTTATAATTAAGTCTATGATTTGATAGAGCAGTCTGACTGAGCGATGGTTGGCAGCAGCAGGCCCGTAAGCATTCATTCAAGCAGCACTTTCGTGTGTTTTGCCAGCAGCTCTTCGCAAGCACAGCGCTGTTTATGACTTCAAGCCTATCAGCCTGATGGCTGATGTAACCAATGTGAAATGGCTAGCTAGTTAGCTGGGTGTGCGCTAATACTGTTTCAAACATCACTCGCTTTTAGATTTGGAGTAGTTATTCCCCTTGCGGCTTTTGTGGAGCGATGGGTAATGCTGCTTCGAGTGTGGCTGTTGTCAATGTGTTCCTGGTTCGAGCCCTGGGAGAGGGACGGAGGTTATACTGTTACACTGGGAATACTATAGTGCCTATAAGAACATCCAATAGTCAAAGGTATATGAAATACAAATGGTATAGAGAGAAATAGTCCTATAAATACTATATTAACTACAACCTAAATCGTCTTACCTTGGAATACTGAAGTCTCATGTTAAAAAGAACCACCAACTTTCATATGTTCTCATGTTCTGAGCAAGGAACTTAAACGTTAGCTTTTTTACATGGCACATATTTTACATGGCACACATTTTTACATGGCACATAGTGTACATGGCACATATTGCATATTGGCACATATTACTTTCTTCTCCAACACTTTGTTTTTGCATTATTTAAACCAAATTGAACATTATTTCATTATTTCATTTCATTATTTATTTGAGGCTAAATTGATTTTATTGATGTATTATATTAAGTTAAAATAAGTGTTCATTCAGTATTGTTGTAGTTGTCTTTATTACAAATAAATAAAAATCGGCCGATTAATCGGTAATGGCTTTTTTGGGCCTACAATAATCGGTATCGGCGTTGAAAAATCATAATCGGTCGACCTCTAATATGCATATACTGAATTATATTCTACTCTATTTTTGTCAAAGCCACTTGCTCAATCTTATATTTATATATTTCTTAATTAAATGATTTTACTTTAAGATTTGTGTGTATTGTGGTGAATTGTTAGATACTACTGCACTGTTGGAGCTAAGAACACAAGCATTTCGCTACCCAAGACTTGATGCTGTAATTACTGCCAAAGGTGCTTCAACAAAGTACTGAGTAAAGGGTCTGAATACTTAAGCAAATGTAATATTTCAGTTTTATATTTTTAATAAATTAGCCAACATGTTTAAAACCTGTTTTTGCTTTGGCATTATCGGGTATTGTATGTAGATTGATGAGGAAAAAAACAACATTTAATTCATTTTTAGAATAAGGCTGTAACGTAACACAATGTGGAAAAAGTCAAGGGGTCGGAATACTTTCCGAAGGCACCTCATCTCAGCCCTAGGCATTTATTCAATCAAAACCGCAATGTGTAAAAAAAAAAATGCCACTAAAAAGAAAACAATTTTTTTTTTTAGATGGGTTTTCTTGGCTCCACCCAGTGAATGTTGTCTAATTAATAACATTATTGAAACATGCATTTTCATTGCTCGATTATTCACACAGAGCAGGTTTCCTGAAATCTTTTATTCTGTCTCCTTGCCATTCATCTTATAGTGAAATCTAAGGGGTGGCAGGTAGCCTAGTGGTTAGAGTGTTGGACTAGTAACTGAAAGGTTGCTAGATCGAATCCCTGAGCTGACTAGTTAAAAATATGTCTTTCTGCGCCTCAACAAGGCAGTTAACCCACTAGGCCGTCATTGTAAAGAATCTTTTCTTAACTGACTTGCCTAGTTAAATTAAAAACTCTCAGCTTTTGTTTTACTTCCAAAGTATGTCAAAATGTTTGTCTACTACAGAACTGGCCATTTCTGGAGCCTTTTGATACGAAAAGGGTATGTGGTAATTTTATCAGTAACACAATGAACATTGTTCGGGATGACCGACTTCGATAATGACACAATACTGATATGATACATAGAGTCACATTGTGAGGTGGAGAAAGATGAGTAATGATAGCAGAGAAAACAGGGCCTTGCAGATAGATAGGAAAAAAAGCATATTTTTCTCTCACTGCTTTTCTGTGCTCCCTGCCTGAGGAGGCGGTGATGGATTTGCTGCTTGACTGGTCATATAGATTGGTGCCGGCGATGGATGAGGCCCTGCCGCCCAGCTAGACTCAATACACACATTTTCTCACCTTCAGAACATTTACTTTCATGCCCTCCGATTTGGGGCGAGGCAACTTCCAAAGATTCGAATAGGATCCATAAATAAACAGCCCCATCTCTAAGGCCAATCCAAACACGACACAGAATGAAATGAACCAATCCATGAGGTGTAATATGGACACTGCCACCTCAATTGTTTACTGTGTTGTCGAAATTATGGTTGCCGCCGACAGCCAAAAGGCTATTATCAAGGGTCATACAGATTTAGCTGCGGTTCGAGGCTATGACAGATTCATGGTATTTATACTAAAAAACATAGGTTCCATGTTTCATGAGCTGAAATAAGAGCCCAGAATGTTATATATGCACAAAAAGCTTATTTCTCTCAATTGTTTTGCACAAATTTGTTTACATCCCTGTTAGTGAGCATTACTCCTTTGCCATTATAATCCATCCACTTGACAGGTGTGGCAAATATCAAGAAGCTGATTAAACAGCATCATCTTTGTACAGTTTTGTCACACAACACAATGCCATAGATGTCTCCAGTTTTGAGGGAGTGTGCTATTGGCATGCTGACTGCAGGAATGTCCCCCAGAGCTGTTGCCAGAGAATTAAACGTTAATTTCTCTACCATAAGCCGCCTCCAAAGTTTTTTAGAGAATTTGGTAGTAAGTCCAACCGGCTTCACAACCGCAGACCACGTGTAACCACGCCAGCCCAGGACCTTCTCCACATCCGGCTTCTTCACCTGCGAGATTGTCTGAGGCCAGCCACCCGGACAGCTGATGAAACTGAGGAGTATTTCTGTCTGTAATAAAGCCCTTTTGTGGGGAAAAACTAATTATGTTTGGCTGGCCCTGGCTCCCCAGTGGGTGGACCAAAGCCCTCCCAGGCCAACCCATGGCTGCGCCTCTGCTCAGTCATGTGAAATCGATTAATTAGGGTCTAATGAAGTTATTTCAATTTGCTGATTTCCGTCTATATGAAACTGTAACTGTAAAATCGTTGAAATTGTTGCATGTGGCGTTTATATTTTTGTTCATTATAGATGTTATCCAACACAGTCACAGAAAACAAACTGGATGTGTTGCTGATCTTCATGTCACACAAGATATGCTAATAACACAAAGCCCAGAACGTCCAGTATTAGAGGAACTGTTAAGAACGCTAAAGTATTGTAAGTGAAGTCAAGTAGGATCTGAACAACAGAAGAAATAAACACAAATAAACATTGTGTCCTTAAGCAAAACAGGCCTCTAAATCAACTATTGAGTGTTGTGGGTATTTTTATTTTCTGCACATTTCCTGGTGCCCACATTTATCAGAGGCTTGCTAGCACTAGTTGTGAATGTCTCTCATTGGTTACAGCACAGTGGGACCACAGTCAACATGGATATCTGGATGGAACCAGCCCTGATCCTATACTGGAATATCATATTCCCAATCAGGGGAGGTGACTGGCTGATAGATTCCAAAGGCTATTACTTGTGTATATAAATAGTTTAAACCTAGAACTACAGGTCTGAAGCGAAGCACCTGAATACATATATTTCCCCCTTTCATTAGCTCTAGTTAGTAACAGAACAATGGCAAAACACAGCCCTAATCCAAGTTCTAGTTACATATCGACTTGAGATAAATGTAGGTGTACAGAGTTATACCTGCACTATTAAAGGCGGTTCCACTCCCAAGTGTATTAACACTGTAAACAGGGTAGGGTTATGCATCATGCTGCAGGTTGGAATCGCTGTTAATTCTTTCTCACCAGATGCCAATAGTACTTCCACACAATAGTATTCATCAGAGTGTGGCCTTTCGCCAATAGCGAATCACATTTACAGAGTCCTGTCGCATATGTCTAAATAAGGGAGAAGCAGCTTTTAACAATGCATGGTGATATGTCACATATGATGATGTGAATGGGCTGTGCTGGCTGCTTTCAATGACCCCCCAGGGGCCTATAATCTCTGGAGCCTGTGTCTAGTGTTTCCTGTCTCCTACACTCTGTACTGTTGAGAGTAGTGACCTGACATCAGGGCCTGTATTCACTAAGTATTTCAGAGTAGTGTTGATCTAGAATCAGGTCCCACCTGTCCATATAATCTTATTAATTGTGATCTAAAAGTCAAAACTGATCCTATATCAGCATTCCTACTCTGAGACATTTATTAATATGGGCCCAGGGATCCCTAGGGATCACCACACCCATGTGTGGCCACGGCCATGCCAGCTGGTCCACCCTGAGAGCTGGCACAGCCACTATGCGTGGCGGGTGGAAAGGAGCCCTCAGCCCAGGACTCATCTGTGGGCGAGATTTTAATGGGCACATTCCTCGGCTGGGGCACTGCCCCCCTGTGCCCCCTGGCAACGGGGCAAGGAAGCGTATGGCAGTGGAGCACAATGGAAGTCTTGTCAGATAGCACAGCATCAACAACAACAACAATAGTTTTCCCTAAAGCAGCATCTGCCAAAAGGCTTTCCCCAAATATAGTCACAGTCATTCAGTGTGTTCAGAGCGAGAGATAAATATTTGAACTGCATGGCTATTAAAGTATGTATCTATTCAAAACACTCCACTTTGATGTCACACATTGAAACATAAAGATCTTTCCATCTGGGCCAATATGGAGAAGAGAGGCTATGTTCACACACACTGAATTAAAGACGAGAGGGAAAACAGAGTATGAGTATAAAGTTAGCATATTTTCCTCGCAGCATGTGACCTCTGCCTCAGAGCTGCACCAGAAATCAATGTTCATTAGCTCGTCACAAACCTCTCACCACCACCACCACTATAACCCCACTATCAATATATGTTGGCTGCGGAAAATATTGCCATGCTCACCTCTTTAAATAGCTAATACTTGTTCCCCTTGATGGGGGCCTAGATACTCTCATGTATGTTACTGTAGAATTTGAACTGTGTTTTATGTCTTCTTTGATATACTTGTTATTGACCACAGCCCAGTGGGTTCAGTTGAAGTTTAAGACTTGTTTAGTGGCTTTTCTTGGGGTTACATGGAGGGAGGTAGTGTTGGGGTTTCAATACAAACCCGGTTTAGGGAAGGAGGCTGGGGTTTGGATTCCAACCTGGTTTAAGGTAAGGGGTAGGGTTTGGGTTAGGTAGTGGTCAATATGGTGGAGAGAGGAGTGTCTTGGTAGTGTATTGCTTATTCTATTGTTTTCTTCAGTGATGGGTTGTATTTTGCTTTATTGAATGTATTTCTGTCCCAAAAGGTCCAGGTGCTCGTTCATTGTTTTCAGACCAGAGATTTCGTGAAAGTAGGTGACATGGATGTATTTAGGGAGGCGGTAGGCTGCTCTTATTGCTTTGTTCTGGATTATTTGTAGCTTGTATTTCTGTTGTGTTGATGTGGTTTTCCAGGCGAGGGAAGAGTACTCGAAGACAGGCCTGTTGTAGCTTTGGTACACTTTCAATACAGTTATTGGCGCTGCTCCGGTACTCTTCCCCCACAGGGCTTTCAGGTGGTTGATTATTTCCCCCCCTGCTGTTTCAATGGTTGCAATGCGAATTGTCGACTTCATGTCAAGCTGGAAAGCGACCACCAAGAATGTAGCTGTCTTCTTAATCTTCAGATGTTGTCCATACAGTGTCAGTGTGAGTGGCAGTTTAGAGTTTGTAATTGTTTATTTCACTAAAGAGGGTATATTGTGTTGTTGTTGGGTCTAGTTAGATACGCCAGGTTTTGGGCCATTTCTCAATTTTTTTTTATACAGGTCTGGAGCTTTTTAGCTGCTTTTTGTGAGTGAATGGATGATGTCCAATAGCATAGGTCATCTACTGAATTGGGACACATTTCCAACTGTAGGGGGAGGGTAATAAATATCAGACATGTAGATTGAAAACAGGTGTGGACAGGACCGCAGCTTGTGGGATCCCGGGCCTCAGATCTGAAGGATGTGGAGAATAATGAAACAAAATGTATGTTTATTTTCCGCTGTGTAAGGAAGCTCTGGATGATTTTTATTGTTTTAACAAAGGCCTTCTCTATGTCAAAAAGCACGGCAAGGAAAACAATTTTTTCGTTAAATTATCTTAAAATGCTTTCTGAGAGTCATAACATTTTCTCAGTGGTTAATCTCCCTTTTCTAAACCCAACTTGATGAATGATTTTCTGTACCCTGAGAGCTGTTATAAGGTAGTAGGGGGCTGTACAGTGATTGGGGATTTTATGAACATGATGTAGTGGGGGTTTATAAGTGGCCATGGGGGGCTATTACATGGTACTAAGGGACTGTGTGCGGTAGGGGGAGCTGTGTGTGGTACTTGGGGACTGTGTGTTGTACTAGTAGGGGGCTATGTGAGCTAGCTTGTGTGAGAGGGATGAGTGTGAGTACACATAAGTGTGTATGTGTGGTGTTCTGGTTGGGGGGCATGGCCGGGGGAGTGCTCGCAGCATCTCCAGTCCCAGAGTCCCTTTTTGAGAAAGAGCTGCAGGCCATGTTTCACTCTGCCTTTCTTAATGAGCCCATTCACACAGCAGCCATAATACTCCCATGATTAGAGATGATAGAACACCCATACATCTACTGTGAAATGCATATTAATGCATTCATACTGGCACGCCCAGGAAAGGTGTCTACTCTACCTGCTCCGCTCTGCTCCACACAGGGGAGAAAAACTGCTTCAGGCCTGCGGTCATATAATATCTAAACCTCTAAAATAAAATGCTGACAGTATTTCAATTTAGTACATCCTCTGTGCTCTTTTTTTTAACATAATTATTATTTATGAACAACAGCCACGTATCCTTAGATCACATTCCATAGTTGTGTGTGTATACAGCAGGCAATTGTACATTTCTATACTTAGCCCATGCCTGTTTTTTTCTCTCTTTCTGTTAAAGTCTACAGTGGAGTAATTTCATTATGCTGAAAATACACATTTTCACGCACTCTAAATCATGTATTTTCACAATTACAACACACCAGAGAAAGATATATGTAATTAAACTATACGGAGCAATGATCTGAGACAATCACAGCTTGTTTGCAATGACAGAAGTGTGATATAAACAGTTACTGATTACAGATATGTGTGCAGAACTGATCACTTGCAACCGCTTATGCAAAGAACAGGATGTCATCCAATACGCCTCACAGAGACGAATCAACACAAAGCCACCAGTTCAACATGATCTGGCACTTACCTGAGAGGTGTACTTCTGGGCTTGGGCTTCTCTGCTGCCTGAGAACACAATAACACAGCAGAGACAGAGTCCTGTTAGGTGCTGTACAGTGCAGAACATGCAGTATGTGATGTATAGTGATACCCATCTCTCTATACCACTAAGACATCAGCACAAATAGCCCTGAACTGGGGGAAGGATAAAAGGAGGGATGAATCACGGCCCTGGATGAAAGGACGTAGCTTCAGGATGAATACAGATAGGCACTCAAACACGCACTTTCCTCTTCGTCTGTTTTGTCTGTTTATACCCCTTCCCTTTGAATGGAGGAATGGGAATGATTAAAAGAAGCAGTGAGGTGTCCACTGCTCGATCAATGCTGTCTGGAGGCAAAAACAACTGTGTGATTTAATAGGACCGGGGAGTTTTAGAGAACTAAGTAGGCCTGTTACGGTGACCGTATTACCGCCACACCGGCAATCCCGAATCATGACCGCAGTCAAATTCCACGTGACCTTTTAGTCACGGTAACTGGTCTTCTCCAAGCTCGGATGCTTCTGATGGTCATTAGTAGCCTACAAAACGTGCTAACTGCCTGGTACTCAGCACTGTATTGTCCCTCTAATCACTCTGACATAAATGCAAAATCAATGAAATCGGAAATCAAACCAAACACTTAATGAGAGTTCATGAGCTCATGTTGCGCAACATTTCTATAGGAATTGTGTGATTTGTGTGGGAAAACAGAGATTTGAATGCTTCTATTAAAAAGAGGATCCCTTCAGCTTTCTACATGCTAGCCCTACAATATTTATTTGTCAACCTTCCTAATATTAAGCATATGGCTTCGCTTTACAATAGCAATATAGCCTACCTGGCTGGCATGAAAACGAACCGTGGGAAAAGCGCCCTCTATTCGCTATATAAGTCATAGTTGACGGTATCCCCCTGCCCCTGTTCTGAGACAGGTGCATGATAATGGTCCATTCTCATTCAAAACTAATTTCATATATACAGTACCAGTCAAAAGTTTGGACACACCTACTCATTCACCTACTCATTATTTTTTATTATTCTACATTGTAGAATAATAGTGAAGTCAGCAAAACTATGAAATAACACAAATGGAATCATGTTTGTCAAAAAATATGTAATATTTAAGATTCTTCAAAGTAGCCACCCTTCACCTTGATGACAGCTTTGCACACCCTTGGCATTCTCTCAGCCAAACTGCAAATTAGCTAGAATTTGCAGTTTTTCTAGCCGGCTCCCATTTTGGCTGTAGTATTGTGGCGCGCGAGGATGAGAGCAGGCACTTCGTTATTTATCTCCGGTAATGAACATACTATTCTCCGTCTTAAATTTGATTGTTTATTTACATATTAGGGTACCTGAGGATTGATTAGAAATGTTGTTGACTTATTTGGACAAAGTTTATTGGTAGCTTTTTTTATTCATTTGTATGCATTTTGAACTAGGGAAACCAGTGTATTACTGAATCAAGCACGCCAACTAAACTGACTTTTTGGGGATATAAAGAAGGACTTTATCGAACAAAATTACCATTTGTTATGTAGAAGAAGATCTTCAAGTTTGTGTGCGGGGCACTGTCCTCAGATAATTGCATGGTATGCTTTCGCCATAAAGCCTTTTTGAAATCTGACAAAGCGGCTGGATTAACAAGAAGTTAAGCTTTTAAATGATGTAGGACACTTGTATTTTCATGAATGTTTAATATTACGATTTTGTATTTTGAATTTGGCGCATGTGACATGCGTTCGTCATAACGAGGAGAACAAGGCGCAGCGTGAGATGAATACATTCTTCTTTATTTAAACGAAGAACACTAAACAAAATGAACGTGAAGCTATAAACACGAGTGCTGACATGCAACTACACATAGACAATAACCCACAAAACCAAAATGGAAAATGGCAACCTAAATAGGATCCCCATACAGAGACAATGAAAAACAGCTGTCTCTGATTGGGAACCAATTCAGGCCACCATAGACCTACATTTACCTAGACAATACCAAAACCCCATAGATATACAAAAAGAAAACAAAGATAACTAAGGTCAGGGAACCCCCCCCCCAAAGGTGCGGACTCCCGGCCGCAAACCTAAACTTATATGGGAGGGTCTGGGTGGGCATCTAACCTCGGTGGCGGCTCTGGCTCTGGATGCCACCCCGCTTCTTTACACTGAGTCCGCTCTTGTAGCACAGACCCGTAGATCATCGTCGGCGGCTCTGGACTGAGGATCCTTGCCGTAGGCCCCGGGCTGGGGACCCTCGCTGCGTGGATCATTGCCGGATGTTCTGGACTGGGGACCTTCGCTGGAGACCTCGGACTGGGGACCGTCGCTGGAGACCCCGGGCTGCGGACCGTCACTGGAGACCCCGGGCTGCGGACCGTCACTGGAGACCCCGGCTTGGGGACCGTCGCTGGAGACCCCGGCCTGGGGACCGTCACTGGAGACCCTGGACTGTGGCCCGTCACTGGAGGCTCTGGACTGTGGCCCATCGTTGGAGGTTCCGGACTGTTGCCCGTCGATGGAGGTTCCGGACTGTTGCCCGTCGATGGAGGTTCCGGACTGTGGCCCGTCTTTGGAGGTTCCGGACTGTGGCCCGTCTTTGGAAGTTCCGGAATGTGGCCCGTTGTTGGAGGTTCCGGTCTGTGAACTGTCGCCGGATGCTCTGGACTGGGTACTGTCGTCGGACGCACTGGACTAGGTACTGTCGCCGGACGCTCTGGACTGGGTACTGTTGCCGGACGCTCTGGACTGCCGAGGTGCACTGTAGGCCTGGTGCGTGGTGCCGGCACTGGTGGTACCGGGCTGGTGACACGCACCTCAGGGCAAGTGCGGGGAGGAGGAACAGGGCGTACTGGACTGCCGAGGCATTTCTTGGGGCTGCCTCTCGGGCTTCCGTGCTCGCCGTGTACCTTCATATCGTCGCCGTTCCTCTATTCTCCGGTATTTTTCCTCGTAGTATCGCCGTTCCGCTTTCGCTGCCATTATCTCCTCCTTAGGACAGCGATACTCCCCCGGCTGTGTCCAGGGTCCTGCTCTATCTAATATCTCCTCCCAGGTCCATTTCCCCATTAAGTGCTGTTCCTCCTTTTCACACTGCTTGGTCCTGGTTTGGTGAGTTATTCTGTCACGTTCGTCATAACGAGGAGACCAAGGCGCAGCGTGAGATGAATACATTCTTCTTTATTTTAACGAAGAACACTAAACAAACTAACAAAAATAACCAAACAAACGTGAAGCTATAAACATGAGTGCTGACATGTACAGCAACTACACATAGACAATAACCCACAAAACCAAAATGGAAAATGACAACCTAAATAGGATTCCCAATCAGAGACAACTATAAACAGCTGTCTCTGATTGGGAACCAATTCAGGCCACCATAGACCTACATTTACCTAGACAATACAAAACCCCATAGATATACAAAAAATCCTAGACCCAAGTCAAAAACACACATACCACCCTCGTCACACCCTGACCTAACCAAAATAATAAAGAAAACAAAGATAACTAAGGTCAGGGCGTGACAGTGTGCTCCGATTTCACCGGATGTTGTCGAATTTGATCCCGCTAGAGGGATTTCCGCACTAAGAGGTTTTAAGCACATTAATCGCTTTACAACCGGCGTAGAGCCTAACTGGCATACATAGGTTGCAGTTGAGTTTCAAATGCAACTTTATAATAAAGCATTACATGCATAATAGCATTTTCTGTCACATTTGAGAATGGTGTTTTCCAACTAATTGATTGCATTTTGGAACATCAAATCAAATCTTGTTGGTCACATAGACATGGTTAGCAGATGTTATTGTGAGTGTAGCGAAATGCTTATGCTTCTAGTTCTGACAGTGCAGCAATATCTAACAAGTAATCCAACAATTCCACAACAACTACCTAATACACACAAATCTAAGTAAAGGAATATATAAATATATGGATGAGCAATGACATAACATCATAGGCAAGATAAAATAGATGGTATAAAATACAATATATACATATGAGATGAGTAATGCAAGAAATGTAATCCTTAAAGTGGCATTATTAAGTGACTAGTGTTCCATTTAAAGTGGCCAATGATTTTAAGTCTGTATGTAGGCAGCAGCCTTGCTGTGTTAGTGATGCCTATTTAACAGTCTGATGGCCTTGAGATAGAAGCTGTTTTTCAGTCTCTCGGTCCCAGCTTTGATGTACCTGCACTGACCTCGCCTTCTGGATGGTAGCGGGGTGAACAGGCAGTGGCTCGGGTAGTTGTTGTTCTTGATGATCTTTTTAGCCTTCCTGTGACATTGGGTGCTGTAGCTGTCCTGGAAGGCAGGTAGTTTGTCCCCGGTGATGCGTTGTGCAGACCGTACCACCCTCTGGAGAGCCTTGCGGTTGTGAGTGGTGCAGTTGCCATACCAGGCGGTGATACATCCCAACAGGATGCTCCCAAATGTGCATCTGTAAAGGTTTGAGAGGGTTTTAGGTCACATTTCTTCAGCCTTCTGAGGTTGAAGAGTCATGTTGTGCCTTCTTCACCACACTGTCAGTGTGGGTGGACAATCTCAGTTTGTCTGTAATGTGTACGCCAAGGAACTAAAACTTTCTACCTTCTCCACTGCTGTCCCTTCAATGTGGATAGGGGGTGCTCCCTCTGCTGTTTCCTGAAGTCCACGATCAATTCCTTTGTTTTGTTGACGTTGAGTGAGAGGATGTTTTCCTGGCACCACACTCCAAGAGCCCTCACCTCCTCCCTGTAGGCTGTCTCGTCTTTGTTGGTAATCAAGCCTACTACGGTTGTGTCATTTGAAAACTTGATGATTGAGTTGGAGGCGTGCATGGCCACGCATTCATGGGTGAACAGGAAGTACAGGAGGGGACTGAGCACGCACCCTTGTGGGTTCCCTGTGTTGAGGATCAACGAAGTGGATATGTGGTTTCCTACCTTCACCCCCTGGGGGCGGCCCATCAGGAAGTCCAGGACACAATTGCACAGGGCGGGGTTGAGACCCAGGGCCTCAAGCTTAATTTTGAGCTTGGTGTTCAATGCTGAGCTATAGTCAATGAACAGCATTCTTACATAGGTATTCCTCTTGTCCAGATGGGATAGGGAAGTGTGCAGTGTGATGTGAGAGGCCCCGGTGCACAACTGAGCAAGAGGACAAGTACGTTAGAGTGTCTAGTTTGAGAAAGACGTCTCACAAGTCCTCAACTGGCAGCTTCATTAAATAGTATCCATAAAACACCAGTCTCAACAGTGAAGAAGCAACTCCGGGATGCTGGCCTTCTAGGCCATCTATCCATGGTTTCTGGTTAGGGTAGATTTTAATAGTCACAATGGGTACAACATCTCCTATACACTTCCTTATAAACTCACTCACTGAATTAGCGTATACATCAATATTATTCTCTGAGGCTACCCGGAACATATTCCAGTCCACATGATTGGTCAGACCAGCGTTGAATAGTTCTTAGCATGGGTACTTCCTGTTTGAATTTCTGCCTATAGTAAGGGAGGAGCAAAATGGAGTCGTGGTCAGATTTGCTGAAAGGAGGGCGGGAAGTTAGAGTAGCAGTGATCCAGTGTTTTTCCAGCGTGAGTGCTATAGTCAATATACTGATATAATATAGGTAGCCTTGTTCTCAAATTTGCTTTGTTAAAATAACCAGCTACAATAAATGCAGCCTCAGGATACATGGTTTCCAGTTTGCATAAAGTCCAGTGAAGTTCCTTGAGGGCTGTCGTTGTATCGGCTTGAGGTTTATATACACAGCTGTGACAATAACCAAAGAGAATTCCCTTGGGAGATAATACATTTGATTATGACAAATTCTAGGTCAGGTGAGCAAAAGGACTTGAATTCCATTATGTTGTTACAATTACACCATGGGTCGTTAATCATGAAACATACACCCCCCGCCCTTCTTCCCGGAGAGATGTTTATTTCTGTCAGCGAGACGCACAAAGAATCCAGGTGGCTGTACTGACTCCGACAACATATCCCGAGAGAGCCATGATTTCATGAAATATAGTATGTTACAATCCCTGATGTCTCTCTGGAAAGCAACCCTTGCCCTGATTTCATTGACCTTGTTATCTAGAGACTGGACATTGGCCAGTAATATACTCAAAAGCGATGGGTGGTGTTCGCGCCTCCGAAGTCTGACCAGAAGACCACTCCGTCTTCGTCTTCTCCGGCAACGTTGTTTTGGGTCAGCCTCTGGAAACAGTTCAAATGATCTAGGTGGTTTGTAAGAAAGATCCGCTTCAAGAAAGTTGTATTCCTGGTCGTAGTGCTGGTAAGTTGCTCTGATATCCAATAGTTCTGTATGTAATAACACGTAAGATTTTCTGGGCTAACAATGTAAGAAATAATACATGAAAAAACAAATTACTGCAAAGTTTCCTAAGGACTAGAAGCGAGGCAGCCCTCTCGGTCGACGCCATTTTCTTGCATACCATACATTTGCACTTATGCCATGTGCGCATTGCTGCTATGTGAAGAAATATGCTAATAGTTTATCAAAATTTTAAGCTAAACGTTCTGATCTGTTGCATCACCTCATTGCTTTTAAAATATTTTTTGATGTGAGTGATTGTATTAATTTGGGATCTCTCGCGTCCCACAACTGTCCCAGACTATGTAGAATACCAATAGAACAGTTCAACTTTTGTACTATGGGGGATAGTAGATTTACATAGGCTAGTGGCCTACTTATCTTGTTGGCTGATAACAAATAAATGTCGACAGTTCTTCTAACATCTTCAATATGCGCCTTGCAATTCAATGAGAAGGATGCGCGCAGTTACATCCCAGAAGTGTCTGTCTTCACTAGTATCGTACTTCGAAGCTGAGATTCCTTTGAGAAGGACACGATCAGGTGACGGGCACTGGCTAATAAGAATTAAGATATCTGAAAGAGCAATGTGAGTGAGATGTGCTTCGTAGCACGCAGCAGGGAGAAGGGAATTATTATATTCAGCCCTAGGGCACAGCGGTCACTGGCCGCAAAAGGCCAATGATTTTTGGGGGGGGCATTACTGCCACACAAGGGGGTTGCAACCAGGAAAATCGAGGCATTATCAAGTGCTTGTAAAATTGTGAATTATAGACTGATGAAGTGTGTGCGGCCTGTGCAAGAAACATTTTTCAAAACATCATTGGAGTCGCATCATGCAGCCTTAGAATGTATTAAAAATCAAACATACAGTATAGCCCAACGTTTGTATCACAAAAAAAGTTGCATAAATAACTCTAAATTAAGCATTTAGGAGGACCTGTTCCTTTGCTAACCACTCAACACAAAATAGCCGTGTGAGTACACTCCCTCAGAAATCGTTTGGAGAAAATATCCTTACTATTTTATTCATCGATGTTTATTATCTATGCATAGTCACTTTACAAATGATCTCAACTAAACTTTACCCCCTGTATACAGCCTCGTTACTGTTATGTCATTTTCTTGTGTTACATTTTGATTAGATGTTTTTTTTACCTTAGTTTATTTAGTGAACATTTCATTAACTCTATTTCTTGAACTGCATTGTTGGTTAAGGTCTTGTAAGTAAGTATTTCACAGTAAGGTGTTGTATTCATCACATGTGACAAATAAAAATGTATTTGATTTGATTTGTATTCTTCATACTATAAAATTATTTTAAAATAATACCACAGGTTTCTAAGCACATCCTGTGTGCTAAATGAACTAGTGTAGCCCACATCCATATGGCATAGCCAGATCAGGGCCTAACACAAGGACAACTCAGAGTATACTATTCTGTTCATCTGAAATAGACTACATTTTCTTCATATCATGTTTCTTTAGACCTATCTAAAATAAATAATGAATTTATTGTGATGGTGTAGGCTATATTATATAAATGGATCTATTAGACTTTTTAAAATGTAGATGTTCCAAATATCTGCATCAGTGGCTTGTAGGCTATGTGTGGAAGCCAGGAGATGCGAAATGTGTTTATGTTAATTAACAGTCAATTACCATGAGACTGGCAGTTATTTGCTTGACAATCACCGGCTGACAAAACTTCATGACCGCCACAGCCCTACACCTACTATAGTAGCAGAGAGGCTTTGCATCGAATCAGCATTTCCACATTTAAAGTAGGCTACATGTCCACATACAGAATATAATACTTGTTACATTATACATTAGTAGGAAAGGTCTTGCTACTAAGCTATGGAATTTCCATAGGCTTGATTTGAACCTACATCACTGACACCTGACACTGATTTGAAGCACAGACAGGTGACAGTAATTTAATACTATGAGGATTGTTTGTTCAGCCCCCCTCCCCTTTTTCCCAAATGTATTCCCTATAATAGAACAACAACACATTGTAACAAACAAATGAACATTAAAGTGTTTCCTCTCCGATGACAGTTCAGTGGAAATCAATTACACATGCAGACAGACACAAGGGACCGTAGCATGCCACTTCACAGTGAATGAAGGGTGCACAGGGAGATGAGTGTCACTGCTACATCTGTAGTCCTGGAAATATGATGTAGCCCACAATGTGGGGGGGAATACAAAAAATAAAAAACATTGGTGTCAAGTCCTCTTTGAAAGCATATTCATCCGCTTAAATAGTGTTTGAGCAAGGTATAGAAATAAAACCCCTTGGCACCGACAAGTAGTGAAGCTGTTGGCCACCACAACCTGTCCTGACTACCACCAGGGCACAGGCAGGCCCACAGCCACACACTGGCCAGGCAGGCTAAGTTTATTGCTGTGACCATTGATCTGTGTACAGTCCATTTATCATTCATGAAAGGAGCCAGTGATCTTCACAGTATATTAGATGAAACAACTCAGATCATCTGTCAACTGCTCTCTTATTGCTGTTTCCCTCTCCACAGGGATTTGGGCTGCTTCCATCCTTCTTCCCCATTCGCAGGTTGCTAGGCAACGCAGCTGGGGGCATGGCTGCTAGTGTGTTTGGCTCGGCGGCGGCATAGATACGCACTCCAGCAAACTGTTTTAATGGCTGCTGGGGCTTTTTTCATGCTTATGAGCTGTCTTTGGGCATTCGTTTCAGGGGTTGCGTGTGTGTGGGAAACTCAGAGGGTGGTTATCGCTAAAGAGAAGGAGAAGGGAGAGGGGAGGGATGGGGCTGTGCCGGTGTCACTTTTGTGACTACCATTAGATTTGCCTAAAAAGGCCAGCCATGACCAAGTGCTTATCTATATAACCAAGAGTAATACAACATAGCTCAAAGCAAGATGTTCATGAAATTGACACAAAAGGAATTCAACAATATTTAAGAATACTTCATTGTGGCAAGCAAGGAGAGTAATGCACTGCTATTGAATTTACTGGTCCATTGCCTGTAGAGAGGACAATATCTTTCCAAAAGTGATGTATGCCACACAGTGATGTATGCCCCCAATTTGTTTTCAACCTGAATATTCAACTGAGGGGTGATTGAGAAGCATTAGCTCTGTTGTGAGATTAGTCTTACAGGGAAGGCAAAAAGGTCTGTTTTAAATTAGCTCATTCGAATACTAGTAGTTGATGATTTCAGGATTTGAGACATCAGATGAACCGGCCTCTTCACTCACTCATCCGCCTTCAGATTCATCATCTCCATCTCCACTATCTCTTAACAAATTATGTAATTGAACTTCGAAACCCCTTGTTAAAATACTATCATTAGTTTTCCCCCCCATCTATGGTGATCAGTCACAGCAGTATCCTATTCATTCTGGGTAGGGGGGCTGTTTTATCATAGAGAGAAAGCCGGCTAACATAAATAAAGACACCACTGTTTGTGATGACTAGATTTCTTCTTAATCCACCAGGACATCTGAATGAAAATATGGCTGTTGATTTAGGGGAGAATGTTTTCATTTGGTTGGCCCTTTCACTGCAGTATTTTTTGAAGAAACTAGGCAACACAACCCCGACTAATTGACCACAGTCCTCAATGATCCTCTGTGCTGCTGCAGAACTAAGCAATAGACCATTCTCACAAATTTGTTTTAAAAAATCCTACAATTCATACACAGCTAGAAAATCTCCAGTGAATTCTGGTAGACAAAGAGGAGAGGGAAGGAAGTGCTTGCATAGAGAAAAAGGAGGAATGCATGAACAAAACAGGGTTGAGGTGTTTCTAGCTGATGAATAGAACCAGGTAGCTGAATAACAGTGAGGTCAGAGGTGCTAGCAGCTCCAGCAGTCCAGGCACAGCAAACCCCCCTACCCCCTCGTAGCCCCCCTCTCCCATCTGAGAACCACACCCCTTCCCCTCAGTGCCAGGTGATTTGTCTGAGGGCTAGGCTGACCTTTTTATTCTAGCTACTGTCATAACTGCACCAAAGCTGGACTGAGAGCAACACACAAGAACAGGAGAGAAGGAGAAGGAAAGGGACTAAAAAAGAAATCGAGACAGTGTGTGTAGAGGAAAATATGGAGAGAAAGAGAGGAGAGAGAGAGAGAGAGGGATGAGAGAGCGAAAAAAAAAAAGAGAGCCTGGGCTGATGCTAATTGCTTTAGATACAGCACTATGTGGGCACTGGGAGATAGAAGCAGCAAAATTACTGCTGCAGGTTCTCCCCAGCCCCCTCCTGCTTCTCTGTCAAAAATATATTAATTATACCTCCTCTCTCCACTGCCCTGAGTCACATGTGCTGGAGCATGCTGATCCACTGTGTCTGGCACTCACACTGGGGCTGTGTGTGTGTGTGTGTATCTGTGTAAGTGTTTGTTTTTCTGTATGTGTGTGGGTGGGGGCGGGGGGGTTAAGCTGGTTGCTTATATAAGGACAGGATGCGTTTTTTGTTTTTATCTGTATTGTTGTGCATGCAGAGGACAGGGGGAGGAGGGGGACCAAGCAGACTAGTGTGTGTTTATTTGTGTACAGACACTGCTGGTGTACTGCAGGCGATGACAGCGTGATAATGTACCATGCACTCATTTGCAGTAAGCCACTTATAAACACACAGAGATGCAAATGCATTTCACACACATACTGTACAGCACGCCACACACACACACACACACACACACACACACACACACACACACACACACACACACACACACACACACACACACACACACACACACACACACACACACACACACACACACACACACACACACACACACACACACACACACACACACTAATATGGGAGTGCAGTGCTGTTGTTAGAGCGATATTAGAGCTCTGTATTCACTGAATGAGTATGATGGCCTCAGTGTTTAATAACTATTATTAAACTACCAACCGGTCGAAGGTCCTGAATGGATGATAACTATGATCAAAATACAAAAGAAGCACAATGAGAGCCATTTCGAACGAACTAATTCAATAGTTCCTGCTGTGTTATTTTCTGGCTCAGAAAAACATCATATAAAGAGATACAGTATACTGTACATAGAAGGGTGTTGATGAATTTTACCTGTTGATCAGTGTCCTCTTCATCACTGCTGATCTTCAGGTCATCCTCAAGCATTCTGCAGAAAGACAAATAGACAGCTTCAGGTCACCAATTTATGTACTAATTTATTCAACAAACTTATACTGAGGTCTCCTTTATCATCCACCTCTCTATTTTGGGATTTTGCTTATGATAAAATATTAATTAAATGAATAACCCTTTAATAACCCTGCAACAATTCCCCATATAAAGTCAAAACATATAGTACTGCTCGAAAGAACTGGAAAGAACTTATATATTATTCAAATCAGTGCATGTAAAAGGTATTTTTTTTATTAGGACACTAGCACAATACTTTTTGGGATGATGTGCCATTATTTACAGAAGAGCAAAATGTATCTCTCCATAGTGAGGTTTGGCATTACTCTACTCTCTGTTATATATACCATCTTTCAATGCAATTCAACATTGAAAAAAAACATCCAATCCCTTAGCTTGCTTCAGACCATAAACTATCACAAAGTGTTTTCAGAAAGAATGATGTCATCTGACAAATGGTTATGGGGTGTGATGACATCATAGTAAAAACACAATAAAACCGGGCCAGCAGGCAGGCTAGCAGCGAGCTAGCGCTTAGCAACCTACATTTCTACATAGAGTGGCTGACTGGCCCGGAGTGTCTAACACAACATGGCTGTTAAAAAATAACCCAGGCGGGGAATTTCCCCCTCAGTTAGAACAATAAAAGGAGCTCTATGAGAGAGGGAAATGTGTTTAAAGTTTACTTTTCTATGACCTAAGCTGTCGTGCAGCATCTTAGATTGGGCAGAACTTTGAACAAAACTGCCAGTCATTAACCTGATAATATTTAACAGATGTCAGGAGAAGAAATCTTCGCAACACAAAACCAGGTGGCTGAAGTGGACGCGTCCAGTGGATTTACACTCAGTTGGAGCCAAGCTGGGGGGGGGGGGGGGGGGGGTAATGTCTGTATGTACATGCATGTGTGAGTGTGTGTGAGTGTGTGTGTGTGAATTTGAGAGAGAGACACAGAAGAAAATAGAAAAAGAGAAAGAAAGAAAAAGAAAGAAAGAGGGAGGGAGAAAGAAAAGAGGGACAAACATGGTCTATTTCATTTTTAACTTCTCTCCAGCCGGTGTGGATAATCCAGCCTTTAATTGGAGACAAATCAATAGTAGGAAAAAGCACACCTATAAATTCACCTGAACAGTGTACACTGCAGCATCTTACCCACAGCCCTATTCACTCTAGGAGGAGAGGTGTGGTTATACTTTTCACTTTTATGACACCCCAAAAGACGTGTATAAAAACGATACCCTCTTAAAGAAGTCCTGAAGACCCTAGAAATGATGAACGTAGGTTCGGTGCACATCTGTTTGAAACATTGATAGACCTCCGATCCAAATGAACTGCTTGAAACATAATTAGCCCCAGGACATCTCCCTCTGTCAGGAAACCACAGATACGCAGTTGCAACAACATATCAGGACTAACAGGACTTTATAATAAATACCTTTGAGGATAAATAATAAATATAGACTGTTTCAGCCTGAGAGTGAGACAGTTTTTTTAATGGACTAATTGGGGCTGTGTTTATCACTTTGCTAAATTAACCTTCAAACCACAAGGAGGACAAGGAGTTAAACTGAGTTTTATATTATTTTAACTTGAATATAAACACTTTGGCAGCACAGCTAGAAGTGAGCTCACAGAAACATTCACCTCATTACAATTGGCACACCATGAGATATAGAGACCCAACCTGCATTAAGTCATTTATATTTAAAAAAAAAAAAAAACCTTCTTTCCTACTTGGCATTAGTTGAGTGTATGCTTAAGGTTTGACGTTTTGGCAAACATATGTGTTCTTTTACAGGTGCTCAAAGCACATTGATAAACCTGACTGAAGTGCAGTCTAATGATTTAAAATAGGATTAGAGTCAGCTCTGGTGAAGCCTTGAGAAATAATGTGATTTACAACATCCTATCTTACTACCACACCATGTCTTTTTCACTGAAGCCACCCATGAGTGAGGCTCATTTGAATTGTGTGGTTGGCACTGGCACTGTTTCATCCTGTTCCTTTGCTTTTACAAAAGACACAGCACAGGAGTGTCTAGGTCAGGGTAGAAGTGTCTCGGGTAGGTCAGGAGTGTCTAGGGCAGGGCAGGAAAGGGCAAAGGGAGGGTCAGGAAGGGGAAGATTAGTCAGGGCAGCAGGGCAGTTCAAGGGGTGATAGGGGGAGAGACGAGAAGAGGAGGGGTGGGGAGGGGAAAATAGAGATGAGAGGCCGTACAGAGCTGAAGAGGGCAAGCCCAGACTAGAGCAGCACAGCTGGTGGAGTGAAGCAACACAGCAACACGCGGTGACAGAGTCTCCTGGCACTAGCCCACTAGAGAGCTAGCGTAATGATAGGGAGGGACAGGCACAGGCTGTGATCATTAGCCACCAGCTAACTCCCAATCACTACCTCTGTCTATCTGTCAGCACCCTCAGGGAAAATCTCTCTCCACCCTTCCAGCCTTTCAGAATTCAAATATACTGGAGACAAACTATGATAAGTCTTTAGAAATAATACATATTACACAGACAAATGTTCAATAATTGTTGTGATAAGTAACTATGATACTCTGAATGAACTGGATGCTGGAATTTTGATAAGGTATTATATATTATTTTAATGTACTTCATATTAAGTCATGTGGATATCAAGAGTGCCTACATGGCTTCAAATGTTTTAATTGCATTACCTTGTGAAAATCATGTGTGACTTGAGCATGTCTGACTGACATGACAAGCTGTCGAGAAAATAAAAGAAACCACCAAAACACTTTCTCAGTAAATCGTATAAATTTGGTAAATGGCGGTTGTCCGAGGCACTACAGAAAAGCATTCTAAACATATCTAATCACCAATGTCCTGATGTTGACATTTCTCCTGAACACAGAATTAAACTGTTTGTCACTGAGTGTAGTACATGTCAATGTGTCACTGATACATAATTGCACTCATCAACAAGACCACTCTCTTGGGCACTGCAGTAACCCTCCCTCCCCCTACTGCCCACTGTATTACTGTTATTATTCCCCTGCATGCTCTCACGTTATTTTTAAATGGAGCGAAAGGGCTGCTAGATTGGCATTTAAGAGTGACCCTCCGTGTTTTCAGTTGGATGGCAGAGGTCGACTTTGTTAAGCGTATAGACCACCGCTTTTTCCCATTTAGCTAGGTGGGCTGGAAGCTCCAAAATAGCTACATCTCTCTCCTGTCTATTCTTGGGCACGAGGGAGGCATGTCACCACTCACCAGGCAGTTGGGGACCATGGGAGTGTGACCCACCCTCCTCAGAGAGCTTCTGGAGGTGGAAGATGGGGAAGGGAGGAGGGTTGTACTGTACACCCTGGGATGTGACACTTCACCAGGGGGATGACTGACACCCCTGAGCCTCTATCCTTCCACGTCCCTGGTACCTGGTAACTAACTCCATGGTACTGTGCCAGGAGACAGACACATCGCCATGATGAGGGAGGCCATGCGTCATCTCTTGGGCCCAGAGAGAGACAGCATCATCTCAGGGGTATCAGATATGTGTGTGTGTGTCAGAGGGGACATACAGTAACTGACTCTAATATCCCCTACTGTGACAGCTCTGTCACTGTCGAGCTGTACTGTCATAGTGAGAGAGATATAAATGAAGGAGAGGGTTAAATTTAGATGCTATATTTTACTGTTGTGTATGTGGGTGGTTGTGATGATGACAGGGTTAATTTTGGGTAATGCAATGGTTCTTGTGATTCCCTGATGCTGTGTTAGACAAGGACAGGAAGGAGAGGCTGGGGGGAGGGGAGATACATTAGGCTTGTTAAGTTTCCCCTTAGAGGCATAAGAGAACATTTCTCCAGCCTTTCCTGTGTACCTACCTTTTCTCTATTCCCTCCGGAGCGAAAGCCTGCAAATGCAGTAACTGTGGGGGCCTTAAAACGAGTGTGCTTTTAAATAAGCATTCAATCCATCTCCGCGTTATTGTGTCAATCAGTTCCGAGGTACACGGAAATGCACTTGGACAGATGGAAGTAAATAAATATGCTGTGCATTACCCTGGGAGAAGTGTGTATGTTTTTATTGTGTGTGTATCCTTGTGTGTGTGTTTGTGTGTGTGTGTGTCGAGAGCTCACATGCAAAGTGCCTGTCGTCCGCTGTGCTCCTGTCTCCTGCCCTGAGACGCTGCTTTGTTCTAGATCTGTCACTTAGAGCAGTCGTCGGAGGATCCAGTCAGCTGAGAGAGGGCCATCAACACTCCCAACATCACTACCCATGCCGTGTGTGTGTGTGTGTGTGTGTGTGTGTGTGTGTGTGTGTGTGTGTGTGTGTGTGTGTGTGTGTGTGTGTGTGTGTGTGTGTGTGTGTGTGTGTGTGTGTGGAGTCTGAAGCATAGGATGCATAGGAATAAGTGAATACGAGATAAAGGGCCACGTAATGAGAGAATACTGTACATGTTTAAATGCATTAGAATGAGACTATTCTGTATTGAAGAAATGACTGTGTATACTATGAATGGGGAGCATGGAAACAGAGTTCTGGTGAGAGCTACAGGGATCAGAGGGAAAGCATCCTGAATCCTCCTCTCCTCTCCTCTCCTCTCCTCTCCTCTCCTCTCCTCTCCTCTCTTCTCCAATTCTCTCCTTTCCTATACTCTCCTCTCCTGTCTTTGCTGCTCCCTCCTTCTAGTTTTCTGCCAGGCCTGCTTCTGATTTAGAGTAGGGGTTCTCTCTGGCCCCTCTACACACACACACACACGCAGGGCCCCAGCCATACTCTGAAGCCTCGCTTTTTCTAAGCGATGGATTATTTAGATTGGCCCTGAGCCATCTACCACTCTAATTTCCGAGAGCTTGAGAGAGAGAGCTGACTGGAGTGTCACATCAAGAGGCTACGTTGACGCTTGTGATGGATGCCTTTCCCTCGTCTCCTCTGCCTGCCTGTGAGGCTCCACTCTGTTCTCTGCATTTATTTCCACCAAGTAGGAAACATCTGACTACTTCTTTTTTCAAACTCCCCTGTCTTAGTCGCATATAACAAGCACTCGCCTCACCATTAAAGGCACTTGAATATATAAAGTTGGTGGTCATGAATTCCCTGCAAATATTTATCTTTAGAGTGATAGTACCAAGAACACATACAGTACGGTGGCTTCCAAACAACTTACAGTAGAGAGCTCTACTTACTGTAAGTAACACTCAGGTCCCTCCTCAATACCTTATTCAATGCTTTCTGATAGTATGTTCACAGCAATTTTATGTGTGTGTTGTGATGATACTATATTACATTCGTGTGGAAGGACACATTAAACACATGGTGAGGGTACAACAAACATTATTATCCTTCAAATAACATTTCTGAAGAAAAGCATGAAAATAGTAATTTTTTCCAAAACTCTATTTTACGAAGGGTCTTTGGTAGAACTGTGATTTGAGCAGTGGTTGTTGCCATGGCAGTTTGTGCGTGTGTGCATTTGTGTCTGTGTGTGTGTGTGTTTGTGTAAGTAGTGGCGAGAGGTGGGGGGGGGGGGGGGGGGTTGTGGGACTAGGAGCGCCGGAGGGGGCTGTGATGCAGTTCGGGTCCAAACACAAGGCCTCATTAGAGTCTGGAGCCTCAGCCTTCTGCCATGGCAGCCCTGCAGGCCACATGCAACCTTTCCCAAGCAAGCAAGCAGCCTCTCTCTCTCTCTCTCTACTTTGATGAATTCTACTTTGATGACTTCCTGACTTTATTTAGGTCTGCAGACCCATGTGATATAAATACTGTGAATCACAGAGCCATCACCAGGAGCCAATCAGATGGAAGCAAATGAGGCATGTTTGTTGATTGCTCCTACAGGGTTTGCTTCTTCATACTAGAAGAACTTGTGTTATTTCAGCATGCAGGGATGTTGTTTATGATACGTGCTGAATAAAGCATTATCGGTTAAGTATGTTGAGGTCATTGCATACTTTGTGTCCTGGCTCCTCAGTAACCATGAAAACACTGGCACACATGATTGCGTTGTGAGGACAATTACTTCATGTCAATGCTACAGTGACAACACTGACAGCTTTGAAACTGACATTTTCAACTTCTCATCATATCAATGATGCAAAAAACTGGTTTCATGACACACTAAACATAAACAATGAAACATGTGAGATCGTCATAACTAAATGTGACCCGTTTCAGGAAGCTAGACGTATGTTGCACATCACTAATACATTGGAGAGGCATTTGAAGGTAATATTACCCCAAAAAAAATTTTTGCCCAGAAATGCCTTCTGGAACATGTAAACTTTCATGTGCTTTAATAACAAACGTGTATGCCATCTGTAAATACAAATTAAATTGTTAAATTACAAGACTAGTTGGTTTAGCCACGGAAAAGACAGGAACCTTCCCGCTAGCCATGATTGGCTGAGAAATGGATGGGCTGGACATACCGAGAGATGAGTTTGGATTGGTCTGTCAAGTAGCATGCTTCTGTCTATAACGTGAGCTGATCAGTATGTGTAGATAAGCCCTGCTACCTCAGCTTTTTTGTTAGCCTGGAGAACTGCAAAGGTGTTGCTATTGCTCTCAACAACATCGCTACCTTGAATTTAGCAGGTGTTATAGACAGTGGGGAAAAGTTGTGATGGAGTACATTCTGCACACGGTCAGGGTGAACCGGAGTAACTTGACACAACACCAGCCAAACAAGCTGTACAAACAAAACAGAGTTAAAGGGTTTCCAGTCTGCTGTGAAGCATTCATACATGTAGAGTACCAGTCAAATGTTTGGACACACCTACTCGTTCAAGGGTTTTTCTTTCATTTTTAAATATTTTCTACATTATAGAATAATAGGGAAGACATCAAAACTATGAAATAACACACACGGAATCATGTAGTAAGCAAAAAAGTGTTAAACAAATCACAAAATATTTTATGTTTAAGATTCTTCCCTTTGCCTTGATGACAGCTTCGCACATACATGGCATTCTCTCAATGGGTAAGATTCGAGCTACATTTTCAGATACTATACTTTCCTAATTTTGTCAGAAAGTTGTTTTCATTGCCAGTTAAAACGTACTGTTAGCTAGCTAGTGAATGTGAGCTTGCTGGCATGCTAGATTACGTTATGTTATGTTATATTTACTTACTATATTGTATTTACTTTGCCACCATGGCCTTTTTTGCCTTTACCTCCCTTCTCACCTCATTTGCTCACATTGTATATAGACTTGTTTATACTGTATTATTGACTGTATGTTTGTTTTACTCCATGTGTAACTCTGTGTCGTTGTATCTGTCGAACTGCTTTGCTTTATCTTGGCCAGGTCGCAATTGTAAATGAGAACTTGTTCTCAACTTGCCTACCTGGTTAAATAAAGGTAAAATAAATAAATAAAAAATGTGTATGATTGCTAGTTATAGCCTAATGTCAGCT
Source organism: Oncorhynchus mykiss (assembly GCF_057628025.1). Taxonomy (NCBI): domain Eukaryota; kingdom Metazoa; phylum Chordata; class Actinopteri; order Salmoniformes; family Salmonidae; genus Oncorhynchus; species Oncorhynchus mykiss. The sequence continues at coordinate 2,805,081 of NC_143035.1, read as the reverse complement.
AGCTAGATAATATTAAACCTAGTTCATTAGCTTTAGCTACTTGCAGATTCATACTACAGGATTTCATGCATTGTGGCTAGCTATGACAATCCGTTTGTCTTGCTAGTAATATGAGTGGGATTATGGTTCATTGTTTAGCTAGCTAGCTAAATGTTTTAAACAAAATAATTCACTTGCCAGATGATTAAATTACTCAAGTTAGCCAGGTGTGTCTGGGGGTGATTACGGCCATCTATTGTATTTCATGACCATGTTTACATGTCTAGACAATAGTGACCCATCCACTTAGCTAGATGTGTCTGGGGGGTGGTTATAGCATTTCTTTCACATTTAGACAAGTGTCTGGTAGAGGTGTGCCGATATGGCCCTACTCGTATTTGTAATGGACAGTTGATAGTCGGATTCGATGATATTCGTGATCGGGAAAAAATGAAGTGTTTTTTTTACATGCCTAAATAATTGTTGGCAAAATACTATACCCCCCTGCTTGTTCTCACTACAAAAAAGCTGCAGATTAGGGCAGCGCAAGGAGGGGTGGGTGTGTATGTGTGTCTGTGTGTGTGTGTGTCCTCAACTTGCAGTGGGCAGTCAAGTTTGCTGTCACTCAGTCAGAATGCGCATTGCGTTTCATATTTTTTCCATACCCTTGCCCCACTTGTTAGATATTATGCGCATTGATAGCTTGATAGCAAACATCCTCGCCATGTGATTTATCATAGTAGCAGGCAGCAGTAATCTAAATGATCAGACTGAAAAAATGCAAGGAAAAGTGATCTGGTTAAATTATGAAGTGAGTGGACAGAGAACAGCTTCAGTCAATCTACAGCTTCAGTCAATCCAATCAGAGCAGCAGCATCGAAGTACAGCCAGCTCTTCTCTTTACAGGCAGACTATCCAGTTGAGTTATTTAGGCCACGCACATGACTGACTCAAAGACAGTACAGTATAATTTAGAAATTCTATTATTGACGCATGAGAAACATGCTTGCATTTTCTTTATTTTTTTTACAAATAGGGCACACCCCTATTTTCTGGGTCAGCATCATCTAATAATTATAAAATATTTTTATCTGGACACTTTCTATTTTTGATATTGCTACTATGCAAATATGCAAGTAACCATTTTGCTGTAAGGTTTACACCTTCTGTATCCTGTGCATGTGACAAATAAACATAGATTTTACTTGATACAGTGTGTGTTTACCAGAGACCGTAACGTTCAGAACAATATGACCTGCACCAAAGTCAGATTAGGATATAGGCCAAGGACTAGATTTAATGGTATTCCTTATTGTTTTTCCTTATTGTAGTCTACTACTTTCACCACTTATAGTCTTGAAATCTTTGGTTGTTTGCTACACTACCTTACTCACTCTGTCTAGCACATTGCTTCACATGTGAATCCTTAAAGAGATGGCTTAAGAGGGTGTGAACGATGCTGAATAGGTGTAGACAAAGATTTTGCTACGTACATAAGACCGAATCGAGGTGGTCGGTCAAAAATAGACAGCTTCATGATTTTGGATGATTATCCATATGTACGATGTAAGAAGTCCATGGATCACTGCACTTGGTTAGCTGACAGCTGTCGCATACAGACAGGCTACCTCCCTGGAAGACCAGATCTTCTACAAATGAGCCCCTCTTTCTCCTAAAATGTTTAATTTTATTTTCCCAGATGCCGTCCTTTTGAAATTCAAAGTGATTCCATTATTCATGATCTCACTTATCTCATCTTAAATCATCTCTGCATTCCTACTTATTTTGTCTTATATGAGCACACACAGGGACCGAGGTAAGCATTGGAAGTGTAGCTAGGATATAATGTATACATGTTTATACAGAGCAATAAAGGCTCTGAGTACCATAACACAACACAGATTTAACAGCTACAGCGGTGTGTTTTAATATAAAAGCTAATGCTGCCACTCACTTGTGCTTATACTGCATTTCCTGTGTTAGTAGCAGGGAAAGAAAGAGACACTGCTTGATCTGAAGTCGATGCATTCAGCTCTGCCAGACAAAGCTGGTATTGACACAAATGCTCTTTCCTTGGACTCGTTAAATCATTGAAGACTTCTCCAATAAGAGCAGTGTCATTGAGCGACACAAAAGCAGAATCTTGTGTTCAATTGGGAAAAAGGCCTACTGTGCAACATTGGAGAGCATTCAAAAAGATAGAACGCTTGCCTTGCAGCAAGAAACATCACTACCACTTTTTATAATTCTCAACTTTTCTCATTCTCTGGGACTCAAAAAACGATGCCTTTCAGTCTTTCATTTGTGTACTCTGTTTATTGTATAAATCCTATCATCAACTATCATAATTGTGGTATCTTTCAAGAGGAATCCATGTAATCTATCACAAGACATCTACTGGCCCTTTTGGGTACTTCAGATTATCACAGATGTCTGTAATTATCTTTTGCCCTCTCTCTGGCCTTATCTTTATGTAAAATAAATTAAATTATTAAATAAGATAAATAAGATGACAAAAAAAAGCTGTAAATCATTATCCTAAATATAAACCATAAACTTAGTGAATACCATTGGTGTTTAATATGAGAGTTTCAGCATGAAATATCCTTTATATTTGTTTTACACACTTTTATTTATTTTACTATGTCAATATATTTGTTGTCAATGTTTTGGAGTCAAACTGGTGGCTTTGGTGGAAAAAAATAAATAGTTGGACGAGTTGCAGAGGTAATTGAAAATAATAGCATTGTTGATTAGATGCTTTTTTCATTCATTAGGCCATTTTCTCTTGAACCATATGGTCTATCTATTAGAAACTCATGGACAATATGAACACAGATATACAAAATAATTGCGATATATAAAAATATGTTTTTAAATTATTCAAATATAGGTTGCCATAGGTTTTCTATTAATGACCTAAATTACTGAAGATTCCGGTAACTTTAGTAAATTATCGGTAGCTTTGAAACCCTACCGCCAGTACGAAGAGGAAAGAACTGATCCAAGCCATGAAAGCTGCCAGAGCGCATGGGGACATTGCTTACATCTGCAATGACAGGCTCATTGTCCACCCTTTCTCCCAGAAGCCTGAAGGGATGAGAGAGCCAAGCCTATGGGTTCGTAGCTTCAAACCCGCAGCACAGAAACACACACCAATTGATTATTGGGCTGCTGAATGTATATTTTTTTGTTTGCTCTTTTCAGTATTATGTCTATCTCTGATAAGCTACCTAGCCTTAGAAATAAGGTTAATGAAATCAATAACTTGCTAACATCAGATAACATTCATATATTAGCCATTTCTGAGACTCACTTCGATAATTTATTTAATGATACAGCAGTAGCAATACAAGGATATAACATCTATAGAAGAGACAGAAATGCTTATGGGGGAGGTGTTGCTGTATATATTCAGAGCCATATCCTGTAATGCTTAGAGCAGATCTTTATGTCAAGTCTTTTCTTTTGGAGTGTTGCTATAGGCCACCAAGTGCTAACAGTCGGTATCTAAATAACATGTGTGAAATGCTTGATAATGTATGTGATTTAAACAGAGAAGTCTACTTCCTTTGGGACCTGAATATTGACTGGTTTTCATCAAGCAGACCGCTCTAGAGGAAGCTTCTTACTGTAACCAGTGCCTGTAATCTGGTTTAGGTTATTAATCAACCTACCAGGGTGTTTACAAATACTACAGGAACAAGATCATCCACATGTATTGATCACATTTTTACTAATACTGTAGAACTTTGTTCTAAAGCTGTATCCATAGCCATTGGATGCAGTGATCACAATATAGTGGCTATATCCAGGAAAGCTGGGCCTAAAATAGTGTATAAGAGATCATATTTTTTGTTGTTGTTGCTGTGACTCTTATGTGGAAAAATATTTGTTGGTCTGATGTGATTAATGAAGAGCATCCAGACGCTGCCTTGATGCATTTCTGAAATAGCTTTTTATAACTATTGATAAACATGCACCTGTTAAGAAACGGACTGTTAGAACTGTTAAGGCTCCATGGATTGATGAGGAATTGAAAAACGTTATGGTTGAAAGAGATGGGGCAAAGGGAGTGGCTAATAAGTCTGGCTGCACATCTGACTGGCTTACTTACTGCAAATTGAGAAATTATGTGACTAAACTCAACAAAAAGAAGAAGAAACTGTATTATGAAGCCAAGATCAATTATATAATGAATGATGGGAAAAAAACCTTTGGAGTACTTTAAATTAAATTATAGGCAGAAAGACAAATTCAGATCCATCTTTCATCGAATCAGATGGCATATTCATCACAAAAACATTTGATGTTGCCAATTATTTTAAAGAATATTTTATTGGCAAAGTGGGCAAACTTAGGCAGGAAATGCCAACAACGAACAGTGAGCAACTGTATTCACGCATAAAAAAACAAATAATGAAAGAAAGGCATTGCAAGTTTGAATTCTGTAAAGTTAGTGTGGGAGAGCTGGGAAAATGATTGTTATCGATCAATAATCGACAAATCAGTTATCGACAAACCTTCTGGGATTGACAACTGAGATGGAAAGCTACTGAGAATGGTAGTTGACTCTATAGGCACTCCTATGTGTCATATTTTTAATCTGAGCCTAGAGGAAGGTCTTTGTCCTCAGGCCTGGAGGGAAGCCAAAGTAATTCTGCCACCCAAGAGTGGTAAAAGGCCTTTACTGGTTCTAACAGCAAACTTATAAGCGTGCTGCCAGCTCTTAGCAAGCTGTTGGAAAAAATTGTGTTTGACCTAATACAATGCTATTTCTCTGTAAACAAATTAACAACAGACTTTCAGCATGCTTATAGAAAAGGGCACTCAACAAGTACTGCACTGACACACATGACTGATGATTGGTTGAAAGACATTGATAATAAGAAGATTGTGGGAGCTGTACTGTTAGATTTCAGTGCAGCCATTGATATTATTTACCATAACCTGTTGTTGAAAAACGTGTTTTATGGCTTTTCAACCTCTGCCACATCGTGGATTCAAAGCTATCGATCTAATAGAACTCAAAGGGTTTTCTTTCATGGAAGCTTCTCTAATGTAAAACATGTAAAGTGTGGTGTACCACAGGGCAGCTCTCTAGGCCCTCTACTCTTTTCTATTTTTACCAATGACCTGCCACCGGAATTAAACAAAGCATGTGTGTCCACGTATGCTGATGATTCAACCATATACGCATCAGCAAACACAGCTAATGAAGTCACTGAAACCCTTAACAAAGAGTTGCAGTATGTTTTGGAATGGGTGGCCAGTAATAAATTGGTCCTGAACATCTCTAAAACTCAGAGCATTGTATTTGATACAAATCATTCCTTAAGTTCGAGACCTCAGCTGAATCTGGTAATGAATGGTGTGGCTGTTGAACAAGTTGAGGACACTAAATTACTTGGAGTTACTTTAGATTGTAAACGGTCATGGTCAAACCGTATAGATTCAATGGTTGTAAAGATGGGGAGAGGTCTGTCCATAATAAAGAGATGCTCTGATTTTTTGACACCACACTCCAAAAAGAAAATTCTGCAGGCTCTCGTTTTGTCAAATATAATTGTCCAGTCGTGTGGTCCAGTGCTGCAAGGAAAGACCTAGTTAAGCTGCAGCTGCAAATTTTATGGCAAATTTTGCTCTTAATTGTAATCAGAGGGCTGATATACAGTTGAAGTCAGAAGTTTACATACACTTAGGTTGGAGTCATTAAAACTTGTTTTTCAACCACTCCACAAACTTTTTGTAAACAAACTATAGTTTTGGCAAGTCGGTTAGAACATCTACTTTGTGCATGACACAAGTACATTTTCCAAGAATTGTTTACAGGCATATTATTTCACTTATAATTCACTGTATCACATTTCCTTTAAAAAGCTTGGAGAATTCCAGAAAATTATGTCATGGCTTTAGAAGCTTCTGTTAGGCTAATTTACATAATTTGAGTCAATTGGAGGTGTACCTGTGGATGTATTTCAAGGCCTACCTTCAAACTCAGTGCCTATTTGCTTGACATCATGGGAAAATCAAAAGAAATCAGCCAAGACCTCAGAAAAAAATAGTAGACCTCCACAAGTCTGGTTCATCCTTGGGAGCAATTTCCAAATGCCTGAAGGTCCCACGTTCATCTGTACAAATAATAGTATGCAAGTATAAACACCATGGGACCACGCAGCCATCATACTGCTCAGGAAGGCGACGCGTTCTGTCTCCTATAACTGAACGTACTTTGGTGGAAATCAATCCCAGAACAATAGCAAATGACCTTGAAGATGCTGAAGGAAACAGGTACAAAAGTATCTATATCCACAGTAAAACGAGTCCTATATTGACATAACCTGAAAGGCTGTACAGCAAGGAAAAAGCCAATGCTCCAAAATGTACTTAAAAAATCCAGACTATGGTTTGCAACTGCACATGGGGACAAAGATCGTACTTATTGGAGAAATGTCCTCTGGTCTGATGAAACAGAAATAGAACTGTTTTGGCCATAATGACAATCGTTATGTTTGGAGGAAAAAGGGGCGGGCATGCAAGCCGAAGAACACCATCCCAACCGTGAAGCAAGGGGGTGGAAGCATCATGTTCTGGGGGTGCTTTGCTGCAGGAGGGACTGGTGCACTTCACAATATAGATGGCATCATGAGGTAGGAAAATTATGTGGATATATTGAAGCAACATCTCAAGACATCAGTCAGGAAGTTAAAGCTTGGTCGCACATGGCTCTTCCAAATGGACAAAGTTGTGGCAAAACACTTTAAAGGACAACAAAGTCAAGATATTGGAGTAGCCATCACAAAGCCCCTACCTCTATCCTATAGAAAATGTGTGGGCAGAACTGAAAAAGCGTGTGCGAGCAAGGAGGCCTACAAACCTGATTCAGTTACACCAGCTCTGTCAGGAGGAATGGGCCAAAATTCACCCAACTTATTGTGGGAGGCTTGTGGAAGGCTACTCGAAAGTTACTCAAGTTAAAAAAAATTAGGCAATGTTACCATATACTAATTGAGTGTATGTAAACTTCTGACCCACTGGGAATGTGATGAACAAAATAAAAGCTGGAATAAATAAAACTCTCTACTATTTCTCAGACATATCAAATTCTTAAAATAAAGTGGTGATCCTAACTGACCTAAGACAGGTAATTTTTACTCAGATTAAATGTCAGGAATTGTGAAAAACTGAGTTTAAATGTATTTGGCTAAGGTGTATGTAAACCTCCAACTTCAACTGTAAATGCTATGCATGCCAGTCTCGCTTGGCTAAGAGTTGAGGAGAGACTGACTATATCACTTCTTCTTTTTATAAGGAACATTAATGTGTTGAAAATCCCAAATGGTTTGCCTAGTCGACTTACACACAGCTCTGACACACACACACTTATCCCACCAGACATGCCACTAGGTGTCTTTTCACAGTCCCCATATCCAGAACAAATTCAAGAAAGCGTACAGTATTATATAGAGCCCTAATTACATGGAACTTCCTTCCATCTCATGTTGCTCAAACAAACAGAAAATCAAGTTTAAAGAAACAGATAAAGCAATACCTCGTGGCACATCGCCTTTCCCCTATTTGACCTAGAGAGTTTATGTGTATGCATTGATATGTAGGCTACGTTTGCCTTCAATTGTTTTGTATGTAGTTTGAGCTGTTCTTGATGTCATTCTGTATTATGTTTCATGTTTTGTGTGGACTCCAGGAAGAGTAGCTGCTGCTTTTGCAATAGCTAATGGGGATCCTAATAAAATACCAAAAATAACTCACTAGGTCTGTGTTTGACACTAACTAAACTGAGTGTAGGCCAGGTCTTGCGTGTCTAGGGAGACAGGCAGTGTTGTCAGTGCTGTGCTGTTGAGGAGTGCAGGGTGGCATAGGAGAGGCCAAGGAGGGTACGGGTTAACAGTGAGAGAGAATGCCAACTGCTCTGTTTGTTTGTGATGAACACTCCTCTCAGCTGGGAATTCTGCAGGGACTTGTTTTGCAAGGGAACAAAGCTGAAACCATGGTGGCATTTATCCCCCGAGGCTTTTTCAAAATAATTAATCAAATGAATACTCACGACTTCTGTGGTACAGACTTGGTTACAGGCTTGTTACCGGGAACATTGCACCGCTCTGCGAAAGAATTTCCATTTAAATGTCAGAGTGCTGGTTTTGATTAAACCCTGACCAACAGCTAGCTTATTATCAATTTAGCTTTTGTTGCAATATGTCACACAGCATAACATTTTTCCCTAAATGGACAGGGCTCCAGTTGTTGCATGGCATAATGGCCTTCCATCTATTAACATCATTTTAGACTGATTAAATCGAAATGTGTGTGTAGGAAAAATGTAAAGCAGACTTACTTTGTCCAGCGTATCCTGAGGGTAAGTGTTGTGACTCCTGAGCAGAGAGAGAGAGCGAGAGAGAAAGAAGACAGGCGTGCATCAAATACATTAGCACACACTGAGGTGATACAGGAGTATGGGAGGGAAACAGCTCATCTGATGGACTTAATTGATTTTACACTAATACAATTAGACATAGGACACACAATCATTTTTCAGAGTGTGGTGAGTGGACTACAGTAGACAGGACAATGTCTTAGTTAAAAGATGGCACCATTAAATCAGGATTTATAGACACAGGCTTATTATTAGGAATGTCAGCTGGGTCAAGCTATGAGTTTCAGACCATGTCCCATTAAGACACAAATAAGAGGGCTTTAGCTGCAAAATTAGGCGTTGGGGAATTTGAGGCTAGGGAACGACAATAGAGAGGAAAGGAAGTAAAATCTAGGAGAGATACAGATGCTGGGAGTTAGAGGAGGAGAGGATGAATGGGCTGAAGGACAATGGATTATACTATAGCTAAATCACACTCTATTACAGTGCGGTTGAAGTGCTGACAGGAGTTTGTCCTTAAAAAGTCCATCCGACCGGCACATGCAGCCAGACAAATGAAGTCCTATAGCTATCTGGCCAATAGCAGAGGCTCTTTGCAAGCTCTCCTCGCTCTCTCTGGCTGGGTCCCACGCTCTCTCTTTCTCACTCCCTCTCTCTCTCCTTCTCTCTCTGGTGCCATGGGTGTCTCACTGGTCCTTTACTGTGACAGAACCTGACAGGCTTTCACAAGGATGATAGCCCTGGGTCGAATTTAATACATCCACTTTTACTTGATTTGTTTTCCCTTCCGACTGACACAGGAATCACGTGATTACTGCTTACCAAACAAATAAGTGACAGTAGGAAATTACCCTCTTGACTAGGACAGTAGGCATTCAGAATGCATACATCTCTATCATTATGATAATAGTATTAACTAGTGTCAGTATTACTAGCACTTATAACATAGTTGAAGTACTATTAGTAGTAGTATTACTGTGCTTGTCAATTAACAGTACAGTGTAGGCCTTACTATAGAACTCACCTTGGAGGGAATAGGGAACTTGGTCTGCTCAGCTTTGCCTGGAGTGTGGATGGCAGTCAGGGGGGGAGGCCAGGAGTGGGTCATCTCCTGCAGGGCAGACAGGATTCAAATCAGACATATGACACACACACACACACACACACACACACACACACACACACACACACACACACATCCCACCTCGGGCATGTCGCTGAAGCTAAACAGAGTTGGTCCTGGTCGGTGGATGGGAGACCAGATGCTGCTGGAAGTGATGTTGGATGGCCAGTATGAGGCACTCTTTCCTCTGGTCTAAAAATAATATTCCAATGCCCCAGGGCAGTGATTGGGGACTTTGCCCTATTTAGGGTGGCGTATTTAAGATGGGATGTTAAACGGGTGTCCTGACTGTCTGTGTTCACTAAAGATCCCATTGCACTTATTGTAAGAGTAGGGGTGTTAACCCCGGTGTCCTGGCTAAATTCCCAATCTGGCACACCACCATGGCCACATAATCATCCTCAGCTTCCAATTGGGTCATTCCTCTCCCCTGTAACTATTCCCCAGGTTGTTGCTGTAAATGAGAATGATGCTCGTCGGATTGGGCAGGGCTCGAAAACTCGAAAACATCAACAGCATCATCCCGGTTACCCTAGACCCACTCCAAGTTGCATACCGCCCCAACAGATCCACAAATGATGCAATCTAAATCGCACTCCACACTGCACTTAACTACCTGGACAAAAGGAACACCTATTTGAGAATGCTGTTCATTGACTACAGCTCAGAGTTCAACACCATAGTGCCCACAAAGCTCATCGCTAAGGACCCTGGGACTAAACACCTCCCTCTGAAACTGGATCATGGACTTCCTGACGGACTGCCCCCAGGTGGTAAGGGTAAGGGCACTTCAGGGGTGTGTGCTTTATCCCCCCCTGTACTCCCTGTTCACTCACGACTGCATGGCCAAACACAACTCCAACACCATCATTAAGTTTACTATTGACACAACAGTGGTAGGCCTTATCACCGACAATGATGAGACAGCCTTTAGGGAGGAGGTCAGAGACCTGGCATTGTGGTGGCAGGACAACAACCTCTCCCTCAATGTGAGCAAGACAAAGGAGCTGATCATCGACTACAGGAAAAGGCGGGCCGAATAGGCCCTCATTAACATCGATGGGGTTGTAGTGGAGCGGGTCGAGAGTTTATTGGTGCCCACATCACCAACGAACTATCATGGTCCAAACACACCAAGACAATTGTGAAGAGGACACAACAACACCTTTCCCCCCTCAGCAGACTGAAAATATTTTGCATGGGTTCCCAGATTCTCAAAAAGTTATACAGCTGAACCATCGAGAGCATCCTGACCAGTTGCATCACCGGCTGGTATGGCAACTGCTCTGCATCTGACCGTAAGGCACTACAGAGGGTAGTGCATATGGCCCAGTACATCATTGAGGCCAAGCCTCCTGCCATCCAGGACCTACAGGATATACTAGGCGGTGTCAGAAGAAAGGCCAAAAAATTGTCAAAGACTCCAGTCACCCAAGTCATAGTCTGATCTCTCTGCTACCGCACGGCAAGCTGTACCGGAGCGCCAAGTCTAGGAACAAAAGGCCACCCCCCATTTGTTTTTTTACACTGTTGCGACTCGATGTTTATTATCTATGCATAGTCATTTCACCCATACCTACATGTACAAATTGCCTCGGCTAACCTGTACCCCCGCACATTGACTCGGTACAGGTACCAGCTGTATACGATCACTCGGCTACGCATACCTCTCCCTAATGTCAATATGCCTTGTCCATTGCTGTTTTGGTTAGTGATTATTGTCTTATTCCACTGTAGACCCTCCAGCCCTGCTCAATATGCCTCAGCTAACCCTCTTGTCCCACCCCCACACATGTGGTGACCTCACCTGGTTTAATTGATGTCTCTACAGACAATATCTCTCTCATCGTCACTCAATGCCTAGGTTTACCTCAACTGTATTCACATTCTTTGTATGTACATTATGCATTGAATCTATTCTACCACGCCCAGAAACCTGCTCCTTTTACTCTCCGTCCCGAACGTACTAGACGACCAGTTCTTATAGCCCTTAGCCGTACCCTTATCTTACTCCTCCTCTGCTTCTCTGGTGATGTAGAGGTTAATCCAGGCCCTGCAGTGCCTAGCTCCACTCCCATTCCCTCTCATTTGTTGACTTCTGTAACTGTAAAAGCCTCGATTCCATGCATGATAACATTAGAAGCCTCCTCCCTAAGTTTGATTTATTCACTGCTTTAGCACACTCTGCCAACCCGGATGTCCTAGCTGTGTCTGAATCCTGGGTTAGGAAGGCCATCAAAAACCCAGACATTTCCATCCCTAACTATAACATTTTCCGACAAGATAAAACTGCCAAAGGGGGCGGAGTTGCAATCTACTGCAGAGATAGCCTGCAGAGTTCTGTCTTACTATCCAGGTCTGTGCCCAAACAATTTGAGCTTCTACTTTTAAAAATCCACCTTTCCAGAAACAAGTCTCTCACCATTGCCATTTGTTATAGACCACCTTCTGCCCCCAGCTGTGCCCTGGACACCATATGTGAATTGATTGCCCCCCATCTATCGTGCTTTTTTGAGCTCGTGTTGTTAGGTGACCTAAACTGGGACATGCTTAACACCCCAGCCATCCTACAATCTAAGCTTGATACCCTCAATCTCAGACACATTATCAATGAACCTACCAGGTACAACCCCAAATCCGTAAACACAGGCACCCTCATAGATATCATCCTAACCAACCTGCCCTCTGCTGTCTTCAACCAGGATCTCAGCGATCACTGCCTCATTACTTGCATCCGTAATGGGTCTGCGGTCAAACGACCACCCCTCACCACTGTCAAACGCTTCCTAAAACACTTCAGCGAGCAGGCCTTCCTAATCGACCTGGCCCAGGTATCCTGGAAGGATATTGACCTCATTCCGTCAGTAGAAGATGCCTGGTTATTCTTTTAGTGCTTTCCTCACAATCTTAAATAAGCATGACCCATTTAAAAAATGTAGAACCAGGAACAGATATAGCCCGTGGTTCACTCCAGACCTGACTGCCCTTGACCAGCACAAAAACATCCTGTGGCATTTGGCATTAGCATCAAATAGCCCCCGCGAATTGCAACTTTTCAGGGAAGATAGGAACCAATATATACAGGCAGTTAGGAAAGCAAAGGCTAGCTTTTTCAAACAGAAATTTGCATCCTGAAGCACAAACTCCAAAAAGTTTTGGGACATTGTAAAGTCCATGGAGAATAAGAGCACCTCCTCCCAGCTGCCCACTGCACTGAAGCTCGGAAACACTGCCGATAAATCCAGAATAATTGAGAATTTCAATAAGCATTTTTCTACGGCTGGCCATGCTTTCCACCTGGCCACCCCTACTCTGGTCAACATCCCCCACAGCAACTTGCCCAAGCCTCCCCCATTTCTCCTTCACCCAAATCCAGATAGCTGATGTTCTGAAAGAGCTGCAAAATCTGGACCCCTACAAATCAGCAGGGCTAGACAATCTGGACTCGCTCTTTTTTAAATTGTTGCAACCCCTATTATCAGCCTGTTCAACCTCTCTTTCGTAACGTCTGAGATCCCCAAAGATTGGAAAGCTGCCGTGGTCATCCCCCTCTTCAAAGGGGGAAACACTCTAGACCCAAATTGCTACAGACCTATATCTATCCTACCCTGCCTTTATAAGTTCTATCCTACCCTGCCTTTCCATTTTAAATCCCAACGTACCTTCTCCGCTATGCAATCTGGTTCCCGAGCTAGTCATGGGTGCACCTCAGCCACGCTCAAGGTCCTAAATGATATCATAACCGCCATCGATAAGTGACAATACTGTGCAGCTGTAATCATCAATCTGGGCAAGGTTTTCGACTCGGTCAATCACCACATTCTTATCGGCAGACTCAACAACCTTGGTTTCTCAAATGACTGCCTCGCCTGGTTCCCCAACTACTTCTCAAATAGAGTTCAGTGTGTCAAATCGGAGGGCCTGTTGTCCGAACCTCTGGCAGTCTCTATGGGGTGCCACGGGGTTCAAATCTCGGGCTGACTTTTTTCTATGTATACATCAATGATGTTGCTCTTGCTGCTGGTGATTCTCTGATCCACCCATACGCAGACGACACCATTCTGTATGCTTCTGACCCTTCAATGCCATACAACTCTCCTTCCGTGGCCTCCAACTGCTCTTAAATGCAAGTAAAACTAAATGCATGCTCTTCAACCGATCGCTGCCCGCACCTGCCCGCCTGTCCAGCATCACTACTCTGGACGGTTCTAACTTAGAATATGTGGACAACTACAAATACCTAGGTGTCTGGTTAGACTAAACTCTCCTTCCAGACTCACATTAACCTCTCTTGGGTAGGGGGCATTATTTTCACCTCCGGATGAAAAGCGTGCACAAAGTAAACTGCCTGTTACTCAGGTCCAGAAGCTAGGATATGCATAGAATTGGTAGACTTGGATAGAAAACACTCTAAAGTTTCTAAAACAAAAAATAATGTCTGTGAGTATAACAGAACTGATATGGCAGGTGAAGCCCCGTTGACAAACCATCCAGGGAAGACAAAAAATTGAGGTCATAGGATTTTCCAATGGTTTTCTATGGGAAACCCTATTTATGAGAAACCTGGTTCCAGTTCCTATGGCTTCCACTCGATGTCAACAGTCTTTAGAAATTGTTCGATGTTTTTATTTTGAGAAATTAAGAAGTAGTGCTATTCATTGTAAGTGTCACTCCAGGTGGACTCCACTGTTTTGGTGCGCGGGAACTGGAGCGTGCTTCACATTGTTTTTATCCGGTATTAGAAACAGTTTATTCCATCTTAAATGTAATCGATTATTTACGTTTTAGGGTACTTGGGGTTGGATTAGGAACATTGTTTGAAATGTTTGGACCAAGTTTACAGGTAACATATTAGATACTTTGTAGGCACGTTGGGTGAGATGAAACCGGTGTATTTCTGAATCAAACACGCCAAATAAATTGACATTTTTGGGACATAAAGAAGGACATTATCGAACAAAAGGACCATTTGTGATGTTTCTGGGACATTTTGGAGTGCCAACAGAAGAAGATCTTCAAAGGTAAGGCATTAATTATATCGCTATTTCTGACTTTTGTGGGCATCTGCCTGGTTGAAATATGATTTTCATGTGTTTGTATGCGGGGCGCTATCCTCAGATAATCGGATGGTTTGCTGTCGCCGTAAAGCCTTTTTGAAATCTGACACAGCGGCTGGATTAACAAGAAGTTAAGCTTTATTTTGATGTATAACACATATATTTTCAAGAATGTTAAAAATTTGAATATGGTATTTTTGAATTTCGTGCTCTGTAATTTCACCGGATGTTGGCCAGGTGGGATGCTACCGTTCCACCTGCCCATAAGAAGTTAAGCATCTCCAATCCAAAATTAAATCTAGAATCGGCTCCCTATTTTGCAACAAAGCATTGTTCACTCATGTTGACAAACGTACACGTGTAAAACTGACTATCCTGCCGATCCTTGACTTCAGCGATGTAATTTACAAGATAGCCTCCAACACTCTACTCAGCAAATTGTATGCAGTCTATCCCAGTGCCATCTGTTTTGTCACCAAAGCCCCACCACTGCGACATGTATGCTCTCTTTGGCTGGCCCTCGCTTCATATTCGTCGCCTGGCTCCAGGTCATCTATAAGTCTTTGCTAGGTAAAGCTCCACCTTATCTTAGCTCACTGGTCACCATAGCAGCACAGTAGCACGCTGTCCAGCAGGTATATTTCACTGGTCACCCCCGTAGCCTTTGGCCACCTTTCCTTCCAGTTCTCTGCTGCCAAAGACTTGATTGAATTACAAAAATCACTGAAGCTGGAGACACATATCTCCCTCACTAACTTTAAGCCCCAGCAGTCCGAGCAGCTCACAGATCACTGCACCTGTACATAGCCCATCTGTAAATAGCCCATCCAACTCATCCCCATACTGTTATATATATTTTTTTATATATTTTTTTGCTTATTTGCACCCCAGTATCTCTACTTGCACATTTGTCTTTTGCACATCTATCACTCTAGTGTTTAATTGCTAAATTGTAATTATTTCGCCAAGATGGCCTATTTATTGTCTACCTCCCTTACCTTACCTCATTTGCACACACTGTATATAAACTTTTTCTCTATTGTGTTATTGGCTGTACATTTGTTTATTCCATGTGTAAATCTGTGTTGTTGTTCGTGTCGCACTGCTTTGCTTTATCTTGGCCAGGTCGCAGTTATAAATGAGAACTTGTTCTCAACTAGCCTACCTGGTTAAATAAAGGTGAAATAAAAACAAATAAAAATATAGCCTCGACCTTGTTACTTTTTAAAATTATTTTTTTACTTTAGTTTATTTGGTATATATTTTCTTAACTCTTTCTTGAACTCTACTGCTGGGTACGGGCTTGTAAGTAGGCATTTCACGGTACCTGTTGTATTTGGCGCATGTGACAAATAAAGTTTGATTTGAAACACACACAATAAATAAAAGTAGGAAATAAGAAGAACACGAGAAAGTAAGATGCTATATATATATATATATATATATATATATATATATATATATATATATATACAGATTAATTCAAGTGAAGAGTTGATTGGCTAGCGTTGTTAAAAAAGTATGCTACTTTGTATCTCGTTAACATTTTGTTGAGAAGGTTTTTGGGAAAGTCTTTTCTACTACCAGAAGACGGTCAGGCCTATCATTAGCATCACTATATTTTCCCTGTTTCTTAATTGTTTGAAACATGGACATTTAACTTCATATTATGAGGCATATCTTACATTGCTTCAAAGTAGCCTATAGACAAAATCCCACCGCAGAAACGTGGAAGCAATTATTTTATAAAGACATCCTCATGTGTTTTCCTGTTCTATTGGTTTTCTTCAAAATGTATTTAATTGTCTAGCAGCCAAAGCCATTACCTTAGTCATATTAGCAACCTATGATGATTTTTGCATCTTTAGATCTCCCCTATTTCTAATGGATATTTCCATCTCTACATGAAACTGCTTGTACAGTCGTGGCCAAAAGTTTTGAGAATGACACAAATATACATTTTCACAAAGTCTGCTGCCTCAGTTTGTATGATGGCAATTTGCATATACTCAAGGAATGTTATGAAGATGAATTGCAATTAATTGCAAAGTCCCTCTTTGCCATGCAAATTAACTGAATCCCCAAAAAACATTTCCACTGCATTTCAGCCCTTCCACAAAAGGACAGACTGACATCATGTCAGTGATTCTCTCGTTAACAGGTGTGAGTGTTGACGAGGACAAGGCTGGAGATCACTCTGTCATGCTGATTGAGTTCGAATAACAGACTGGAAGCTTCAAAAGGAGGGTGGTGCTTAGAATCATTGTTCTTCCTCTGTCAGCCATGGTTACCTGCAAGGAAACATGTGCCGTCATCATTGCTTTGCACAAAAAGAGCTTCACAGGCAAGGATATTGCTGCCAGTAAGATTGCACCTAAATCAACAATTTATCGGATCATCAAGAACTTCAAGGAGAGTGGTTCAATTGTTGTGAAGAAGGCTTCTGGGCGCCCAAGAAAGTCCAGCAAGCGCCAGGACTGTCTCCTAAAGTTGATTCAGCTGCGGGACCGGGACAGCACCAGTACAGAGCTTGCTCAGGAATGGCAGCAGGCAGGTGTGAGTGCATCTGCACGCACATTGAGGTGAAGACTTTTGGAGGATGGCCTGGTGTCAAGAAGGGCAGCAAAGAAACCACTTTTCTCCAGGTAAAACATCAGGGACAGACTGATATACTGCAAAAGGTACAGGGATTGGAATGATGAGGACTGGGGTAAAGTCATTTTCTCTGATGAATCCCCTTTCCGATTGTTTGGGTCATCCGGAAAAAAGCTTGTCCAGAGAAGACAAGGTGAGCGCTACCATCAGTCCTGTGTCATGCCAACAGTAAAGCTTCCTGAGAACATTCATGTGTGGGGTTGTTTCTCAGCCAAGGGAGTGGGCTCACTCACAATTTTGCCTAAGAACACAGTCATGAATAAAGAATGGGACCAACACATCCTCCGAGAGCATCTTCTCCCAACCACCCAGGAACAGTTTGGTGACGAACAATGCCTTTTACAGCATGATGGAGCACCTTGCCATAAGGAAAAAGTGATAACTAAGTGCCTCAGGGAACAACATTTTGGGTCCATGGCCAGAAAACTCCCCAGACCTTAATCCCATTGAGAACTTGTGGTCAATCCTCAAGAGGCGGGTGGACAAACAAAAACCCACAAGTTCTGACAAACTCCAAGCATTGATTATGCAAGAATGGGCTGCCATCAGTCAGGATGTGGCCCAGAAGTTAATTCACAGCATGCCAGGGCGGATTGCAGAGGTCTTGAAAAAGAAGGATCAACACTGCAAATATTGTCCCTATGCATCAACTTCAAGTAATTGTCAATAAAAGCCTTTGACACTTATGAAATGCTTGTAATTATATTTCAGTATTCCATAGTAACATCTGACAAAAATATCTAAAGACACTGAAGCAGCAAACTTTGTGAAAATCAATATTTGTGTCATTCTCAAAACTTTTGGCCACGACTGTATGTACCCATTTAGAACAGTTTCCCCGCAAATTGCATTTTGGAACAGTTGTGCGTAGGCCTACCACCACCGTGTGCACATTGCTGTGCCTAAAATGTGAAGAAATAATAGTCTATCAACATTTTAAGATTAACATTCTGATCTGATCAGTCCATTCTGATCAGACTTATAAATTGGTATGGTGTATACCTCCACTACACTACTTTGATACCCATTGTGGGGATTAAGAGGTGAATATTCGCAATGCCCACTGAAAAATAAGTGGGTATACGGTGTATACCTGCGTATACTCTCCACCACACTATTGTGTGTGTGTGACAGAAACAGAGAGAGATAGGTTATGAGCTGGCAGAGGTTGTCGTCTTTCAGTGAGCATATGAGTGAGTATGCCGAAGATCACAGCTTGACACACAAACTGCATGCATACTGTACATACACACATACACACATACACACACGCTTTCTCCTCATTTATTAAATACAGTCCATACACTCTGTCTCACAAAACACTTAAGTTACCATGATTGCACAATCTGATTTAGGTCTGTTTTGAACTTGGGAGGGTCAAATGAAAATGAAACAACTGCCTTCATCTGTCAGACTAAACTTTATCCCGAATATAGATACTCACATTTCAGAGTTGCACAATGTGTCAATTAAATATTATGATCTAGAGTATCAAATTAAAACCATGTACTTGGATATCCCTACGAAGATCAAGACAACATAAGCAATTGGTTTTCGCTGTGTGGTTGAGCGCATTTGTCACAGTAGTAGTTATCAAACCCACTATCCAAGTCTGGAAGTAAACAACAACATTCTCGGCTAATAATATTACAATCTCACATACTTAGACATTTCACTAAGTTATCCTTATTTTCCCCCCAACAACACCAATATTACTGCCTTCTGGGAAACACACACGATCCATTCATTTGTGTGAGATGCAGTTAGGGCAGTGGGGAGCTGGCTGTTCACTCGCAAGGCTTTGAGTTGCAAATTAAATGTATTAAAAGCAGCCGAGCATGGCTCCCAAACCAAACAGGGCTATCGAAATACAGCAGAGCAAGGGTCACCAACTGTTTAGTCTTGCACCCCTGTGACGACAAGACAGACCATTGGTTAAAACCTGTGTGTGTTTAAATAAATACACACTGGAATAATATTCTCAGCTGACCATCTTCTAAAACGCTTTAGTCTAGGGATGAATTGTTTTGTCTTTCTCTAAATCTTGGAGGTACAGTGGCAAGAAAATGTATGTGAACCCTTTGGAATTACCTGGATTTCTGCATAAATTGGTAATCAAATTTAATCTGATCTTTATCTAAGTCACAACAATAGACAAACATAGTATGCTTCAACTAATAACACACTAATTATTTTATTTTTGTTGTTTATATTGAATACATAATTTAAACATTCACATTGTAGGTTGGAAAAAGTATGTGAACCCCTAGGCTAAAGACTTCTCCAAAAGCTAATTGGAGTCAGGAGTCAGCTACCCTGGGGTCATATCAACGAGATGAGATTAGAGATGTTGGTTAGAGCTTCCTTGCCCGATAAAAAACACTCACAAAATTTGAGTTTGCTATTCACAAGAAGCGCTGCCTGGAAAGGGTTACAAAACTATATCTAAAAGCCTTGATGTTCATCAGTTCACAGCAAGACAGATGGAGAAGGTTCAGCACTGTTGGCCATCCTACAAATATGACTGCAAGAGCACAGTGCAGAATGCTCAATGAGGTTAAGAATAATCCTATAGTGTCAGCTAAAGACTTACAGAAATCTCTGAAACATGTTAACATGTCTGTTGACGAGTCTACGATACGTAAAACACTAAACAAGAATGGTGTTCATGGGAGGACATCACGGAAGAAGCCACTGCTGTCCAAAAAAAACATTCCCCAACTTCTGAAGTTTGCAAAAGAGCACCTGGATGTTCCACAGCGCTACTGGCAAAATATTCTGTGGACAGATGAAACTACAGTTGAGTTGTTTGGAAGGAACCCACAACACTATGTGTGGAGAAAAAAAGACACAGCACACCAACATCAAAACCTCATCCCAACTATAAAGTATGGTGGAGGGAGCATCATGGTTTGGGGCTGCTTTGCTGTCTCAGGGCCTGGACAGCTTGCTATCATTGACAGAAAAATGAATTCCCAAGTTTATCAAGACATTTTGCAGGAGAAAGTTAGGCTATCTACCAATTGAAGCTCAACAGAAGTTGGATGATGCAACAGGACAATGACCCAAAACACAGAAGTAAAGCAACAACAGAATGGCAACAACAGAACGGCTTCAACAGAAGAAAATACGCCTTCTGGTGTGGCCTAGTCAGAGTCCTGACCTAAACCCGATTGAGATGCTGTGGCATGACTTGAAGAGAGCAGTTCACACCAGACATCCCAAGAATATTGTTGAACTGAAACAGTTTTGTAAAGAGGAATGGTCCAAAATTCCTCCTGACCATTGTGCAGGTCAGAGCCAAAACTACAGAAAACGTTTGGTTAAGGTTATTGCTGCCAAAGGAGGGTCAACCGGTTATTAAATCCAAGGGTTCACATACTTTTTCCACCCTGCACTGTGAATGTTTATAATTGTTTGTGTGTTATCCGTTTAAGCAGATGGTGTTTGTCTATTGTTGTGACCTAGATGAAGATCAGATCAAATTTCATGACCAATTTATGCAGAAATCCAGGTATTTCCAAAATGTTTGCATACTTTCTCTTGTCACTGTATGTCCAATCCCAATCTGAGTCTGAGTTACTGTCATTGTCCTGTGGTGTTATACAGTCTGTGGTGTAGCCCACAGTACAATATGCACTTGTCGCCCATGTCATGTGGTTTAACAGATCAACTTCTCCTATTAATGCACTCAGACAGACCCATCACACAGGCGTATGATCTACTGTTGAACTGTCAGCCACAGAGATAAAGATGCATATGCACAACATCTCTCTATCTAATCCTTTTCATTTATATCACTCATCTCTCTATCCCTCTATCACTTCATCCCAAATTCCCCAGAGTAACACAGTGACCCTGTTGAGTTCATGACATGTTTTAACTACATCTCAATAAGATGGGGAAATGAAAGTCTGTGTGTGTAGAGAGCCAAGTTTGTGGATCAGGTAATTTATTGAGGTCTGTTGTTTATAAGGCCTCTGGTTTATAGAGTTAATTTCCTTCTAAACGTTGGCTTGGCCTCCTCCTCCTCTCTCTCTCTATGGAGAGAGTGACATCAGCCGGGTCACCTCCCGGGCTGCCGAGAGGAGAGCGGGTGGAGAGCAGGGGGGTGGGAGGGTGGAGGTAGACAGATGAGGTGCTAGGAATATGATCCTGCCACCTCGGCGATAATGTTATATATGAAGTATTACCTTTCAGATGGCCGTGCATTGTGCTATCAGGGTGGAAAGTTACCGCAGGTTATGATGAATCTGCAGCTTTCCTGTTCATCAGCAACAATGAAGGAGAACACATGCCTGCTATTTATAATATACCACACAGATGCACACAAGCACGCAGGCACAAGCACACACCACGTGCACAGTGCAGATAGGCGAGGGAGCCAAAAGCTCACTTTCTAATCAGTTTGGATCATTTTTCTAAGCATACACCATCTGTTTACCTGGAGTCTTTGATAATATTCTCATGTGCTAAATATTTGAAATGTTTGTCACATTTCTTTCAGGGAAATGATTGGCTGTTAAATCATTAATACTATTGCAAAAAAATATACTTCCCCACAGAGATAAATCACTATACTGTTTTGGCAATCTCTCACAAGTGCCCACAGTTGAAGGGGGGAAATTATCATGGGATATTGACATCCTCAGTATCATATCAGAGCTTAGTGTACAAACTCCAGGTCATTGAATCTGATCCATTGCCATTGGTCACAAAAAGTCACACAGGCTGTCACAACAGAGGTTTGAAAGGCAATAGGGCTGAGAGGCCCACCCAGAACAGGCTTCCACTCCCCCTTGTTATGTTCTGTCTGAGAAGAGAGAAGAGAGAGAGAGAGTGAGAGAGGAGAGAGTTAGAAAAAGAGAAAGAGACAGAGAGAGCAGGCAGGCAGCAGCCGATACATAGTGGCAGACTGTGTCACGCAGGGAGAAGTACCTGTCATTATTCATGCTGGGCCTGGTGTGTGTGTGTGTGTGTGTGTGTGTGTGTGTGTGTGTGTGTGTGTGTGTGTGTGTGTGTGTGTTGCCATCATGCTAGCATGACATGCTGTCTAAATAAGCCATCCACAGTGTGGATACAACAATGGCCACCTCATGTGCTTTTAAATGAATGCACCCATTCCTCTGGCTTTTGTTGTAGATTTTTCTTCAACTCATACATCAAGTGTAGTACATGGAAGAGCATGGAAGAGCATGTACTTTCCCTTCTATTGGAAATAATCATGCAATGCTATCTTCATGAATGTAGTGAATAAATGCTGTATATTGAATGATATGTACATTACATAAGTGGTATTATTATAATAAAAAATAAATGACAATGTAATAATTACATTATGTTTGTAAACTTGACATTTGCCTTTCTAATCCTATTCAATTCGAGGTCAAAATATTGGATAACTGAAATGGATACCAAAATGTGTGCCTGTGTACATAAATGTACATAAATGTTCCTCTCGTTGAGGAATGCAATCATCTGTATCTGAGGGGGATGAATCAACCATTTCTAATCTATCGGTGCTTCACCTGACACCACGCATGAGAATAAACGTAGAAAATCTGGGTTAGAGACTGTATGAGCAAAGAGAACATTATCCCTTTAAGATATGCACTTAAGAGATCAGGCACTTTTTAAGTGGTCCACATGATCTGGGTGCTTGTCAATAGCAGAGGATTGGAGCTTGGTATCTCTATTTGTTCCATTAGCTCATTTTCCAAGTATGAAGAGTGTCATTCATAGGCACTTCACGTCTTAGACATTCTGATCTTTCAAAAAAATTCTCAGCTGAATCCTGTCTTTTGACGTTCCAGCCAGTGAGTGATGAGTGAGTGAACTTAGAGAGGCTTGCTAAAGTGGCAGCAGTTCACAGCGTGAGGATTTGAAAAGGCTGCGGCGGTATTAGAATCTCCCAGGCTGCTCTGCTCCTCTCCTGTGAGTCTGAGTGACTCCTGAGTCACGGCTGTGAATCACTACTCTCTCCATGTCTTTCTCCCTCCCTACTGTAGCCAGCAGTGTGGCATTGACGCCACATGGCAGCGTGGCTCTCTCTCTCTTATAAACTCCGCTTTGCCTCGCTGTGCCCCACCATCATGACTCACTCCACCTGATGGCCATACTGCCAGTTGCCCGGCAACTATTATTTGATATCATCACCCTCCCAGAGGGTTCCCATGTTTGACAGGTCCACATAACTCAGCCGTTTGGTTGTTCGGTTGGTGGAAGTGCATAGTCCTCCACTGGTTACCGTGATGTCTACTGTACTGCCGTTGCCTGAGGCAGTGGAGAGGCTGCAGGGGTTCATGACTGGAGGTCAGTCGTCACGGTGATGCAGTGGCTGGGCTGGTACCAAACACACTGCATCCCCCTTAGCCATACAAGGGTATCAATGAGCGTCCCTGACTCACTGTCATAACCGCTAGTGCGGGTTGACTCATAACCTGCAGTCCCCACAGATATATCCACGGGTGGGTAAGGGGTAATTCAATATTTTTTATAAATGTATCATTCATGTGGGATCTCTAGCTATTGGCTCCATTGAGATTTTCTTTCATTATTTTTATCTGGCATTAGTGTGTAAGCCTAAGCTTTAGGGCCTAACTGTACGCGGGCCAAATACTCTACAATCCAATCGCCAAATGCTTTTGAGAACTGGGTAGAAAAAGTTTACATTGGCAAAAAAGACAATGTCAGAGCTTAACTCAATAAGAGAAAAGCTGCGAAATGAAGTAAAGTTTGGGAAAGATGATAGCAGTGCTGGCTGTTATGTGTGATGATTGTGAGGAACTATACAAATTCGACAGTCCCAAGACAGGGACTTCAAACAGGCCTATGGCATGTCAAGGGAGGTGTAACTTACTGTTCAGATGGGTTAAATGTAAACTGAAATCTGGACACTGACTGTAGGTCTATAACCTCTCAAATAGCCTTAATATTAACTCCTGCAGGATTAAGCATTACTTGCAGTAAAATTATGTTAAATTTTGACTCAGGAACAAGAATGGAGAAATATGGTTTCTTTCTTTCAGCATCTTGAGAGAATGCGAATGTGCAGTTA
Organism: Oncorhynchus mykiss; assembly: GCF_057628025.1. Taxonomy (NCBI): domain Eukaryota; kingdom Metazoa; phylum Chordata; class Actinopteri; order Salmoniformes; family Salmonidae; genus Oncorhynchus; species Oncorhynchus mykiss. The sequence continues at coordinate 2,780,818 of NC_143035.1, read as the reverse complement.
TACAGTATTCCATCTGTAGAGGTGCTATCTTTCGCAGCATCATAAAATCTGTTAGAATTTCAACCACATAAAATATGCATACAAGCCGAACTGAAATCTTATCAGTTGGGTCGTTTTCACAACCTTCAATTTCCTTACAACCGGTCAAACTGATGTTATTTGGGAATTTTGAACAGAAAATCTTTCTAGTTTTTTTGGAGGTTCTTGCATTTTCTCCTCTGAATATATTTTCTCTGTGAAAGAAGCAGAGATGACAGAGAGAACTCTACCAATGTCAACAAGACTGACGCATTCATTCTATCAATTTATGACATTATTCTGGTGAGCAAGGGTTTATTTAGCAATGTATAATGACAGAAGAGAAGCCCCATGCATCTAATTACAAGAAGAAACATTTGTAAAATCAGGCAAAAAGAATCCTGCATCCCCTGTTGAAAATTTGTTCTGGCGTCTCTGACTGTAGCCTACAACACATTTTCGATATTAGCGGTTTAGAGTTCGGGTGTGGGCCTCAGTTTTTAACTTTATCACATATAGTCGGGTGGTTGCGGATGGGTAATTGCAATCGCGGGTGGGTGCGGGTGGACATACAGCTGACCCGCGCACCACTAATAACCACCCCCTGCCCTAAAGCCCACCCAGCATCTCTATTCACTCTGGTCTGTCCCTCTGTGACCTGTATGTCACTCTGGATCCAATCAGCACCTGCTACAAAGGTCAAAGTTCACCGAAAAGGCAGCCTATATGTTTGCATCTAAAAAGGCAATTCCTTTTTCAGTTCATATGGTCCCAGCGCACGTTACATTCAAATTCTGTACAGGCTATTAAGCACAGAATTGATTTCTAAACAAAAGACTGCGTCTCTGCGTGCAAGAAGGTCAAAGCGCCTTTCACACACCTAGGATCTAAATTTTCCTGGCTGCATTCACCCTTGATTAATTTGATCAGATTTGTATTGGAATACAAGGGCCCATTATAGTAAGATCACAGAGGCTTTTCTCTTTTCTCTCTGCCTGGGAGCCCCAGTCTCTGGATGGAAAAGTGGCTTTGTGTGCAAACAGTAGCTGAGGCGTAACCAGGTGTAATTAACGGAAGCCAGAGAAAGGAAGTGAATCTCACTTACCCGTAGAATCTCCTCCACACAGCTGGAGTCACTGGACAGGCTGACCTGCACACACACAGAATAAAAATACTGGTTAGGGAGAGGAAGAAAAGACAACAAAAGATTGTTTCAAAGTAGCCAAAAGGTTCTGATAGCGCTTCTGATGTAAAGGGTGAACTGAAGTCCATCTCAACAAAGAACAACAGATCAAATAAAGAAAACCCCCAGAATATTTGATATTTTCATTCGTAGACATAGAAAACACATATCCATATTGAGTGGTATTTATTATTCACAGACAGAGAGGACAAATAGGCCCATCTATTCTCAGTCAGAGAGATGACTGCTAGGGGATGACATCACTCTTAATGACTCACAAAGGGTCTTAGGGAACCACACAGTACCAGCCAGCCAACAGCTCACCCCCTCAACCCAGACTTGGAGCAGACCAGCACTGCCCCAGACTGGGTCAGATGAATCCTAGGCCTGGAATGGGCCAGGATTGTATTTCATTTGTAATTGAGAAAACAATACCTCATCTTTTAATTGCATACAGAACGAAGATGCCTGATGTACTCGCAGTAATTGCAATAATGTCAGTATTACAAGTGGAACAAATGACAAGCCATGGTAATGCCATGAGGTCACCATGCAGTCATTGCCAAAGACAGGCTGAACTGATAAAATATTGAAATTCAATATGCCACCTGGCTCTATACAGTATATAGATCATGTTGGCAAACATGCTAATTGCAGCTCAACAGATAATTACGGAATCTAAGTATAACCTAATACCTCATCACAAACTAATAGAGAGAGTGAGGATTTTTCTGGATATCGCCAGTTCATAGCAAATTTGACCATAGCAGGGAATCTCCAGTAATGTGTGTGTGTGTGTGTGTGTGTGTCTGTGTGTGTGTGTGTGTGTGTGTGTGTGTGTGTGTGTGTGTGTGTGTCTGTGTGTGTGTGTGTGTGTGTGCGTGTGTGTGTAGGCTAAAATACGTACTGTGATCTCTGGGCTGGCTGATGAGATCATGCCACCCACAGAGCCACATGGGACCCTGGATGACTGGCTGGCCCTCACACAGTCTCCTCTACTCTGCTCTGCTTTACCTCTGCTCTGGTAGTGGCATCAGCCCACCCTGTGCATGACTGGGGGCATCTTGGCACTGGAAAGGTCAGTGAGTCCAAAGAGAGGGTTAGGGGCATTGGGTAGGGAGGAGGCGTGGGGTGAGGAGTGATGGAGGGAGCAGAGCTGGGCTTTATCCACCTCAGGCTACAGGGAGCTGGGTAGCTACACACAGTAGCATCCCCAAGACGCTCCTTATGCCATGGCTGACCTGTCGTGTTCCTCCAGCCTCCTTCTACACTACCATCCTCTGACTCTGTTTGACACAATGGTGTGATCTGTGCTGTAAAGCTGCTAAACTACAGTGGCAATGAGGAGATAAATAAAGATACAATATACTCAGTAAGAGTTTGTAGTTGTAAATTATTGGGATTTAATGAATATGCATCTTTGCAAAGTACCAGCTCCTATTGAATTCTGAGTATCAACAGAACTGAAACCATGACAGAAAGCAATTATAACACACAAAATGGTAGAACGCGTTGTTTAACTATTACATCAAAGAGTGAATTAGTAAAACTATATCTATATTTTACTGGTATTCCTCTCCAGAGATATTAGTGTTTAACTGTTTGTGACTGTGTGTTTATGAATGAGCCATGCTATACAGTGCCAGTCCACAGCGGAGGGTGTCTGAAGTCATCCTAATTCATCCCAGATCCCACAAGGGGGATTGGAGTCAGTAGGAGCTTTGTAAACAAGCCTCACAGACAGATATAAACTTCCTGTTAGCTCAACCAACAGCACATAATATCCTGTTCCCATAGAAACCAACCAAGTGACTCTAATCAGATGGGTTCTCTACCATTGTCCTGGCTCTGTCTAATATCACTTCATGGTACAGAAGTACAGGGGCACAACTTATTCCAGCCACACTGGGTCCATATCACCGTCTCTTGTGGTGAACCCCATTTAGATTCGAGGCGTGACTCTCGGAGGTGCTCTATGTCTGCCTTGTTCCTCTGCCTCGGGAATGAACACCAAATGTCAAAGATATAAAGAGGAATCCCAGTTCAGTGACAAACAGTTTAGACCCACTCTGAGAGGTTTGGGCTTGTCGGGATCAAGTCAGATGTGACAGATATCTGGGTTCGTATTGCAGATATTGAAGTTATTGTCATGGTTATGATACTGGAGCTAATGGAAGGCAGTTGAGGTAAAAACAAAGATCGTCAGAGGCAGTGCAGCCGGCTGGCTGACATAAATTGTGACATTTCAGATAGCATTTGACAAATGTGATTGAACAGACAATGCATTTCCAATGGGTTGAGGAGTGTGTTTACAGACGCATTAAAGCACGTTAATTTCTCAATATCCCCAAAGTTATTTTGCAAAATGGCTGGAACAGAATTATCCAGCTGAGATCTTATTTCCTAACTCAGGCAGGGTTCTCTGTGTGCCTGCCGTTCCAGTCAGATTGAATGGACTTACAAATGATTCTTCTGCGATAGGCAATTTCCCCATGTGAATAAAAGCTTTGCAAGATGCCCGTGTTCCAGAATAGCGTGATTCCATGGGCAATGTAAAATAAAAATGAGATACGCTCTTCAGATGTAATTCTCTACAGTTCCATGTTAAAAATAATTTGTGTGGACAGTGTATGGACTGTAAAGTGTATGCAAAAAAACACAGAAAATCCAATACTGAATATTGAGCAGCTCAGTGTTACAACCGGTTACAACTCACAAGTTTTAATCACACTAAAGCAGTTAATTGTATCTTCGCAGTGATGAATTTAACATGCTTGGTGTTTTTCTCACACGGAGATCACTGGAAGTGTCATTAATCTCTCTCCGAGTTATTTTTTTTTGGCAAGACACGGGTAAATGGGGAAAAAAAATGGAAAAAAAGGATAGAACATTTTTTTGTCAGTCACCTCGTTCTGCAGCTTTCAGGGAAAAATAAGACCAATTGCTTTGAATGATGTGCAGATCCAGGGAATGTTGCAGAGGCAATTACTGGGGCAGAAATACGTTTTCTTTGAAATAGCTGTTGAGAAAAGCGTCTGTGCATCAACAACAGATAAGATGTATTAGCCTCATTTTTAAAAACGCATGTATCAAAGTTGCACAAGGCTCCGATGCTCTCTGCAACCACTCAAATTGGGCTTAAAAAGTGGAAGAGCAGCTCCAGGAACAAATAGGTAGATTTGAACATGAGACGATAAGCAGAAGCTCACAGGGGGCTTTTTAGCTGTCTATCCTTCTGACAGTGGACGGATGAATAAACAACGGGAAAAACATGATTGATGACAGAAAAAAAGGACACACAGATAGACAGTCACAGACAGGCACATAGGGCAGTCAGCCCATTTCATGGGCTGACTGATATATAGACAAAGATGAATAGATAAATGAGTTATGAGTTGGAAAATAAATGTATCTCTCTAGATGAGCATATGTTTGTCAGTGATTGTGTGTGACAAGCAGACATCAGATGCAGGTATTTGCGCCGCACCATGCCTCAGGGTATACACACAAAACCCAAGCGAGATATTAGTCAATTTGAGTCAACATCTTTATTAACAATGAAAAAGGGGGAGGCTTGCAAGCTGAATAACACCATCCCAACTGTGAAGCACGGGGTGGCAGCATCATGTTGTGTGGGTGCTTTGCTGCAGGAGGGACTGGTGCACTACACAAAATAGATGGCACATGAGGTAGGAAAATTATGTGGATATATTGAAGCAACATCTCAAGACAGTCAGGAAGTCAAGAAGTTAAAGCTTGGTCGCAAATGGGTCTTCCAAATGAACAATGACCCCAAGCATACTTTCAAAGTTGTGGCAAAATGACTTAAGGACAACAAAGTCAAGGCATTGGAGTGGCCATCACAAAGCCCTGACCTCAATCTTATAGAAAATGTGTGGGCAGAACTGAAAAAGCATGTGCGAGCAAGGAGGCCTACAAACCTGACTCAGTTACACCAGCTCTGTCAGGAGGAATGGGACAAAATTCACCCAACTTATTGTGGGAAGCTTATGGAAGGCTACCCGAAATGTTTGACCCATGTTCAACAATTTATAGGCAATGCTACCAAATACTAATTGAGTGTATGTAAACTTCTGACCCACTGGGAATGTGATGAAAGAAATAAAAACTGAAATAAATCATTCTCTCTACTATTATTCTGACATTTCACATTCTTAAAATAAAGTGGTGATCTTAACTGACCTAAGACAGGGAATTTTTACTAGGATTAAGTGTCAGGAATTGTGAAAATGTTTAAATGTATTTGGCTAAGGTGTATGTAAACGTCCGACTTCAACTGTATATATATACAGTGCCTTGCGAAAGTATTCGGCCCCCTTGAACTTTGCGACCTTTTGCCACATTTCAGGCTTCAAACATAAAGATATAAAACTGTATTTTTTGTGAAGAATCAACAACAAGTGGGACACAATCATGAAGTGGAACGACATTTATTGGATATTTCAAACTTTTTTAACAAATCAAAAACTGAAAAATTAAGCGTGCAAAATTATTCAGCCCCCTTAAGTTAATACTTTGTAGCGCCACCTTTTACTGCGATTACAGCTGTAAGTCACTTGGGGTATGTCTCTATCAGTTTTGCACATCGAGAGACTGACATTTTTTTCCATTCCTCCTTGCAAAACAGCTTGAGCTCAGTGAGGTTGGATGGAGAGCCTTTGTGAACAGCAGTTTTCAGTTCTTTCCAAAGATTCTCGATTGGATTCAGGTCTGGACTTTGACTTGGCCATTCTAACACCTGGATATGTTTATTTTTGAACCATTCCATTGTAGATTTTGCTTTATGTTTTGGATCATTGTCTTGTTGGAAGACAAATCTCCGTCCCAGTCTCAGGTGTTTTGCAGACTCCATCAGGTTTTCTTCCAGAATGGTCCTGTATTTGGCTCCATCCATCTTCCCATCAATTTTAACCATCTTCCCTGTCCCTGCTGAAGAAAAGCAAGCCCAAACCATGATGCTGCCACCACGTTTGACAGTGGGGATGGTGTGTTCAGCTGTGTTGCTTTTACGCCAAACATAACGTTTTGCATTGTTGCCAAAAAGTTCAATTTTGGTTTCATCTGACCAGAGCACCTTCTTCCACATGTTTGGTGTGTCTCCCAGGTGGCTTGTGGCAAACTTTAAACAACACTTTTTATGGATATCTTTAAGAAATGGCTTTCTTCTTGCCACTCTTCCATAAAGGCCAGATTTGTGCAATATACGACTGATTGTTGTCCTATGGACAGAGTCTCCCACCTCAGCTGTAGATCTCTGCAGTTCATCCAGAGTGATCATGGGCCTCTTGGCTGCATCTCTGATCAGTCTTCTCCTTGTATGAGCTGAACGTTTAGAGGGACGGCCAGGTCTTGGTAGATTTGCAGTGGTCTGATACTCCTTCCATTTCAATATTATCGCTTGCACAGTGCTCCTTGGGATGTTTAAAGCTTGGGAAATCTTTTTGTATCCAAATCCGGCTTTAAACTTCTTCACAACAGTATCTCGGACCTGCCTGGTGTGTTCCTTGTTCTTCATGATGCTCTCTGCGCTTTTAACGGACCTCTGAGACTATCACAGTGCAGGTGCATTTATACGGAGACTTGATTACACACAGGTGGATTGTATTTATCATCATTAGTCATTTAGGTCAACATTGGATCATTCAGAGATCCTCACTGAACTTCTGGAGAGAGTTTGCTGCACTGAAAGTAAAGGGGCTGAATAATTTTGCACGCCCAATTTTTCAGTTTTTGATTTGTTAAAAAAGTTTGAAATATCCAATAAATGTCGTTCCACTTCATGATTGTGTCCCACTTGTTGTTGATTCTTCACAAAAAAATACAGTTTTATATCTTTATGTTTGAAGCCTGAAATGTGGCAAAAGGTTGCAAAGTTCAAGGGGGCCGAATACTTTCGCAAGGCACTGTATATAGCCATTGGGCAGTTACGGCAGTGATCCAACACGGAGCTTAAGGAGTCCTTAGGGCATTTGAGATTGAACCCCCCCCCCCCCCCCGCCTAAGGCTGAACCTAACAATAGAGGGCTAGCTCACATGAGAGAGTAGTTACTGTATCTGAGTGACCCTTTACCCAACAGAGCTATCTCACTGAGATGGGATCAGACACTAATAGACACACAGAGGAACTAGTACAACAGAGGAACTGATGTTCGCATGAAAATGGAACAAGTTGTCCCAATGAAGTTGTCAGTCAGTAAGGAGCTCTTTGAACTGTCAGATCAACAGAGAGAAAAAAACAGATTCACTTCCTAATTCCCATTTATGCCATGTCACACACAGTAACGGGACAATAAATATTTTTTTCAAAAGAGTAATATGATTAAATCAACAACACTACAGATACCTCAGTATTTATAAATGTTCTGAGTATGCCTCCTTAAGTACAGTTTCTTACAATAAATTAAATCAGACTAGATTTACACATGCCTGCCCAAGATGAGCCTCAATCAAATGCAGCATGTTCATTCTAAATGGACGTTCTAATTTCCACCCTGTATACACCCCTTTCATTGCTCCCTGGCATTTCCCAGCAATACCACAATTATAAGGGAAACCGATAGATTGTTCTGTTGCATAGTGACTCACTAACATGCTTGGTTCCAGCAATTCCACAGGCCTACTTCCATTCCTCAGGGCATACGCCAAAAAAATATTTTCTGCAGGATCGTTATAATCAGGTACTTCATTGAATTCATTGAGCTCCTGACTGATTCGGTTCTCCCTTCTATTCCACATCCTCTGCTTGCCTCTGTTTTCCATATTGTTTTATTGTAGGAGCTGGCTTTCACGTTTAATCTGATTTCCACACTTCATTTTCAATGGCTTTTGTGAAGGCACAGCCGGGCTCATCTCTCACGGATACCCCTCCCCCACGCACACCCACCTCTCACGCATTTCAGAACAGCCAGGGTCCCTCTGAAGCATTTAACACGTCTGTGTACTCATCATCAGATGTTTTACTGTACCTGAACACAGCAACAGGCAGCTTTCAAATGCTTTACCTTTAGCTTTATGCTACAGACTGCCTTCAGAAAGATAGTTCTGGAAGGTATTGAGGCACCTCTTAGAGCTCATAGAGGACTTTTTTCTCCCTCTCTTTTCTTCCCAGGCCTGCTGCTCTGCCCTCTGCCCCATGGGACAGCGCCCATGTGGGCGTGCTGGGGGTGTGGGTCTGCTGGGGCATGGACACTAACACAGGGAGACACCCAGCTGGGATGAGTGGAGGGGAGGAGACTCCCCTGTCAGGCGCTGCACAGCCCCTGCCACCTCCGCTTAGCGTGACGCCGGCCATGAGGCCAAACAACACTCTGGCAAAAAGGCAGGTAGACATACAGACTCACAAAAACAATCAGACAGACATACGGATGGACAGATGGACAGACAGAGTCACTTCACAGATGCATCCAAACACCAAAACAAATAAGATGCACCTATCCTATAGTAAGAAGTAGAGCGCCCTAGGGCTGGGCATGGAGGTAGAGGCCCAGCCTGCGCTCCTGCCACCCCCACAGAATGCACAATCCCTGGGGCTCAGCGTGCAGCCTTGCCTGCCTCTGCCTCAGCCGCCCCCCAGCGCTTACACCACCAAACAGATGGAACAAAGGGACCTAATTACCATGCAAAGCACAACATCCCTCAGATGCTAGTGGAAGCGTGACTACAGGCAGGGGGAACGCTAGCTGGTCCTGCAGGGGAAACCTCCCCCATATGACCACCCAGGCATAAAGCAGAGGACCCAGCCTGGCTTCCCTGCCAGGCAGCCAGGCTGCAGGAAGGGAGATGTGTAATCTCCAGGTACTTTAATTCACTATTAATCTTGGCTTGCTAATCATTCAGCATGATACCCCAAGTGCCTGGAGCTACAGCCAGGCTGAGGCACCGAGCACCACTCCTCTCCTCAAAGGGTAAAGTAATGAGCTCTGCCAGCATTAACAAATGATACAGTAGGAAGACTGGGGATCGTTGAGGAAGAGAGGGGGCAAATGAGGGGAATTATAATGGTTACCCTGGGAGAATTCCAGTCCATCATCTCAAAAAGCTGACCTTTATTGTGGAACGCTAAGTGACGTGTTGTCAGGAGGGGCCAGCATCTGAGAGAGGGGCGTTGTACCACTGTAGGTGTAAAATCTCCCTCCACAGCAATTAGCTGATGGAGTAAATACACCAGCTGCTGAACCGAGGCCCTCAGGGGCCTGACGCTTAGATCTTCTCATCTCTCACATAGAATGGAAATAGTCTCAAAAACACTATGCCAAAGGTAAAACTCAATTTTACTAACTTTCAGTGCTTAAAGCACAGCTTAAATCACAGAGGGATTGGCTATGGCCAGAGGGATTCAAAGTGGTAAATTACCTAGGGATCTTTACTCTGAGCAATCTCAAACGAGTGATGCTGTATGTTTCCACACTGCTACTGTGGAGAGTGTGAGTGAGGTCATAAAGTGGCCAGAGCTATAGGCTACCACTAATGAGCAGCAGCAGTATGTTTTACATGCATTCCAATTACGCAGCGCCGACGTCAGCCTAAGTTCCCTCTCTTATCCTAATTATCTGTTACTAATTAAAATTTTGGCTTGGGCTCTGCTAGGGAACGATGTTAACGTAAGTGTTCCTGTCAGTCCAAGAGTAATTTGATTTAGGCCGCGCTGCAGACCAATTAAATATGCTATTTATGCACAGTATGCAAGTCTCCATCTGCGTTTCATCATTATGAGGAGAGAGAGAGAGAGAGAGAGAGAGAGAGAGATGGGTAAAGAGGGGAAGGATGATGGATAATGTAGAAGGGGCACTCCGGTTCTCCATAGATATAATGATTTAGGAGATCATTCTGGAGCAGACTGCATATGCAAATGATGTGGGTCTGATCTCAGGATAGAGGTCAATGTTTGAGGAAAAAATAAGCAGGGATTGGTAGGAGGATGACTAAATTGAGTATTGTATGTATAGTATGAACTATGTTCACTATAAGCCCCTTCAGCGTTCTAACATAACAGCTATGTTTCAGTAGAGTGTATCCAGGCTGTATCACAACCGGCCGTGACTGGGAGTCCCATAGGGTGGCGCCCAATTGGTCCAGTGTCGTTCGGGTTTGGCCGGTGTAGGTCGTCATTGTAAATAAGAATTTGTTCTTAACTGACTTGCCTTGTCATGTACTGTCATGTTGTGTCTTGTCTCTGTCCTTTCCCTTCACCCTGTCTCCCTCTGCTGGTCATTGTTAGGTTACCTTTTCTCCCCCGCTTTCCCCCAGCTGTTCCTTGTCTCCTCTTGACTACCTCGTCACCCCTTCTCCCACCTGTTCCCCTTTTCCCTCTGATTAGTCCCCTATATCTCTCTCTGTTTTTGTTCCTGTCCTTGTCGGATTCTTGTTTGTTGTGTTTCATGCCTGAACCAGACTGTCGTCATGTTTGCTGTAACCTTGTCTTGTCCTGTCGGAATCTGCCGGTCCGTCTGAGCCTACCTATGTTTGGTAATTAAAGAAGCTCTGTTTAAGTTAATTCGCTTTTGGGTCCTCATTCACGCACCGTAACAGAAGAATCCGACCAAGAATGGACCCAGCGACTTCGGATCCTCTCCACTCAGCCGTCGGGATCCAGGGAGCGATGCTAGGCAGACACGAGCAGGAAGTGTCTGCTGCTCGACATGCCGTTGAGACCCTGGCCACCCAAGTCTCCAACCTCACAGAACAGGTTCACCATCTCCGCCTCGATCCACCGGCCACTTCCAGGGCTTTCGAATCTCCGGAGCCCAGAATCAATAACCCGCCGTGTTACTCTGGGGAGCCCACTGAATGCCGCTCGTTCCTCACCCAGTGTGATATTGTGTTTTCTCTCCAGCCCAACACTTACTCCAGGAGCACTGCTCGTGTCGCCTACGTCATATCTCTCCTTATTGGACGGGCTCGTGAGTGGGGCACGGCAATCTGGGAGGCAAGGGCTGAGTGTACTAACCAGTATCAGGACTTTAAGGAGGAGATGATACGGGTTTTTGATCGATCTGTTTTTGGGGAGGAGGCTTCCAGGGCCCTGTCTTCCCTATGTCAAGGCAATCGATCCATAACAGACTACTCTATTGAGTTTCGCACTCTTGCTGTCTCCAGTGGCTGGAACGAGCCGGCCTTGCTCGCTCGTCTTCTGGAGGGTCTCCGCGCAGAGGTAAAGGATGAGATTCTCTCCCGGGAGGTTCCTTCCAGCGTGGATTCCTTGATTGAACTCGCTATTCGCATTGAGCGACGGGTTGATCTTCGTCACCGAGCTCGTGGAAAGGAGCTCGCGCTCTCCGTCGCCCCCCTCTCCGCATCACTACCATCTTCCTCTGCCGGCTCGGGTGCTGAGCCCATGCAGCTGGGAGGTATCCGCATCTCGACTAAGGAGAGGGAACGGAGAATCACCAACCGCCTCTGTCTCTATTGCGGTTCCGCTGGTCATTTTGTCACTTCATGTCCAGTAAAAGGCCAGAGCTCGTCAGTAAGCGGAGGGCTACTGGTGAGCGCTACTACTCCTGTCTCTCCTTCAAGATCCTGCACTACCTTGTCGGTCCATCTACGCTGGACCGGTTCGTCAGCTTCCTGCAGTGCCTTAATAGACTCTGGGGCGGAGGGCTGTTTTATGGACGAGACCTGGGCTCGGGAACATGACATTCCTCTCAGACAGTTAAAGGAGCCCACGGCCTTGTTCGCCCTGGATGGTAGTCCTCTCCCCAGGATTCAGCGTGAGACGCTACCTTTAACCCTCACTGTTTCTGGTAATCATAGTGAAACCATTTCTTTTTTAATTTTTCGTTCACCTTTTACACCTGTTGTTTTGGGCCATCCCTGGCTAGTTTGTCATAATCCTTCCATTAATTGGTCTAGTAATTCTATCCTCTCCTGGAACGTCTCTTGTCATGTGAAATGTTTAATGTCTGCTATCCCTCCTGTTTCCTCTGTCTCTTCTTCACAGGAGGAGCCTGGTGATTTGACAGGGGTGCCGGAGGAATATCACGATCTGCGCACGGTGTTCAGTCGGTCCAGGGCCACCTCTCTTCCTCCACACCGGTCGTATGATTGTAGTATTGATCTCCTTCCGGGAACCACCCCCCCCCCCCGGGGTAGACTATACTCTCTGTCGGCTCCCGAACGTAAGGCTCTCGAAGATTATTTGTCTGTAGCTCTTGACGCCGGTACCATAGTCCCCTCCTCCTCTCCCGCCGGAGCGGGGTTTTTTTTTGTCAAGAAGAAGGACGGGTCTCTGCGCCCCTGCATAGATTATCGAGGGCTGAATGACATAACAGTGAAGAATCGTTATCCGCTTCCTCTTATGTCTTCAGCCTTCGAGATCCTGCAGGGAGCCAGGTTTTTCACTAAGTTGGACCTTCGTAACGCTTACCATCTCGTGCGCATCAGGGAGGGGGACGAGTGGAAGACGGCGTTTAACACTCCGTTAGGGCACTTTGAATACCGGGTTCTTCCTTTCGGCCTCGCTAACGCTCCAGCTGTCTTTCAGGCATTAGTCAATGATGTCCTGAGAGACATGCTGAACATCTTTGTTTTCGTTTACCTTGACGATATCCTGATTTTTTCACCGTCACTCCAGATTCATGTTCAGCACGTTCGACGTGTCCTCCAGCGCCTTTTAGAGAATTGTCTTTTTGTGAAGGCTGAGAAGTGCACTTTTCATGCCTCCTCCGTCACATTTCTCGGTTCTGTTATTTCCGCTGAAGGCATTAAGATGGATCCCGCTAAGGTCCAAGCTGTCATTGATTGGCCCGTCCCTAAGTCACGCGTCGAGCTGCAGCGCTTTCTCGGCTTCGCGAACTTCTATCGTCGTTTCATCCGTAATTTCGGTCAGGTGGCAGCTCCTCTCACAGCCCTTACTTCTGTCAAGACGTGCTTTAAGTGGTCCGTTTCCGCCCAGGGAGCTTTTGATCTCCTCAAGAATCGTTTTACATCCGCTCCTATCCTTGTTACACCTGACGTCTCTAGACAGTTCGTTGTCGAGGTTGACGCGTCAGAGGTGGGCGTGGGAGCCATTCTTTCTCAGCGCTCCCTCTCTGACGACAAGGTCCACCCATGCGCGTATTTTTCTCATCGCCTGTCGCCGTCGGAACGTAACTATGATGTGGGTAACCGCGAACTGCTCGCCATCCGGTTAGCCCTAGGCGAATGGCGACAGTGGTTGGAGGGGGCGACCGTTCCTTTTGTCGTTTGGACTGACCATAGGAACCTTGAGTACATCCGTTCTGCCAAACGACTTAATGCGCGTCAGGCGCGTTGGGCGCTGTTTTTCGCTCGTTTCGAGTTCGTGATTTCTTATCGTCCGGGCTCTAAGAACACCAAGCCTGATGCTTTGTCTCGTCTCTTCAGTTCTTCAGTAGCCTCCACTGACCCCGAGGGGATTCTCCCTGAGGGGCGTGTTGTCGGGTTGACTGTCTGGGGAATTGAGAGGCAGGTAAAACAAGCGCTCACTCACACTCCGTCGCCGCGCGCTTGTCCTAGGAACCTTCTTTTCGTTCCCGTTCCTACTCGTCTGGCCGTTCTTCAGTGGGCTCACTCTGCCAAGTTAGCCGGCCACCCTGGCGTTCGGGGTACGCTTGCTTCCATTCGCCAGCGTTTTTGGTGGCCCACCCGGGAGCATGACACGCGTCGTTTCGTGGCTGCTTGTTCGGTCTGCGCGCAGACTAAGTCCGGTAACTCTCCTCCTGCCGGCCGTCTCAGGCCGCTTCCTATTCCCTCTCGACCGTGGTCTCACATCGCCTTAGATTTTGTCACCGGACTGCCTTCGTCAGCGGGGAAGACTGTTATTCTTACGGTTGTCGATAGGTTCTCTAAGGCGGCTCATTTCATTCCCCTTGCTAAGCTTCCTTCTGCTAAAGAGACGGCACAAATCATCATCGAGAATGTTTTCAGAATTCATGGCTTTCCGTCAGACGTCGTTTCGGACAGAGGTCCGCAATTCACGTCTCAATTTTGGAGGGAGTTTTGCCGTTTGATTGGGGCTTCCGTCAGTCTCTCTTCCGGCTTTCACCCCCAGTCTAACGGTCAAGCAGAACGGGCCAATCAGACTATTGGTCGCATCTTACGCAGTCTTTCTTTTCGTAACCCTGCGTCTTGGTCAGAACAGCTCCCCTGGGCAGAATACGCCCACAACTCGCTTCCTTCGTCTGCGACCGGGCTATCTCCTTTTCAGAGTAGCCTCGGGTACCAGCCTCCGCTGTTCTCATCTCAGTTCGCCGAGTCCAGCGTCCCCTCCGCTCAGGCTTTTGTCCAACGTTGCGAGCGCACCTGGAAGAGGGTCAGGTCTGCACTTTGCCGTTATAGGACGCAGACTGTGAGGGCTGCTAATAAGCGTAGAACTAAGAGTCCTAGATATTGTCGCGGTCAGAGAGTTTGGCTCTCCACTCAGAACCTTCCCCTTAAGACGGCTTCTCGCAAGTTGACCCCGCGGTTCATTGGTCCGTTCCGTATTTCTCGGGTCATTAATCCTGTCGCAGTTCGACTTCTTCTTCCGCGATACCTTCGTCGCGTCCACCCGGTCTTCCATGTCTCCTGCATCAAGCCCGTCCTTCGCGCCCCCGCTCGTCTTCCCCCCCCCCTCCCCATCCTTGTCGAGGGCGCACCCATCTACAGGGTCCGTAGAATTTTGGACATGCGTCCTCGGGGCCGTGGTCACCAGTACCTCGTAGATTGGGAGGGGTACGGTCCTGAGGAGAGGAGTTGGGTTCCCTCTCGGGACGTGCTGGACCGTGCGCTGATCGAGGATTTCCTCCGTTGCCGCCAGGTTTCCTCCTCGAGTGCGCCAGGAGGCGCTCGGTGAGTGGGGGGGTACTGTCATGTACTGTCATGTTGTGTCTTGTCTCTGTCCTTTCCCTTCACCCTGTCTCCCTCTGCTGGTCGTTGTTAGGTTACCTTTTCTCCCCCGCTTTCCCCCAGCTGTTCCTTGTCTCCTCTTGACTACCTCGTCACCCCTTCTCCCACCTGTTCCCCTTTTCCCTCTGATTAGTCCCCTATATCTCTCTCTGTTTTTGTTCCTGTCCTTGTCGGATTCTTGTTTGTTGTGTTTCATGCCTGAACCAGACTGTCGTCATGTTTGCTGTAACCTTGTCTTGTCCTGTCGGAATCTGCCGGTCCGTCTGAGCCTACCTATGTTTGGTAATTAAAGAAGCTCTGTTTAAGTTAATTCGCTTTTGGGTCCTCATTCACGCACCGTAACATGCCTAGTTAAATAAAGGTTCAATAAAAAATAAAGAGTGCAAGGGTGGCTTAGCAGCGTTTCAAAAACAATGATCCAAATCTCTGAGCGGTTTGCCTCGGTTTAGTTGTCCTCGGGTCCGTTCGGGACTGGTCTCTATTTTTAAAACATTTATTTATGTGTATCGGGTCTGAATAGGAAAGCCCTATGCCCATTTTGGAAAAGGTCCAACTTTTGGCATAAGAATGTCTGCTCAATGACTCGGCTGTTATAGGAACGATGCATAGTTAAAACAAGCTTAAGTTCCATCGCTATCAGGACGATACGGCAATCATGGGCAGTTACAAAAGACTACTGTAGCTAATATCCATGGAACTATATAACAATCACATTTAGTTGTCATTAGACTTTAACACACAGCCCTTGTTTCCATATATTTTCCATTTCATTTCAAGGTTTGTTTTTAAAGGCGTGAAGCTGCTAAAGTTTTGACTACAGTGTGTAAGCTACCTGGGCGCAGGTGGAGGAAAGAGGAGGAAAGGAGGAAACCAGGCTGATGAAAGCAAGCCAGTGAGAAATAAAAAAAATATATGAATGAGGATAGACACGAGCAGAAAACACTAACACACACACTGAGATATTCACTGTCATTTTTTTGGATGTATATATGAGGAGTTGTATTGTTCTTGCCTTGCTACTCAGATACCTAGACAAATGAACTGTGCAGAGCTGTGGTGGTGAGTTGTCCCGTCAGAGTTACAGGTTTTAGATTGCAGCTTCACTTTAAAAACTAGGGGAGAAAACAGAACTTTGGCAAAGGTAGAGCCAAATGGGGAGAAGAGAGCTTCAAACACAATGATTGTTCCAAATACCACTAACTAGAGACCAGATTATAGAAATATGGCCCTCACCAAACTGTGATTTACTGCCTACTGCTGTTATTTCTTCTATACGTGCAGACACACACACACACAAGCCCCCCCCCCCCCACCCCCACCCCCACTCACACACACACCCACATTATCTTCGCAGCCCAGTTTATAAGCAGCATTGAGGGACTTTGAACAGTGAGACCACATGGGGTATCGTGTGCACTTGTTTCAGAGGGCATTTGTGTCCGCTGATTTTGTCGGCTGTCAAGCCCACATTACTGATGGCTCCTGACTTCAATTAATATTCCTCTAGTGGAGAGGCATAGTGAGAGAGGGAGGGCCACTGTGACGCGAACACCACACTGCTCCACATCACTGACTAACAATGTATTCAAATGAGGCTCCCGGGCTCACCCAATGGCTGACTACTCCCACTGGTCCCACAGTGGAGAGGACAACATGATGACAGGTGAATAACTGTAAATTACATGAACTCTACTTTACCTACATTCCAGTCCTCTACCTTTCATTAATGCTCTCCAACTGTGCATCTAACCAACTGTACCTCCAACCTCTTTATACTACTTTATAATCTCTTACCAATCTTTTAAATGTTGTCTTCCCCTCTCCTCCCCCCCCCATCAACCCTCTAACCACACCACCCCATGACCTCTTGAACCTCCTCTAGTACTCAGCAGCCTCTCTGCCCCAGTCCAGACCCTGAGTACACCTCAGTCAACCCAGCCAACCCCTCTCTGCCCCAGACAGGCCAGTTTGAAAGGCAATAATGTGCTAGATTAGAGGGGAACAACAATTTCATCAGGAACTCTCCAACAACAGCAGCATGAGCAGCGTGGTAGCCAGCCACGTGGATGGAGGGCACAGATAAGCTCTGCATTCTCTGTATTCTCACAGTCAACGAAAATGTAATGAGCCAGGGAGCCAGTGGCTGCTGTATCACTGGAATGCAAACACACACACACACGCACACACTCACTCCACACCAACACAAAACAATGTCAGCCAGCCAGCAGTAAATCACATGCAGAAATATGGGCCTTCAGGAATCATTCCGTGCTTGACCTTTGACTTGTTTTTGTCCTTCAGTTATTAATTTAACTTGCACACACTAATGATTTCTCATCGTTTTTTTCTTCTTTTTTTGACTGCCCATTTTGGCTTTGTTTCTGTGAATAATTACAATGCTGGATTGATCTCCATAGTAGTGCCCTTTTAGAGCTTTGTGTGTGTGTGCGTATGCGTATGCGAGTGCTCTGTGTGTGTGTGTGTGTGTGTGTGTGTGTGTATGTGTGTGTGTGTGTGTGTGTGTGTGTGTGTGTGTGTGTGTGTGTGTGTGTGTGTGTGTGTGTGTGTGTGTGTGTGTTTATCCACGCGCGTGAGTGTGTTTGCATGCATCTGTCTGTACGTGGTGGCACCACAACCAAAATAAAAATGCAACACCCACTTAAGAGATACAGCAGACAAGCTAATGAATAGAGTAGCCTTGAACAACGTTATGATATGTATGGGATTCAGCCGGTGAGGACATGCTGTTTCAATGGAACAATAAACTCAATGAAATTCAAATCAGGCCACTATCATGGACTTGAACTCTTTTAGATACAAAAACATGATAAACTAAGACAATCCCACAGGCCCCTAAGTCTCACCTGAGGTCAGCCAGGATCAGGTAGAAACTCATTCAACCATGACAGTACTGCGCTATTGAACCTAGTGTAAATGTTGAATGGATGTGGCTGGAGACCCATATATCCACTTCCAATATGTTTTACTCTTGGGTGAGTTGTATTTGGAAAAGAGGAATTGTTGTATATTGGTCCTGTTCTGTGCTCTATGGTAATCGTTATAGAGGACCTGTGTGAGAGCATGCCAGGGTGCCTGTCGACTGAATCAGGGCACACCAGTAGGACGTGACAGGAGCCTGGATCTAACCCAAATCTCTCCTGCATTGACAGATAGCCCAGAGGCCTGTTGCTACAGCACTAACTAACGTATACAAGGATCCCCCTGAGGCATTGTGTGGCGTAAATACCTGCATCTGAAGTCTGCTTGTCACACACAATCACTGACAAACAAACGCTCATCTAGAGAGATACATTCTCTTGCTGACATATAGGCAGCCTACACACAAAAACAGATACACCCTTACAACCATACAATCCTGGGATCCGGATAAGTGTGTTTACTAAATGACTGAAATGTAAATGCCCTCACGTGTGTGCATGCACACACACACACACACACACACACACACACACACACACACACACACACACACACACACACACACACACACACACACACACACACACACACACACACACACACACACACACACACACACACA
Source organism: Oncorhynchus mykiss (assembly GCF_057628025.1). NCBI lineage: Eukaryota > Metazoa > Chordata > Actinopteri > Salmoniformes > Salmonidae > Oncorhynchus > Oncorhynchus mykiss. The sequence continues at coordinate 2,762,192 of NC_143035.1, read as the reverse complement.
CACACACACACAAAGAGGTACACGTTTGAGGAGTCCAGACAGAACAGAACAAGTGGACATCCTGAATGTAAGAATCAACCATTGAACAGCAGGACAGACAAAGACATAACTTTTTCCCATTAAGAGCGGCAGTAGTTTAAAGTGATGAGGTGCTGCATTTTTATGGAGAAGGTGACAGAAACGCTCAGAGACTACAATATGTTCTTAGGTCATTGTGACGCAGTGTCACTTCGCTGCTATAAAACACAATGGCATTACATCTCTGGCTGATGAAACGCCTCCTCTATTTCCTCCGAGTCCTGACTAGAGAACAACTGAGTCTGGAACATGCCCTGTTCTGCTCTCCACGGAATCATCATTTAGAAGACACTACTCTACCACAGAGGGCATTGTAGTTCAATATTATTACTGTTGCAAATGTAATTTCCCCTCAACACCAACCGCATCAATTAAAATGACCTGCAAGCAGCTAAGACGTACTTTATACCCAGCGAGGGCGCTTTCCCTTGCACTTGTGTAGCTAGCATTTATGCACTGAATGCTAGCTAAGTTGTGCACAATATCTCTAAGATGAGTGTGTAGGCTGTGGATGTATGTGCATCTACAGTAAACTGGAATAAGTCATCAAAAGGACCAGTCTCATTACTAGTGGCTGGGATCTGCTGGCAGCCATATATCCACTGCTAGGCCATACTCCCCTCCTCACATCACAGAATGAGCCCCCTCCCCAACAACTGTCCAGCACCCTTCCCCCAACAACATTGTCTATCTCCCCTCCTAAAGGATTTCTCAAACAGCTTGAGAAGCAGAAATAAACAAATCCAACCCCCTTCGTTTGCATTTTTAATCAGTCGGCCCATGCAGCCTCGGAACGCACGCAGCAGCCACTCACGCTGCCTTCCATCCTTCGCCGAGTGAGGAAGTGTGAAGTCATTGTTATTCCGAGTATCGGTTACAGTGGAAGTGACACCCATGCTAACACCATATAGAACGCTATCTGCGGGAAAGCAGATAAGAATTTGATTTAACATCCAATTAAAAGGCGTCATTGAAAAATTACTTCAAATAAGCCTTTTATTTTCTTTAATCAGTCTTCGATTCAAGTCTTCCTCGGGCCTGTTCAACCACGAATCGGGGACTCATGAATTTTGATTAAAAAATCTAAGCCCGTTCCTAACCAAAGCAGATTTTTTGTTACAGGGTTTGATAGAAATTTAATAAATCTATGAGCCCCTGCCAGCTCCATTTATCATCCTTTTTCCACCAGACTGGCCCATTATGCCCAGGCAGGATATGATGAGGGAGCCAGCAAACCAAAACTTCAGAGAGGGAGATTGAAAAAGAACTATAATCACCGCTATTGAACCATATAATTGCAATAGAATATGGCTAGCTGAAACATTAGCCTTATTTCTAATGTGTGACATCCTTGTATTTAGTTAAAGCATGGCAGTCATCTAAACACTTCCGTGTGTAGGGGCAGCAGGTAGCCTAGTGGTTTGAGCGTTGCTACATTGAATCCCCCGAGCGGACAAGGTAAAAATCTGTCGTTCTGCCCCTGAACAAGGCAGTTAACACGCTGTTCCTAGGCCGTCATTGTAAATAAGAATTTGTTCTTAACTGACTTGCCTAGTTAAATAAAGGTTCAATAAAATAAAATACTGTGAGTAACACTAGCCAGCCAATTGTGGTTGTTCTATACAGGTTGACACCATATCACATATCATCATTCACAGCATCATTGTCTTTGGTCACAAAATTATCTTTTGACAAGGACAAAAAGTGTCCCATTCTGATTATGTCAATCAAAGAAAAAAAGGGCGAACAAGTAAGACACAATTGCAGGGTTACCTTTCCCAAGGAATCCATTCAAGCTTTCCCTATTTCGCCATGACTCCCTCGTATGGGTACATGAACTGTCCAACAGCATATGTCTTGGCTGACATTTCTGTGGGGGCAGTGGGATCCACTGGTGGTTTGGGGCTAGGGAGTGAGGGGGTGATTGGGGTGAGGGACGGGAGGATATAGAAAACAGGCACACAGCAGCACCACCGTGTGTGTGAACTGTGACATCATCCACCACCCTCCCCGAAGCTCTCTGTGCGAAATCCATCAGCAGTAGGTCTTTCTTCTTTTTTTGAAGCCTCAAAGAATTCCACCAACACAGTGGCTGGGGCAATAACATCTGTTTGATGAATTCACTGTTATTCGCCAGGGAGGTATTTGTGTGCCGGCTGCTTCATCACTTTTTCTTTTGTTTATTTATTTCATTTCGGTACGACATAATATTCCCCCGTCTTTATGAGCACTTATGCAAATGAGGAAGTCGGGGGCCCCGCCATAATTATGTTTTGATTTATACGGCAGTCACTGACCATTACGCCAGTGGAGGTTGTAATATCCAATTTCTGCGGGTAATTTGCACATTTGTTTCCAAGTTCAATAGCGAGTCTTCTAAACACTATCTGTTGTTCAACATGATAATCATGGGAAGAGGGTGAACAGTGACCTGGACTAGTGCATGGAGACCCATAGGGACTTGCACTGCAGCCTTATAGAAACATTGGGCCCCCACTAATTTACCAATGGGCTGGATCAAATAAGCCCCCCCTGAGAGAGACAGGCTCTTTTTGAGGATCAGTGAATTATAAAATATATAACAAGAATGTAAGATTGTTTTTCCTGGCTAGGAGCTTGAAAGCCCAGTGGTTACTTGGTTAACTGCAGAACACCAGTGGGTTCTATAAATCATAAATCAGACTGGGCTATGGTTTAAAGGATACCACAGGTTAGGAACTCCCTTTTCTTCATCTGCAACATGACAAAATAACAAAAGCATGAGACATGGGTTCACAAGCAGTTACACACACACACACACGCACGCACGCACGCACGCACGCACGCACGCACGCACGCACACACACACACACACACACACACACACACACACACACACACACACACACACACACACACACACACACACACACACACACACACACACACACACACACACACACACAATGCTCCAATGGCAATCCCAAACATACTGCGTGTGTTATTCAAACCTGAACAGTTGAACTACAGCAATGTGTCTTCTCCAGCTGAAGTGTACAGTATAAAGCCTAGAGGAGCTATTCAGCGTCTTGACTGCTTTATCTGTCTCCACCAAGGGCACTGGGGCTTTTAACAGCCAGCCTGTGTGCACTGTTGTTGTTTAATTCCAGTTTCCTCCTCACGTCACCCCTGTGCCTGTCTTCAGTGGAAATCAAAACCCACTTAGAGACACAAACGACTAATGTCTCTGATAATTTAAAATCGGCACCCTCGTAAATGTGAATAGTTCGCAGCAGTCACTGTAATTGTGGTGGAGGAAAATTTGCAGCTGATACCATCTCCAGGATTTGGGAAATTCACAACAATAATTAATTGGCTCGGAAGCGCTTCCTCCTCCTCCCTGCCTGCCGTCTGCATGAGCGGTGGAAGAGAATGGAGTGTGATTGACAGGTCGAACAGAGAGGAGAAATAGCTCCTGCTAAATGTGTGGGTTCTCGCTGGTAGGGGGTTCATTTGTCTCTGTGTAGTTATGTGTGTGGTCCCTCCGTGTGTGGTTCTCTCTCTGTGTGCTGCTTATGTATGCTTGTCCCTGCCCCGCTCTGTGCCAATGGCGGCAGAGGGAGAGTGGGCGAGAGAACTACACACCGCTGTACGACAGGCACTCATGGACAGGCACTCACTTCTGCTCTTCCTCCAACTGCCTGGCTGCAGCCAAGGCCATGGCAGAAGCAGCCAACACAGAAAGATTAACTGCCATTGATCTGCTTGGGTAAACCTGCCAGAGTTCATTGAGCGACTCGCCCTGCCTGGTCGTCAGGGTCAACAGGCTCCATGTCAACCGCGAGGAGTCACCTTTCTCTGCTGGACCCTTTCCTATCTCAGTGGCTCGTCACTATAGGTAATTATCTCCCTTCCATTAGGCCGTTATAACGGCCTACTTTCATCCTGCATGTCAAACCCTTTGACCTGGCAGTGGTTCGGTCCACCTTCTGTGTTTATCCCTACGCAGAGAAAAGTCAGGTGTCAGGGAAACATTCTCATACTACACCCTGCTCTCATGCTAGAACGGCATCAAAGGTGATCGTGTTTTCTGTAATAACAAACTGATGTGGTTCTGAGCTCACACGCCACCGGTGGTAGATCTACAGTATGTTGGGTATCTCATCTATTGGCACTTTTATGGACCTAAGAGAGAAAGAAATAAGCATGTCTACCTGTGGGATAATCTTACTCCTTCAAGCATCAAGACCCCGACTAGTTTAAAGACTGAAATAGTAACAAATACACATTCGTTTTCACTTGAATACATCCAGCACTGAAGTAATCTATAACTAAATACATTATAATTAATTGATAATAACAGTAATGTTGCTTTGCAGTTATAAAAATGACTTTTATATTCTTCCACTTTAGGCATGTGCATAGTATGTCAATGTTTACCTGATATAGACATCAGGAGAGGCAACAAGGCAGCCTGTGTAACACAGGACTGCTTGAACGATCTGAGCTTGTGACTGATGGCAGACAAGACCTGGAGCTATAAAAACCCAGTCCTGTCAAACAGACAATATGCCACTGGTCTACAGTAAAGCCGAGTTAAGGACACAGTTACAGCTGACAATTTCCATGAATTAAATGTGGATGAGGACCATCCAGCTGGCACCAGAGACCCAATCAACCAACAGACTTCTAAATGGACAGTTGAGAATAGGTGGGACTGGGTCAAGGGTCAGGTTGGTGTAGGCACACTTTGCTCTCTGGCCACCATGGTATAGCCGTGCAGTTGTGGTCTGGGTTTGAAGCCCTGGGCATTTGAGGTATCACCTGCAGGCTGTGCACATTGTCATTCCACCCTTGTCCTGACCAGAGTTGAGATCTGAAACCCGAGCAGCCAGTCATTTGGTGAGAGGAGAGGACAGGTGCACAGCCCTGTAACTCAAACTGAGAAGAATCACACCACCGCACCTCTCCGGTTTCTTTCCTGTATGTCTGTAATCTGGGAGCTAAAACGGCAGCCATCAGAGCCTGCAGTAAGGAGATACTCCAGACTGCTACAGTACATGACTGACTGAGGGTGTGTAACTGCAGGCTGCAGTAAGAACAGGTGCAACACTGGCCCTTTCTCTAAGATAGTCCCTCAATTCATTGAGTTGAACTACATGATACTGTACAACAGGGCAGATCTAACCCCTCTACATGAGAATGATCAGTGGTGACTTTTCACAATTAACCACCCAGGGCTTTGGAACTGACAATCACTTTAAAAAATACCAACTGACAGTGTAGCACTGTGACGTGAGTGCATGCCTGCATGCCTTTGTCTTTTCATGGCCACAATTGTTGTTGTATGACTGTGGTTAGTGGCCCAGGGCCAGCTGGCAGTGGCTGTGGGAGCTGTCATTGTCCTGTGGCAAGTGGGAACATGCTCCAGACCTCAGTGGGGACAGGTTTGGACACCCCACCGCCACTGGCCACCCCGCCGCCACTGGCCTGGCTGGCTGAGCTGGAGGTTTTTGGAGGGGCAGAGATAGAGGTCCCCCTGATACCACAACAGTGGTGTCAGCTCTCTGGTTCCCCAGAACCCCTCCCCCCACTTTCCTTCTCTGTATCTCTCTCTCCCTCTTTCCCTCTATTTCTCCCTCCCTCCCTCCCTCCCTCCCTCCCTCCCCCCTCCCTCCCTCCCTCCCTCCCTCCCTCCCTCCCTCCCTCCCTCCCTCCCTCCCTCCCTCCCTCCCTCCCTCCCTCCCTCCCTCCCTCCCTCCTCTCTCTGTCCCACTCTCCCTCCCTCCCTCTCTCCTCTCTCTGTCCCACTCTCCCTCCCTCCCTCTCCCGTTCTCTCGCTCCCCACCCCCCTCTCTCCTCTCTCTGTCCCACTCTCCCTCCCTCCTCCCTCCCTCCCTCCCTCCCTCCCTCCCTCCCTCCCTCCCTCCCTCCCTCACTCCCTCCCTCCCTCCCTCCCTCCCTCCCTCCCTCCCTCCCTCCCTCCCTCCCTCCCTCTCTCCTCTCTCTGTCCCACTCTCCCTACCTCCCTCTCTCCTCTCTCTGTCCCACTCTCCCTCCCTCCCTCTCCCGTTCTCTCGCTCCCCACCCCCCTCTCTCCTCTCCTGTCCTCTCTAAGCCCCTCTCCCTCAGATCACTGAGGGTAGAACAAGTGGATCTGTGTGTGTGAAGATACGGCTAATACATAGGAGGAGGGCGGAGCCGGGACTTTGGCAGCCAGAGGACTTCGTAAATCCTTTATCATTAATTAGCATAAGCAACTGGTAAACAATAATTTTCTACTGTACATTGAACATTTTAAACTATTGTACAACTCATTCCTTTTGCCAAGAAAAATCGTATAACCTTGAAATAATTTATCTCTGTGAGCACGCATCCACTTGGTGTTTTGATTAGCTAATGCAATTTACATGTGGGGCCTAATGTGTACGTTATCTCTCTTCTTCTCTCCTCGGCTCTCTAATCAGCACACAGTGGGGCCAGAGCAGTTACATGCACAGCTAATGGATGACTCTGTCACTTTATATTCAAACCTTCATTAAAAGACCACGGTACATCTGAACACTACTTCACTGCTCTGCAAACAGAGGAGGCAAAAGAACATGCATCCCCGAGAGAGGGCAGACATACACACCCTCTAGCGCTCTCTCTCTCATCCTCTATCTTACGCTGACATACGCACATTAATTAAATTACACTCACAAGCCAAAAGAAAGTATCTCAGAGTACTAAATCGCATGCTGTAGAAGCACTTTGAGTTCGAAATGTACTTTTCTCCCGCAAGATGCATGGGCAGAGGGCTCTAAGATTGTAACGCATGCATGTACCCCTGTATGACATTTGAATTAGATTTATCTTCGATTTACAGTCTGCATTTTATACACTTACAAAACAGATGTGCACACAAAAGGCAATGTGCGAGAGTGACTCAGATTGTGGATTTCACTACAACTGGCTATCTTAAAATTTCAAAACACGAACATTTGACTCAGCATGAGTCTGCAATAGAACTGAGGTCAAACTGGGAAGTGCCATCTCAGGAAGTGACCTCTGGTTAATCTCTCACCTGAACCCATCAGTGAAGTCAAGGTCAGACAGAAGTTGAACCACTGTCAGATCAGTCCTTCAAAGCATGGTCCCGGTGCAGCTAGCTACCACCACATTCATTCGTACCATGTGTGTTTGCACACAAGCACTGTAGTATTTCACACCACTGTGCTCACACCCACACTCCAGGAGATCCGAGTACACACAGAACAGGAAGGCCAAATTCTCATCCTCTGGGGAGTCTCACCGTGTGTACGTGTTAGGTGGAGATGGGGGAGATAGGCTACACTACAGAAAACTACACTGTAAAAAAAAAAAAAAACTTACTGTACATTCAATGTACAAGGCAAACAGCTGCAATAGGATTGCTCAACAAAATGTTCACGCAAACTTTTTGTTGTGAATTTGCTCAACATCCTATTGCAGCTGGTTGCCTTACAATTGTATGTTGAATCAACATATATACAGTACCAGTAAAAAGTTTGGACACACCTACTCATTCAACGTTTTTTCTTTATTTTTACTATTTTCTACATTGTAGAATAATAGTAAAGACATCACAACTATGAAATAACACATATGGAATCATGTAGTAACCAAAAAGGTGTTAAACAAATCAAAATCTTTTTTATATTTGAGATTCTTCAAAGTAGCCACCCTTTGCCTTGATGACAGCTTTGCACACTCTTGGCATTCTCTTAACCAGCTTCATGAGGTAGTCACCAGGAATGCATTTCAATTAACAGGTGTGCCTTGTTAAAAGTGAAATTGTGGAATGTATTTTCCTCGTAATACGTTTGAACCAATCAGTTGTGTTGTGACAATGTAGGTATACAGAAGATAGCCCGGTCCTGGCCCAATGATCTAACCTCTGGGCTACCTGCCGCACCAATGAAGCTGGTTGAGAAAATGCCAAGAGTGTGCAAAGCTGTCATCCAGGCAAAGTGTGGCTATTTGAAGAATCTCAAATATATAATATATTTTGATTTGTTTAACACTTTATTTGGTTACTACATGATCCCATATGTGTTATTTCATAGTGTTGATGTCATCACTATTACTCTACAATGTAGAAAATAGTAAAAATAAAGTAAAACCCTTGAATGAGTAGGTGTTCCAAAACTTTTTACCGGTAGTGTATATGATGAGTGGAGGAAATAACAACTATCTGTTGGATGGCATTATCATAAAGATCCTATTAACTCACAATTATAGAATCCTATGAAGTATAGGATCTATATGAGCATTACTACACCAGACTGATTCTTCCTACAACAGTTCTTTCCTTAGCCAACACAATTCCCATTTCCTTAAACCAAGCGGATTTGATGTGTAAAGCAGTGATGCAAAAAAAACGCAAACCGTGTAAGCTCAGAGAAAATCCAGCTGAGAATCTTCTTAATAGCTAAACTCAACTAAATAATCTCCAATTAAAGTGTTATAGAGAGTGGAAAGCAGGCTGGGGGTGGCATAGAGAGCTATTGAAGGGGCACAGAGGTACCTGAGGGTGGTCAGAGGGGTGTGAACTGACCTCAGAGCAGACTAATGGCTTGTGTATCCACCGGCAGCGCCAGGGCTACATTTAAACATGAGCAGACAGCCAGTAATAAGCATCATCCATCACGTCTTAGATTTGGCTCTGTGACTAAGGACTCTCACTGTCAATAAACAGGCCAGTTTACCTGAGTCATCAACACCTGCTTACTGCTGTGACTGATCAGGGTCGTTTCACTATGCTTGAGAAGAAATAACCACAGACGTACTTACTGTACACACACACACACACACACACACGCACACACACACACACACGCACACGCACACACACACACACGTGCATGAGCTACACACGCACACATGTACACGCTCACACCCAAACTAACACATACACACCTAACTGCAGAGAAAGTCAAAGCCTGTACACTCACTTGGAAGTAGGAGAAGCAGAGTGTATACGATTGTCTCCAGGATCTCAGTCAGTATATGGTAGCTGAGGGATGATCTGACCTTGATATTTACGCTCAATAGATTCATGGGGCCCCAGTCAGAAGACTTCACCCACCCACAGTGAGAGCCACACTGAGACCCTCCAAATCCCTTTGTCATTCATACAGATCTAATCGCAAATTACATCTCACGCTTTTATACTCTCATTCTCTCTCTAAAAAATATCTGAAACCAAAATAACAAACTATTTCTCCCAGCTGATAAATAGGGTTTAGCCTCCGGTCGGGCCACCTCTGTATTATATATTCATGGTTTTCTAAACTGCCTTTAACAGCTTCTGCAGATGCAAAATACTAAAAATTCCACTTTTGCTCTTCTGTGTTAAATTTGCATATCTGGTCATGCTCTGCTTGACATACTTGCAAAATTGCACAGCGGGTATTTTATTACAAGCCACCACAGATATTCAGCGACAGCAGAGAGCATCAAAAATAAATTAAAAAGACTAAAGAGCTACCAGTAGGCCACATAGTGTATTGTTTTGCAATGCCTAGAGCCATAAAGCGTTTCTTTTTTTCAGGGCAAGAGGCATGAACCATGCTTGGATGGCGGAGAGGGAAAAGTAATTTAGGGACTCAGGGTTTTCTGTTGCATTAAATTGACTGAGCCCAGATTTCCAACGGCTTAATGTAATGTTAAACCTTAAATGTGGTCTGTATTTGCCATTTGTTCATTGATAGTATGCGTGTAACAGTTATATTGCAATATTTGACTGGCTTTGGGATATCCAATCCATTTCAGTGTTACTGATAACTCATAGACATTTGCATCTATTCGAAAAGCAAATAAATAAATATCTAATTCCAAGAGACAACAAAGTATGCCACATATAAGGAATGAGGATTGATGAATAGCGAGGGGAGTGAGATACTGTTCAGAGGTGAGTGTGTTGCTTACTATATAGATAACACAGGAGTGACCTCTCCTAGTCCCCATTACGGTAAATGGGTGGGATGGATGGGCTGGCTCTATGAAAGTATGTTTATCATGCTCCCCTGCAATTACAGCACACTAAATCCACAGTGTAATTGTGTTCTGTTGCCATCACTCCGTATTTATAGGGGCTAAAACTAACAGAAAACATGTGGTGTGAGGAAAAGGAGGAGAGGAGGGGAGGAGATGAGGGAGGGCATGCATTTGATGAGGCCTTAGATCATTGCTCATGTATGGGTGCTTTGCAACGCAGTATTACCTATGAGGCATGGGGAAGTCAAGCAGAAATGTTCTAATTCAATATCCAAACATGCTGTGGTTTTCTGAGAGGCCGGCAGAGAGTATCACTGGGTATCTTTCGTAAAAGATAACCAACCACGACTATAGCTGAGGGCCTATAGGGACCAGATGGAATCAAATCTTCCCTTTCCACTCCCTCCACCTCAGAGAAATAAAAACTACCTTTTAACTGCAACCTCTTCTCAACCCCGCAACCTGAAACCACCTTTCCACTCCTTCACTCACGGGAATCAACATCCAACTTTCTTTCCTTCCTACCATCCATTCTCTGATCTAAAGATATACATGCTTTTTTAGTGCAACATCTATTTCAGTATTTAAATGTGAGCTGCTGATTCCTCCCAATTCCCTAAGAATGTGAACTAATGCTATGATAATCCACTGGATACTGAACGCGGCTGAGTTTAGGGGTCCTTATTTAAACTCCTCCTTTTCTTACCCACGGAGCAGAAAAGGTGTTCAGACAAGCAAGGAAATAATGAGCGTCAGACAGCATGCAGAGAGAAACAGAAGCTCAGATGAATAACACACACACACACACACACACACACACACACACACAAACCTAATATCTAGTCATTCTCTCATTTCAAATCATTTAGACATTTACCGACAACCAAACCTCAACTTTCCTAAATCAATTGACCGATGAGTAAGAATGGTACTATACGAGTTCTACGTTGGTTTTTCAATAAGAAGCAGCAGAAATGTATAAACAGGTTGCGATTCTAGCAGCACTAATGAAAATACTTTTATTGTTGTTGTTTTTTCTCTCCCCCCCTGACAAGCAGCCCTGAACAAAATATATTTCTGATGGGTATTATGCAAATGATCCCAGCTGTTACTTCTAATGGGGAAGCCTCCTAATAACTATCCCTTTTTCTAGGGTGAGGAAGAGAGGAAGCTTATTTTGTGCATCACAAATGGCACCCTATTCCCTATATATTGCAGTATTTTTGACCAGGGACCTGGTCAAAGTAGTGCACTATAAATGGAATACAGTGCCATTTGGGATAGCCTTATCTGGCCTGTTAATCCGGTCGGCCGTGCGGGTGACACGTCTGGAAGAGAGGACCCCAAAGTATCTCCTGATTAAGACCTGTCTGGGGGATAGGGTTTACTCTACAGGGAGCGAGGGGGTGGCCATCTTTCTCCCAGGTTTCCATCCTGGAGGACAAGGCGAGGCGTGCCTGGTGCTTGGGTGGCTCCACGGTGGGAATGGAGCCCATTATCTCTGGGGATGTGGCAGAGAAGAGGCCTTCTGAAGACACTGTTTAGTCCTGGAGTGTCGCCTAGCCGGTGAGCTGGTTCAGTCTTTTAGAGTGGACTGTGAACAAGTGCTGTTCACTTTCAAAGAGTGGACTGTCTCTGACCAGCAGGTTCACTCCAGTCTTCATTCACAGAGCAGAGCAGAGTAGAGGATAGGTCAGGTCACCCCACTGTGTACGGAACTCCCATCAGGATATTGTCAACACATATTCTTGACCTCAGTTTAAAGAGGGACTCTTCTATTTGACGTGCCCCTTTGAGGAACATTCAAAGTAGTCTTACTACTAAAGTTCCAAGTGTTATTAGTCGTGTTGCTTATGTATTTACTTTTCAGAATCATATAAAGCTGTGATTCAATTAATGATATACAATACAGGACAATTTATATGGGATGCCTTGAGGGGCTTTGAACATAGTCAGATAGTTCTGAGCATATAAAAAATAAGCACAAAAAGCAGATATCGATTTTTAAAGTATGGTACATTCTGTGCAGACACTAAGCTGTGAACAAAGTCTACAGAAGAAGAAGAAGAAGAAGAGGACAGAATATATCGAGGAAAAAGCACAATAACTAATTTCAACCTCCAGGTTTCTTTGATCAGATCCATTCTTACACTGTGATATTCATCTCAGCTTTTTTTTCTCCCTCTTTTCATTTCCCTTTTTTACCCTCCTCTCTGTTGGTGAGGGGGTCTGCCAGGACTGAGTTACAGCACATCCTTTTATGTTTATTAGCCACATTACTCACTAGATCAGTAAATTTGTACCAAAGACTTGCATTAATGAACTCTAAAGTGATTTTACAAAGGCGGATGGAAGAACCCATCAAGCATGACTGGGTGAAACGCAGTGGGTGAGGAATGAGGAAGTGTGTGTGAGCCCTAGTGGGTGACCTAATTCTCACCCACGACTCACGCATTGTCAATTTCTATCTCTTCTCACCAGGCCCACCTAAATTATATAAATTATTATATGTAAATATGTTTTTTAACATCTCCTTTCATCTAAGTGCCTTTATGTTTTCATTTGTGTCATATTAGAGAGTCATTGTCGAGAGGCCTACAGGCGGTGAAACACAACGGAGGCTGATCGGCCATGTCTGAAAGAAGGTTGTGATGTTGTGGACTCTGGTCAGTTCAAGATCAGGTTTTAGGGAACATAAAAGTGGTTAAGTAGTATTTAAAGTCGTTAATATCTGATCTAAGATCAGACTTATTTAGATATGCAACAGTAAAACCTTGCTGCTCTCAACTAAATATAATGGATCTGTAAACAGTGTAAATCAAGGAAGAGGAGAGCTGGCATCCATCCAACATGGAGAAGAAAGGCCAACCTGGGCCCGACTCTCTCTTCACTCATCAGCCCCTTAACCCCAGTCTCTCAGGGTGTGCTCTCACAGCAAATCCAAACACTTCAGCCCACAGCCTCTCTCTCTCTGTCTCTTTCCATCTCCAAACCAGCCGACTGTGTGATGACCAATACCTCCTTGTCATCCCCAATTACACTGTCTTGTAAGGACGATGTTTGTCTCTGGGTTCACTAAACACAACATTATCAAAATGTTAACACCTCTACCTTGACACGGACAAATCAGCAAAATGTACCCTTTCACAAAAAGCTAGACTTCCAAAGCCAAATCCAAGCAAACAACGTTTGTGAGCTTGGTGTGTAATGTATGATTAAAATGTCTGAGTAAAAAGCAATATGGGCATAAAGGAATTCTGCAAGTGAATCTGGGTGAGGGGAAAAAACTGTGCTCAAAGAAAATGTTCATGACATCCCAAATTATATTATACTAGGTTCATTATCATCCATACAAATAAAAACAACTGAATATGTAGCTAAAATAACACAGAATATATGTCAGAGCCTTGTTAGTATTTATTTATTATCTACCTAAACCCAGTATGAGGAGTGAGAAGACAAATGTGTTGACAGACTAAGGTGGGGACCTTAGTCTGTAACAGGACTGCTTCCTTTGAGGAAAGACTAGAGACTCCAGGCAGGGTGACTCAAACTCAGGGTGAGGGTAAAGGCTTTGTTCCAGGGAAGCTCACTTTCTCTGCCCCCCCCCCCCCCCCCCCCCCCCCCCCCCCCCCCCCCCCCCCCCCCCCCCCCCCCCCCTGTCTCTCTCTGTGAGTCTTGGCAGCGCTGCATAATCAAATGTTCCTGGAACTGACTTCCTGTCTGTCCAGCGAGTCGGCAAGCGAGGGAGAGAGAGAGACGGAGCCTGCTTACACAGAACGGAGGATAAAGATTTCTGCCCCATGACGCCAGGGGCTGTTTTAATAAGCCAACCTGCTGGTCAGCGTGGGATGTACTGTCTGTCTGAGAAATGGACTCATCCAGTTACTGTTCCAGCCTTTCCAAAACACTGGCTCTGAAACATGCTATTATTATTCTACAGTAGTATGTGATTATTTTTAATAATATTTCATGATCATTTCTGGGGTCTCCATTTTTTTTTTCGTATGATGGCTATATGAAAATATAAATCAGACAGCAACATGATTCATTTCTGCTCTCTAAATGCAAACAAGGCCTTTAACGTCAGCAGGCTGCTGGGTGGATGGGGAAACACGGCTCAACTGAGGTCAGATCTGCTCCGGGCCCAGGGCCCTGTGTGAATACGTTCCTATGATCAGTCTAATGAGAGTGAATCACTGTCCCCACATTTAGCAGTCTGGATGAGAAACTCAGGGCCAGGGCCATTGCTATGCAGCCCACACTCTCTCTCTCTCTCTCTCTCTCTCTCTCTCTCTCTCTCTCTCTCTCTCTTACTCACGCACTCAGTATATCTGCTGGCAGTTAGCTGACAGACAGGAGTCTGGAGTCTGATGGGTGGCTGGCAGTCAGTCAGACAGACGTCGGAGAAACAGACGACTGTGTGTCTCCTCCTCCGATTCACAGCCCTTATGAACTTATAGGAATGACATCATCGTGCTCCAGCTTAGACCACCAGCCCCTTGGCCCATACAATATGCACTGTAGCCTATTCTTTATCAGTACTATCAATGCACACACTTCAAACCTTTCAATCGGCTCAAGTCCACTCAGGTAAGTATAATAAATAGAGAAAAAAAATGAATAGAGGCATATTCAAGCCTTTAGGCTTATACCACTCCAGAAATATTAAATGTCTCGAGGGCTTTGAGGAAAAAGAGAACAACAAATCCTCAATGCATTGAATATGTAAAACGTGGTCTCTATATCTCTTCCATATCCATCATGAAGAGCGCCTCCTAAACCTCTCATTGTCTCGTCAAATCGTGTGCTTAGTGAGGCTAGAGATAAGGCTATTAGTTCTATAAAGCATGTGTAATGCCTGGTGCAATAACAGTATTTTTTTGGGGGGGTGGGTGGGGGGGGGGGGGGGGGGGGGGGGGGGGGGATCAATAGGTGTTATCTGCTTTCCAATGTTTCATACTCCCTCTCTGACATCAGAGGCTGGCCAGGCAGAGCTTTTCTGAGTGAGCAGTGAATGCAGCTAGGCCGCTAATCAATAGCCTCAGTATTAACAGGATGCTTCCAAAGCCATTTAGCAAACCCTTATCACTCTGGGATTTTACACTCAACCTGTCAAAATATTTTCTCCAGGGGCCGAGCGGAGAATGAGAGGAACATTTCACGCCTGTGAAGTCTCCTCTCCCACACCCGTTTGATTTGAAAGGGGGATGAAAGTGATATCTCTCTTCTCTTTTCAGAGGGTTCAGCTTGTATAAAGAGGAGAGGAGGATGTTAGATGGAGGAGCTTGAGGATAAGATCATCTAATTAGGCTGTAAAACAACAACAACGGGTTGTGTAGTGTTAAGGATGGGCTCTTGCACACGGCCATGAGGGGAAGAGTAATTACCAAGCATATGAATATTACCACATACTCTAAAACAACGGCTATCCAGGTGGGGCTGTGAAAACGAGGAAGAATACAACCTGGGATGATTTTTCTGGCTTTAGTTATTCTACACCTATGCTTGTTGAGAAACCTGGATAAATATAAGAGGATAAACAACTAAACAGAGGGCTCTCAGGAGACTAAGCTCAATAGAATCTACTCTTTTTAACAAACTAAAGTCAAACAAAATCAAATCAAAGTTCTTGAAGATGTTTTCTCTTTTCCTGACAGACATGTTTAAAAGGACGCTTCTCTCTCTCTCTCTCTGTCTGCCTGTCTCGCACTGACTAACTCTGCGTGTCTCTCAATTTCAGTTCACTTACTCCCTTCTCTCCCTCTCTATCTGCATCTTTCTCTTCCTCCCCGCCTCTTACCGAGTGACTCATCTGTCAGTGAACGAGGAGAGATGGTGCTCACCTCCACCCCCCCATCTCTCCCCAGCTGGGCTCCGCTATGCTCTGCTGTGCTGTGCAGGGGGTCCCTCGCCTTCCCTCCCCACCCCGTTTCCCTTCCTGCTCCAATAACAACATCCATCTCCATTCTCCTCTAAGCTGACCGCATCCCGGGCACAACAAGCAGCTCTCCAAATCCCCCAGGTTTTCAGCCTTGCCACATGCTTAACTGTACGGTGTAACTGCGCCATATGCTTCCAAGATTCGAGATAGCGCAATTTGTAGTGGGGAATAGCCTTCGACTACACTATTAAAGAAAGGGAACAGCTGGTTGACGCTCCATGGTTGGGTGCCTGTGTGTCAACCTGTTCAATCATACGTCAGTCTTGTTTATTGTTGCTTATCTACTTATTTATGTGTTCACTATACATGGTGTGTAGATGAGTGAGTCTCACAGGAGATGCTGTATTTCATGCGCTCCTAGCTTCCTCCAATAACAGGAAGAATACTACAAATGCATTTCTTTGTTGGAGACTGTGGCCTGACCTCCCACATGGCAGAATCTCTATAGTGGCTCAATTAGCGAGGCTGGCCACTGAGAAACGGTGGGGAAAGGAGTGAAGACAGAGGCTGCAGGGGATTGATTGGTAAAGAGTGGGTACAGGAGCAAAGTCCCAATTCTCAAAGAACCGTATATGTAGTTGCTTCAGTCATCACTTGGTCACCTCACATCAGTCTTCAAATACTTTGAAAAATGTGAATTTGACTTAATTCAATGGTTGAGGGAAATGAATCCTTATCACTGGTAAGTAGAATGAGTGGTGAGTGGGGCCTCTCTTAGTTCTTTCCGTCTTAGTCTTAGCCATGATGAAATTCTCAGTCAACTCCTTTGAGGAATCCTGATCTATGATATACCTCCAGGACTGCATTTACAAAGGCAGGCCAATTCTGATATTTTGCCAAATTATTGTCATAAAATGTGATCTGATTGGCAAAAAGACCAGTTCGTGGAAATATTGGGCTGCCTTTGTAAACGTAGCCTAGATGCCCCAATGTATAAAAAAAAAAAAATCTGCACCAATTCTAATTTTTTCTCTGTCTGGTCTTATAATGGTATGGGCATCATCGTGTTTGGATATTTAAAACTGGATACCTCCCATGTAGCTATTTTCTCCTCATGCACTGTCCTAACTGGTGAGGAGGGGGAGATAAGGAGAGAAGAGAGAGACAGTACGCCTTGGCTAATTATGTTCAAGATTAAACGGAGCGGATTCCAATCAGGTGGACAACGTTTTCTAAAATAATGAGTGCGTGACCTCAGGTGAGAATACATTAGGACGGATGTTGTGTTAACCTGCAAAGTGTTCAAAAAGCAGCAGGCCATTTTGTCTGGTTCAAAAATATTCTCCAGCACGCCACTGGCTGAGAGCTGAGACAAATGCTCCCGGCATTAAAATGAACATCCCTTGCCTCCCAACATTAGAACAAGATAAACAGTCGGGGCTAAAGTCGTCACAACAATAGACTCTCAGCCCTGCTTGTGTTGCTGACACACAAATGAACTGACATGACAGGCCTTCAGATCACAAATGACTCCAGACTAAGATTGTCTGACTGTGTCAAGCTAAGAGGCTACAAGGAGGGATAAATGCATTGTTTATGCTCATTAAACAAGACTTCCTCTCAACTATCAGCAATAACTGATGAGTATTAATTTGCAGTGTTGTAAACTGTTCATAAATAATAACGCATTCATCATCATCATGTATACATGACAAGCCAATTACATACAATATTATGGGAGGAACAAGCCAAAAATCTGGAGGCTAAAACAAAGGTTTATACAGTATTACATATTTAGGATATATTATATATAGACCCATAAGACCACAGGGTAAATGCTAAAACTCTAACTGTAATACAATCCATCAGTGAGGCCAAAACAAATCATATGTCAGAACTAGTTACATGAATAAGTAAAGCGGGCCCATGTGAGTTAAAATGGCTATTAATCATGAGTGAGTTTCCACCCGAGATGAATTTCATAGTGTGGGATTGTAGGGTGTGTGTGTGTGTGTGTGTGTGTGTGGAGTGGATGTAAGGAAGGCCCCTTAACCCTGTGGCCCCTCAGCTGGCTGGGTTGAGGACCAGGAGTCGCCAGGAGGAGGAGAACTGAACGGCTGATTATTAATAAGAGCTCTCCATTATGTCAGGCTCAGTCTTTGCCAGGACTCAATGAAAAACAGATCAGGCAAGGGGAAAGGCACAGGCCAAACTTATCTGGCTGAACTGCTTTCCCCTTCCTACTGCCAGACGATCTAACACAGCACAAGTGACCTGTTCCCAAGCATTTACTATCTATCAACAAGCCGTGTGTGTGTGTACTGTAGAGTCAAGTGAATCATGCAGGTACCTACCTCCCCAGTCTGTGTCAGGGTCAGCTTAGGCAGCTTGCTCTTGGAGCTGGTGGTGGTGCTGCCAAAGGCTAGGTTGCTGTAGCCCATGTCCCCCACTTCCAGAGGAGGTTTGAGCTCCGGGGAATCCAGGGGCACCTGGTCCTGGCCGTCCATGGGCCGAACGTAGGCCGTGGGCTTCTGCTGCTGCACGGCGCTGGGCTTGACGTGCAGGCCCTGGGGGAAGGTTGGCGTGGAAAGGCCGCTGGGCAGCAGGGAGGTGGAGGCCACGGGGGAACTGGACCCGTGGGAGCCCGGCTCCTGCTCCAAGGGAGACTTAACATGATTGTTGCTGTCCTTGTATCCGCCATGCTCAGCCGCCGAAGGGGCCTGCTGCTGCCCAGCGCCATGCCTCCTGGAGGTGGAGGAGTTGGGGCTGCTGCTGGAGTCTCCCTTGTGGCCCACGACGTCGCCCTGTGAGCTGAACAACTCCTCGTGTCTCTGGGGTTGCTGCTGCTGCTGCTCATGGGTAGACAAGTGTTTCCCCCTGCTGCTGGTTGGTACCCCCACTACCTGCCCCCCCACCTCTTGGGTGCTGGTGCTGCTGGAGCAGTGGGCTCCCTGCAACCAGTCGGAGGAGCGCGACTTCTTGGAGCTCTGATGGCCGCTCAGCCGGGTGGAGCTGGTCAGGGATGAAGAGGAGGGTGGAGGGGGCATGGAGGTGGTATTGTGCCCCGTGCCCGTCCTGTTGCTTGTCCTCTGGGCCCCCTCGGTGAAGAAGCTGGGGCCAGGGGTCTGGGGAACAGAGTTCTTGGGGATCCCCACCAAGTGGCTCTGGTTGGAGTGGCTGGTCAGGAGCTCCTTCATCTCATCGTAGTTCCCCAGAGTGTTCTGTACCCGGTTGGCCAGGGCATCACCTTTGTTGGTCTGCAGAGACAGAGAGAGGAGAGACGGTGAGATGTATAATGTATAGATATTCAGCTCCTACTATATACCCCCCAGCCCCCTCCACCATGTTATCATCATTCCCCCACTACTCTGACAACAGACAGAGAGCAGCAGGTCATCAGAGCTACACCTAATTACAGACAGCCAGGAACACTGCAGGCAGTGTGTGTGAGAGAGAGAGGTTGATGTGTGTGTGCGCGCATAGAGAAGGGTGCAATCATGCCTCAGTGAGCAAGACCATTAGGCTGTACATCAAGCAACTCTGAAAATGAAAAAGTAGCCCCTTTTCTAAGCTAAAAACAGCTATCATTACAGAGTCTAATATGCACCTTACAAACTGTATGAAACTATAGTTCTATCCAAAGCACTTTAATAAATCCATCTTTAAGATGGCACAGTTGGTGTATTAGCGTGTATTAAACAAGTGATTAAAACAAGCATTGTTAGTGTGGATCTATAGATAATAGATACCTTGTTTAGGTTGTTGGTCCCCCCCAAAGTGGATAGACTGGTTGCTTCTGTCTGTCAGTATAAAAAGACAGTAGTTTATAATCTAGTCACACTGGGGGGAATATAGTAGACCAATAGGATGACCTTGATAATCTTATAATCTGTTCAACTGTATTCTTAGTCAATAGCGATATGTGGCAATGTTGACACACTCCTGTCTTCTAATATCCTTTCTCTCAGGGGTACACTTTAATCTGTAGGAAAACCTCCAAACAAATAATTTTGCAACAAAAGGCCCTTGTTTCTAATAATTGTTTTCTTTTGGCTAGTTCAGCATATAATTCTTTTATACTGGGCTTTTCAGACAAAAAGGCATGCAGAACCACCCCCCAAAACTCATTACTTTCATAACAGGCAACATTCTACTTAATGTGCAACACATTACTGTTAAACTCAGCCCAAGCCTGTGTTTACTGGTCTTTTACGTGTGAGAGGCCTAGTAAGAACGTACAACAATTGCAGATGCATTATGCTAAGATTCACACTACATAAACAGAGATTATAACATCTATTCGAAAAGAACTGCAAATGAAGATTCATTTCAGTCGCACAATACAATTGCAGAGCCATGCAAAGCTGTTTCCTGTATAGGGATATAATTAGGCTATTCAAAGGCAACAAAGGAAAAAATGATAAATATGTACAGTGTAGCAGCGTGTATCCCTTTGGTATCACAGAGGACTGTGGTGGTGATGATAGCGCAACACTCTGTCAGACTCACGAAGGATAAGTCTGTGTATTTGCACAATAATCAAATGATGGTTGATGGTTAAGGGGAAGGGAGGGTGTGGAGCATGAAGAGCCATTATGCTGCTGGGAAGGGGAATTATCTGCTAGGTGTTTAACCTCTGACCTCTATAAAAAGAGAAGATGCCAGCTAGGGCTAAACTGCTCTCTGCCAAGACTCACCCCTGACCACCCCTGACCTTGCACAGCATCACTATAATGTCCCCCATAAAACTCTAATGGCCATGCACTTGTTGTTCCAAAATGTATTACAATTAAGCTCACCCAAATGGATAACTATGCCCGAGTTACTCTCCATGTAGTTGTTGCTGAGCAGTGATGGGGGAGGTTGATATTAGGGACAGAAAAAGGGGCAGTTTATTAGGACAGGGGTATAGAGAAAGAGGGGGAGATAGTATCCAACTAGGAAACAGGATAGCTTTCAAAGGATCTTTTAAAGTCCCGGATGTGTCCAAAAGAACAGTATGTCTCCAATGAGCAGTGATACATTTACATTTGAGTCATTTAGCCGACGCTGTTATCCAGAGCGACTTGCAGTTAGTGCATTCATCTTAAGATCGCTAGGTGGGACAACCACATATCACAGCCATAAGAAGTACATGTTCCTCAATAACATAGTCAGAGCTAAACAAATGTGTCCTTCTTTCCACCATTGGGGTGCTAGGACAGAGAAGAGCTTGGACTGGACTGAGCGGGAGCTGCCCTCCCGAAGGGGTGGGAGGGCCCAGAGACCCGAGGTGGCAGATTGGACTGCTTGGGTTGGAGTGTATGGTTTGAGTGCGTGTGTGTGATACACACTAAGGAGTGGCCCCTGTATCAGGCCAGTCATAACTTCAGAAGCAAGAGAGGGAAAAGACTCAAACAGCCCTGACATGTGCCCCTAACAGTAACAGCAACCTGTGTTTGAAAATCCAGCAACCAGCCCAAAGCAGCAGTCTGTTTTCCACAGTCTGTGTATCATCCGAAGAGGAGCCTAAGCACACACAGGTTATTTAAGACATGCTGTGAGGGCTCAATATTTTTAGTGAGTGTGATGTTGAAGGGGCACTTGTGGACCTCCCAGATGCTGTCATTCTCAGTGAGGGGAAAGCAATGTGGACGACAGTGCACAAAGGGCTCTTGTGTAGAGAAGGAAGCACTGGGCTGCTGGAGTAGACCTGGAGCTTGAGTTGAAGCAGGGCTGTCCTTCAGTGCACTGACTGCAGTCGGACTGCAGGCTAACTACAGCTGAGGACTGGAGTAGCTTCACTAGAACAGAGAAGTACAGTGCCTTGCGAAAGTATTCGGCCCCCTTGAACTTTGCGACCTTTTGCCACATTTCAGGCTTCAAACATAAAGATATAAAACTGTATTTTTTTGTGAAGAATCAACAACAAGTGGGACACAATCATGAAGTGGAACGACATTTATTGGATATTTCAAACTTTTTTAACAAATCAAAAACTGAAAAATTGGGCGTGCAAAATTATTCAGCCCCTTTACTTTCAGTGCAGCAAACTCTCTCCAGAAGTTCAGTGAGGATCTCTGAATGATCCAATGTTGACCTAAATGACTAATGATGATAAATACAATCCACCTGTGTGTAATCAAGTCTCCGTATAAATGCACCTGCACTGTGATAGTCTCAGAGGTCCGTTAAAAGCGCAGAGAGCATCATGAAGAACAAGGAACACACCAGGCAGGTCAGAGATACTGTTGTGAAGAAGTTTAAAGCCAGATTTGGATGCAAAAAGATTTCCCAAGCTTTAAACATCCCAAGGAGCACTGTGCAAGCGATAATATTTAAATGGAAGGAGTATCAGACCACTGCAAATCTACCAAGACCTGGCCGTCCCTCTAAACTTTCAGCTCATACAAGGAGAAGACTGATCAGAGATGCAGCCAAGAGGCCCATGATCACTCTGGATGAACTGCAGAGATCTACAGCTGAGGTGGGAGACTCTGTCCATAGGACAACAATCAGTCTGGCCTTTATGGAAGAGTGGCAAGAAGAAAGACATTTCTTAAAGATATCCATAAAAAGTGTTGTTTAAAGTTTGCCACCAGCCACCTGGGAGACACACCAAACATGCTCTGGTCAGATGAAACCAAAATTGAACTTTTTGGCAACAATGCAAAACGTTATGTTTGGCGTAAAAGCAACACAGCTGAACACACCATCCCCACTGTCAAACGTGGTGGCAGCATCATGGTTTGGGCTTGCTTTTCTTCAGCAGGGACAGGGAAGATGGTTAAAATTGATGGGAAGATGGATGGAGCCAAATACAGGACCATTCTGGAAGAAAACCTGATGGAGTCTGCAAAAGACCTGAGACTGGGACGGAGATTTGTCTTCCAACAAGACAATGATCCAAAACATAAAGCAAAATCTACAATGGAATGGTTCAAAAATAAACATATCCAGGTGTTAGAATGGCCAAGTCAAAGTCCAGTTTGTGAATGGAACATCATCATGGAACAAAGGCTACAATACTCCACTGCCTACATGAACTCATGCCATCAGCTGACTTCTGCTGAGCTGATCCCCATTACGTTAAAGGCTTCCAGTGACATGTCTCATACTTCATCTCTTAAATCAGAGCATATGGCATTTCTTCAACGGGTGGAGACTGATGAACCTTTGCCTGCCGTGTTTCTCAACTCAAATGGGAAAGGTCTTAAAAAGAGAAAGGCACTCATCAAGAGGAAAGCAGCTGGCCTCTTGTCAATGGACATTTCTCCCCAGGAAGCAGCTCTGTTGAAGTGTTTGTGTGTGTGTGTGTGTGTGTGTGTGTGTGTGTGTGTGTGTGTGTGTGTGTGTGTGTGTGTGTGTGTGTGTGTGTGTGTGTGTGTTTGCAGTGAGGATCTGAAAAAGTCTTTGAATAGGAGAATACTAAAGAGACAGACTTTGCATGGTGGCAGGCAGCAGTAGTGATGTGCCGGGTCTGGGCACTAGGGCAATACCACTCTGTGCAGGCCAACAGGCTCGCAATGGGAGGCTTCGTTTGCTCTCTAAATCAGCATCAGATCCCACAGTTCACACCCTGCCTGCCACCACAGTTCTGCCACCCCACCACAGCTCTGCCATCACAGCTCTGCCAAGCAATCGTAAAGCACCTCACTGGGATCATGCCTTAACGCTAGCCTTTTATGATTTAACTGAGAAACAGAGAGCAAAATTAAAACCTAATTTGACTATGAGCTGATTCATACAGTACTGTATGAAGGGGAAAGTAGGTTTTATCCATACAAAGTTTGCTTTTTGTTGTTGTCATATCACAGCATAGTAAAGAGGACTCCTGTGGATTTTCAAGGATGTGAGTGAATGAGATTCTGTGTGGAGAAGACATTGACACATTTCAAATATTGTCTGTAAGTGCGGATGTTGAGAAATGCACAGGCTACAAGGGATACGTTACAGGGATATTATATAGGGTCCTTGAGACCTTACAAAGAAATACATCCATCTCATGTCATCCCAGCACTAGTATTTGCGTCCAAAGTTTATTTACCTGGAGTTGTGTGCCAGTACATTATTGTCTCCAGCCTAAAGCCTATAGGCTCCTACTAGGATAAAGGAATCTGCACTGGTGCTACAATACAATACTATGATGGGCTGTAGGCTGATCCTACAGTGATGTTATGTGCACTGTTCTCTCACACTGCTTGTCATGGGATTGGCAGTGTTTACAATGGGCCATCTGTTAACAGTTATTTGCCTTCAATTTGGGAAATTAAGAAAAATCTGAAAACTTAAATCTAAAATCTTAAAAAAGAAAAATGAGTTAAAGACCCAGAGCAAAGACTCATCCAGCAAATCCTTATCTGTTGAATTGTCTCTCTCCTTTGTAAGCCCATCTGTAAAAGCCTTCCTTCCTCACTGGTGCAGGAGTAGAAAGCCTCAGCAGTTTGCATAATATCCATTAGTGCTTCCCAATAAAGAGCATCAATATGGGTCCACATGAGTAAACACCTAGCACAAATCATCTGAAATCAATAGAGCACTAACGACAGCAGGGGATCCAGGAGCTAGCAGATGTAAGGTAGCCTCCTAACAGAATCAGCAACAAACCACAATACAATTCAGATATAAACTGGGAAACGTAATGGACTAATAATTTAACATGTCGCAACATCCTACTTTTTAAAACCCGTTGATCAAATCTGACAGTGATGACGGTCGGGGGAATATACAATTACATTCTAAAAAATATAACTATTTTATATTGCATCTCTTACACCCATGGAGAGCAAAAGTTAGCATTGAATAAATGAATTGATCTCCTTCTCCATCTCTAAGAGTCTGCTCCTCAACAGTAATGCTGGTGTCCATGAATAAAACATCCAGTACCGGAGCTGACGACTGAGGAGGAACACAAAATACGTTTGCAGAAAACGGAGAAAATGGCTGAATAACTTGGCGGCTATATCCTCGTTTACTCTGCTGCTCCTCTTGACTCAGCAGTTGGTGGAGGATGGAGGGAGGGAGAAGAAGGAAGAAGGAGGGAGGGGGTTAGGGAGGTTTATTTGGGAATATTTGCCTTGAGAGGGAAAAGGTAGGTCTCTTTGTGACAGAGTGGTGCAGCAGCGTTGGCTGAAGTCCAAAGGCCTGACCTTCACGGGGCTTTACAGGCTTTTAAAAACAGCTTGGCTGTGCGTTCACAGAGACCTGTCCAGGAGGAGGTAGAGAGGGGTCCCGGGAGTACACAAAGTACACATCCTGCTGATGGCACCAATGCCAGGGGGGGACCAGGGGCTGCCAGGGGGAGCAGGGGACCTCTGAGGGCACAGCCAGCTCTCCTCGGCTGTGGGGCGTCTCTCTAGGTGCCAGTGGAGCTGGGAAAGCAGTAAATCAGTCCCAAATAGCTGCTAACAGCATAGTTCCATTAAACAGGATTAAAGGGGGGATTAACTAATAGCGGCCTGAGATGTGGGAGAACTACAAACAGTGTTTCACAGAGGAGAGGAAAGTACTGCTATTACTCTCTACCGAGCACTAGGCTGGAAGAGAGAGGGGAAGAGAGAGGGGGCTAAGGAGAAAGTATCGCTGAACCAGTCAAGCACTAACAGGACACATTGGTTTCTAAACACACATCATCTTTACCGGCCCTTAAGTCCCCCCAGCTTACATGCCCAAATACTAAAGCCTGGAGTGGAGAGTCCATTTTCCTGCAGATGTGATGACATCAATGACTATTAGCTGACACTGTGGGGGTCTGGAGAACAGATCTGTCTCAGGCTGTAATCCTCTAACGACAGTATAGCTTGGTGAAAGCCATCTATATTTCGGAAAGTGCAGTTACATGATTGACAATACATAAGTTAAAATGTGACCTCACTGTACTCTAGCTGTTGATAATCTAAACCAAAGTGAATGAGGATGTTCTCTCATGATACAGTCACAACGGCGTCTGTAAAATGTTGTCAAAGGTCAAATTCCAAACAAGCCATTGGCATATTTACTGAAAGGCTAAAAAATTGCTCTTTGTCCACCCACCTAGACTGAGAGTTCCTTTCCCCATTACCCCTGCTGTCTGTCTGCTTAGTCACTGGAAGAATGCTGGGCCAGCGCATTCCTTCACACACACACAAACACACCAACATGAGCACGAGCAGACAAACACACACACACATCCTCCTACCCACAAAAACACACCCCATTTCCACAAAGACACATACATACTCACATACTAGCATCCAGAATTAAATTTCACACAGTCCTATATAAGGGGTAGAGACATCCTGTTTTAGTATAAATTAAAATAAAAGGGAGTAGATAGCTCTGTGTGCCTGTTTTTCTGTCATTAAGTGTGACCCAGTTCGCAGAGAGGTTGCGTGTGTTTAAGAGAACACTCATGTGTTCTGGAACCTAATTTCCCAGGCTAAGAGGAGCAGTGGGCGATCAGATGAAGATGAACGGTTTCGTCTGTGTGCGCACGTGCGTGCTCCCCTGTGTATGTGCGTGTGTATTTATGTGCGGTGCCGTTGATCCACTATTGAAGCGAAGCCGCATTGAGGGGAGACTGCACCATGTCATGTGACATGGGCAATTAGCCTTCAAAGGGGACACAGTCACTACTTGTTTATTTCCACAAATACGTCCACCTCCATGTTGATGTGATGGACAGGTCCCACGCCCTCTTTCCTTGAAAGCCACACTCTCTCTAAACGTGCCGTTTACAGATAATCTGTAGTGTTAGAAAGCTATTTACTGTATGAAAGTATAAATAGTGTGTATGATCTTGAAGGAACGTTTCCTTTGCAGTGATGAATTATACCAGGTGCGGATAACGAGGACTTATTCAGATCAGTCTTGAT
Source organism: Oncorhynchus mykiss (assembly GCF_057628025.1). Classification (NCBI taxonomy): domain Eukaryota; kingdom Metazoa; phylum Chordata; class Actinopteri; order Salmoniformes; family Salmonidae; genus Oncorhynchus; species Oncorhynchus mykiss. The sequence goes on along the minus strand of NC_143035.1, from coordinate 2,735,399 downwards.
CACTTTTAATTACCCAATCAGGCTGGTACAGAGGAGGAAATAATGCAGCAACACAACATGTTGGGAAATACACTAGATGGCCTTGTGAGAATATTTGTGGCACATGTCATTTGTAGTGCACATATCTCAATTAAATGGGACTTAACACGATTTGTGATAACAAATAGCGATCATTTTATCACAGTTACAATGGCAGTTTTCACAATCAGTATTCTTTGATTACAGCGATAACCGTTTTCCATGTCTGTCAGAATGGCCATGACAGAAAACACAAATACAGTAAAAGGGGAAAGAACCTAGGTGGATTGATACACAGAGAGGGAGAAGAGAAAGCAATGAGTGATTGAGAAAGAAGATAGGGTTCTTTAAAAAGGGACACCTTGGCCCAAGTAAAAACATGACAGTCCTCTTGACTGAGTCCCCAATCTGTCCAGTTAGTTAGCTAAGAGATCCCAAGCTTGGCTATGGAACAATGTCCTGACTGCCCTCATACCTTAGGCTTCCATTGATCCTGCTCACAACCCATACACAGGAGAATCCCTCTCTATTGACACTGCTTAGCTACTCACACACACACACACACACACACACACACACACACACACACACACACACACACACACACACACACACACACACACTCTCTCTCTCTCCTCAAGTATCGGTCTTGTCACCTGTCTGCAGCCAGTCAGCCAATGGATACATATCATACAGGAGAGAAGGGGAAACATGAAGGACTGAGACTGCATGTCACCTCCATGACGTACACATGAGAGGTGTGATCATCGTTCACATGTGTCATTACTCTACTGCACATCATTCAAATGGACAATATGGGGGGCCTAAGGGATGTGTTCAGTGCACAATGGAAAATACACGCCACAGCAAAACATAACATCATTACAGCATGAACAGCAAAGCATTTCACGAAATATAGCGAAGCAGATCATTTTAAACAATTCTACATTTGTAATATCTTATCCTTTCCACATTAGCTGTCTATTCCTACAGTCCCCGCATGGATAGTAATCTGCTTGGATGCAGTCGGTTGTCTCCAATCCCTTCAATTAATATAACATAAAGTAACAGGACATGAGGGAAGGCATAGAAGAAGCTGCTTTTGGCCCACTATAGAAATACTGTTTTGACCATCTGTGGTGTCTCATTCATCCAGTAACACACAGAGCATGAGAGAACACACACAGATCTGGCAGGCAGTGGATAATGTGCTTTTGGAGACTGGCAGACACTGATGGAACCCAAAGACTGGAGGAGCCAGAGTAGACTGGAGAAAGACTGACAAGACTGCTCAGTTACTGGGGGTTAATGTGTTCTTTATACATCTATACATGTTTAAGTTGGACGAATACTCTTATTTTATTTAGCGACTTCCATCATGCCTGTTGCCAGGTAATGTCCTAGAAAAAGGGATGGATGCTGAATGCTGACAACCCTCCTCCCCACCCCTTCCTCCTTCCTTCCCAGGCCCTTACCTTGTACGGCTCCCCGAATAGATTAAACCCGGAGGAGAAGAGATCTTCGTCCTGTTGCACCTCCTGTGTCCGCCGCTCCCACTCCCTCTTCTTGAGCGCACTGCGGTCCTGCTCGTAGTGACTGCATGGGGAGACAAGTAGAAGAAGACGAGGCCAGACCATCAGAGTAGAATCAGAGAAATCACAGCTGGCATGCCACAGAGAAACATTGAAATCCCTTTCCCTGAAAAGATGTATGGGAAGCCTATATCTGTCTAATAGGCACGAGCTGACACTAAGCAGATGAAGGATAGGCGGCCCTGGAGATAAAGGAAGTGGATTGTCACACAAATACTTACAAAACACTGCCAAGGCAAGGCACTGTTGGAAAGAAAGGGATCGCTTATCCAAGAGGAGCCAATGTATTGTCAAATGACTTTCAAAGCACAGTTTATTTATCAACACAGAGCGGGTCTTAAGATGTAGACCTATTGAATTTACAATTTACATTTACATTTTAGTAATTTAGCAGACGCTCTTATCCAGAGCAACTTACAGTTAGCACATACATCTTAATAAGATAGCTTGGTGGGACAACCACATATCACAGGCACAGTGGTGTGAAGTACTTAAGTAAAAAATACTTTAAAGTACCACTTAAGTCATTTTTTTGGTCTGTACTTTACTTTACTATTTATATTTCTGACAACTTTTACTTTTACTTCACTACATTCCTGAAGAAAATAATGTACTTTTCACTCCATACATTTTCCCTGACACCCAAAAGAACAGGAAAATGGTCCAATTAATCTACTTATCAAGAGAAAATCCCTACTGGCAGACTCACTAAACATCAATGGCTTTTTGGTTTGTATTTGTTTATTATTTATTATTATTTTTTAAATAGGGGGGTTTGTAAAAATGTGTTTGTAAATTATGTCTGAGTGTTGGAGACTGCCCCTGGCTAACCATAAACAAAAATAAACAAGGAAATTGTGCCGTCTGGTTTGCTTAATATAAGGAATTTGAAATTATTTATACTTTTACGTTTGATACTTAAGTATATTTAAAAGCAAATACTTTTTGAATTTTACTTAAGTAGTATTTCACTGGGTGACTTTCACTTTCATTTCAGTCATTTTCTATTAAGGTATCTTTCATTTGACTGAAGTATGACTATTGGGTACTTCTTCCACCACTTCACAGGCATAGAAAGTCTTTTTTTCCTCAATAATGTAGCTAGAAGGGGGGGGGGGGGGGTGTCGAGGTGAGGAGGAGGATTATTTAAGATACTGCTTGAAGAGGTAGGGTTTCAGGTTTTTCAGACAATGGGCAGGGACTCTGCTGTCCTAGCTTCAGGAGGAGGCTGGGTTCCACCATTTGGGTGCCAGGACTTGAATTGATTGGACTTGAATTCTAGGCTCTTTAGTGTATGTTGATTCCTTTTTACACACCTTGTATTTCTTTACATTGAAGAGCACACAAAAACCAATCTAATTCTTAATTTGACTTTTTCACAATATGCCAGTTTAGTAATTACATTCCCAGTATATGTAATAACTGGAAAAAAAAGTTGTCCTAGAAAGACAGGTTGACTGGCTTACATGAAAACCCCCCTGCTTCACCGTCTCCCATTAAGGTTTGTTAGACCTGTTTGGTGAGCGGCGCAGACATCTCAACCTCCTTATCGCCAGCCAGGCAGCGTAATAAATCCACAGTGTAACATGCAGCCGTTTTCTCCTTTGTCCGCTGATGTGAAAGTTGCGCCGAGCTGTCCTGCGGCTGTCCAACCACCGCCAACGCTTGATTAGAGCCCTGCTCTAAGCCCTCTCATTAGCATAATGTCCCACATTCCTCCACCACTGCTGCTGCTCTTCCTGGAGCGGTGGGAGCTGAGCTAGCGTAGCGACGTAGCAGCGTTAGCTCCATGGCCCCGGGCCTCCACCAAGCCCCCTGGGGTCCGTTGGGGAGCAGGGCATTAAGGCAGGCTGCGGAAGGGGCCAGCCAGGGCTGGGGACGTGACAGCAATGCGGTAGTGTTCTGTAGTGGTGTAAAGGGTGGTAGAAGGTGAGAGGGACAAACCTGGGACAGACATGCAGCCGGTGCAGAGCAGAGCGGAGCGCAGGACACATTATCTACTGACTCACAGCAGTGATGCACTGACAAGGGTAATGGAAAGCCAAGCCTGAGTACCTGCTCTGCTCTCCATCTAGAAATACCAGATGGTACTGCCTGTAACCACTCTATATAGACAGCACATTAAACAATACCCAGCACTGTGTGATCATCAAAATGTTTCAGCCATTTTGTTAACAGTGCCTTTTGTTATTATGACTTCAATTAAATGAGGATTTAAATTTTAAACTGATTGACGCTAATGTGATTGAAAGTTACAAAATTGCTCAATTTAAATAAAATAAAATGCAAGCTGGCGATAATAACAACAACAACAACAAAAAACTCTAACTTAAATACCTGAATATACAGTACCCCTAAAATTATGAAGTAGGATTTCACAGCTTTCTCAAACCAAATAAACCCATTTCCCATCTACGACTCTGTCGCTGTGATGAACACTGCATGAGAATCCCAGGCCTGAGAGGCACAGCAATTGGCAGTGATAGATAGGAGACAGGAACGGAGAGCTGGAATCAGTTTGCCTTCAATCTGCCCTTGCTCTCCCCAAACACACCTCCGGGTCCTATGGTGTTTCCAAAGCATTTAATCCATCACCAAATTCTTTTGGAAAGGGGGACCTGGGGAAAGAAAAGTGAGGCCCCGTTTCAGGGCGACAGGCAATTATTTTAATGGAAAGAAAAATAACAGAGGAAGAGAAAGAAGGGAACGAATGCATCAGGGCGAGATTGACGGCAGGGCCCTAGCAGTAATGACAGCAAGACGTCAGTTATCCTGTTAAATCTACCCCCACCTTTTTTGAAAATTCTGTTAAAAATCGCGCAACTTTTCAGCGTCCTGCTACTCATGCCAGGAATATAGTATATGCATATGATTAGTATGTGTGGATAGAAAACACTCTGAAGTTTATAAAACTGGTTAAATCACGGCTGTGACTATAACAGAGCGTGTGTTTCATTGAAAAACGCAAGAAAAACTGCTCTCTGAAAGCAAAAAATAATTTCCATAAGTCACTTCCACCAGTTGTTAAAGGAGAACAGAATTTAATGGAAATTTGCCTGCACTTCATACAAATTCCGCACGATGGCGCCATTGTACTAATTTTCAATCGAATTAATTGTTGGAAAATCCATCTGTCTGACCCCAAGTTTTCCACTCTTCACCCGGATGCAGTTCAAGGAGAGATCAGATTGCATTGTTTTTGAAGTGAGGACCTATTGAAGAGACATCGCCCTGTAATCGTTTTGATAGATTATAAACGTTTACTAATACCTAAAGTTGGATTACAAAAGGATTTCGAAGTGTTTTGTGAAAGTTTATCGTCGACTTTTTTAATTTTAAAAAATTACGCAGCGTTTAAAAACGATGAATTTTTCTGAATGACACTACTTCAATACAAAGCTATTTTGGGTATATATGGACCGATTTAAACGAAAAAAAGACCCAATAGTGATGTTTATGGGGCATATAGGAGTGCCAAGAAAGAAGCTCGTCTAAGGTAATGAATGTTTTATATTTTATTTCTGCGTTTTGGGTAGCGCCGTCTATCGCAAAATCTGTTGTTTACGTGTCGAGCTGGCATTTTGGGGGGTGCATGCTATCAGATAATAGCTTCTGATGCTTTCGCCGAAAAGCATTTTAAAAATCTGACTTGCTGGCTAGGTTCACAACGAGTGTAGCTTTAATTTAATACCCTGCTTGTGAATTTTGATCAAGGTTTGAGTTTTAACGAGTACATTTAGCATTTAGCGTAGCGCATTTGCATTTCCAGGTGCCTACTTGGGACATGTGCGTCTCAAGTAGATTCAAGAAGTTATCTTTACGCCGGCACCCGTTTGCCACACCTGCCAGTGTACCCTGACAGTCCGATTGATCAAATTTACAGCTGTCACTGTGCCCGAGCAGTCCCCCTGGCACTAAGTCCTGTGTCTAATGCACACGAGTGTTAAGAGGTGTGAGGTCAGGACTTGTCATTAACACAGTGTCTGTAGAGAACCACCTATACTCTAAGGGCAAAGCGACGGAGGCATGATGTTACAGTGGTAACAGATAACAGATAGCTGATGACACTGCTGCATCGTCCCTTTCATGTATTCTATGGGATATGGGAGATATACAGCATATATTTTTTTTCTCATTCCGGCGTTGGTTTAAATAGCAGAGAGGGTTTTTATAATGATGATGATGGTGATGTTGATGATGATATTCTCTGTAAATTGTAGCATTGGCAGCTTTTTTTTTTCTCTCTTCCCCTCTCTTTCCTTCTCCTCCCCCTGCAGACTGACTGGCCTGCCTCCCACCCCTGGCTCTTTCCAACATAACATAAAAAAAACGAATACTGATATCCACCGTAAACCCAATGAATTTAATCTTGGCTGAGCTACGCTGCACTTGGAAGATAACCAAATAGACCCAGGTTTTTTTTTCCGCCTCCCCTACCCTCCCAGGCCCAGTGTGCATCACAGTGAAACGCGCACATATTGAGATGTAAAAAGCAGCCACCACCAATACCACCACCATTATTCCAATCTAGCAGCCTAAACAACAGTCACTGATTTCTGATTTAAAAAGCGGCAATTATTAATTCAAGCACCGGCTAATTAAAACTAGAGCTAGGCATTTAGCCCCTTGTTACAATTATTTCACTGGTTTCTAATTATATGGACCTGCTTATCTACTCTATTAGCGCTGGAGCAGGGAAGGTGAAATCGGCAACCCTTTTCATTCTGATTCCTCAAAGAGAGACACTGTGGTGATGATCAGAGGATTGGGAGGGTTTATCAGAGGTAGTTCCTGGGGTTGCCAGGTCTAGTGGAGTCTGGAGTGAGGGTCTCTAGAAAGATGTGCTTTGGGGTTTGAGATGAGAGGGAGAGGGATGAGGAAGGGGAGGGGATGGGGATGGTTTGGGGGAGGAGAACTGACTGCCTGCCACAGAAATCTTTGTTTGATGTGCGAGCACAAGGGAATCCACTATTCTTCATGTCTAATTTTCTAATATGAAAATCTTTTAATGACAACTAGACATCTGAAAATAGCAAGCCTTCCTGAAGTTAAAACTCTGAATGTATGAAGCAAAATATAATAAAACATCCAATGATGAAAAGCCAGCGTCTGTCTTGGATGGAACATATTCAAGAATACGCTGTTGTCAAAGCCACTGTGCTATATGCTTCTGTATAAGAATGGCAAAATAACGAGACACTAACTTACATGCTTTTTCCCGTTCTTCTTCTCTCTTACACATGGCACAAGCATGAACTTTGTGCTCTATTTCTTAAGTGGGCACAGCAGTAATTGCCATGCTGAATATAGTAGCTGTAATGACAGGATACTACAACACGGCGACTCTTATAGAGAACACTACTATAGTACACAAATTCTCTCTCTCTCTTACTGTATCTACTACCTCTCTGTAGTGAACCCAGTGTGGATAGTTTTTTTTACCATAGGTTCTAGGGCTGTAGCCTGATGACAGCTGTGAGGATAGGTTTTTACCCCAGGTTCCAGGGTTGAGCCTGATGGCTGTGTCGGTAGCAGTGTGTGGAGGAGAGCAGGGCTCCCCTGTCACCACAGTGAACAGCTATGACATGCTAGCCGTGTTGGTGCCAGTGTCGACACACAGCCCAGCTGTGACATGTGGCAGCCGTGCCAGTGTTGCTGCAGTGTCCTATTCGTCCTCCTCCGCCTCAAGTGGGCATCTGAACTCACACTGCAGCGGCTGCCATCATCCACAACACAAACACACCACTTCCATGTGTGACATGAGGCAGCACATGTGGCCTGACAGAGACAGAACAGACACACAGGTACACACACTGTGTACCTCCACAGAGGAACACAGTTGAATCAAAATTCTCTCAAAGTCAAACTCCTCAGGTCTTTAAAGATCAGTCATCCCAGGCTCTTCATTATTATTCTCCCATATAACCAACAAACATAGGTACGACAAACGTAGCACATTAAGGGCCATCCCGGCCCCAGTGGAGGAGTGCTCCATGGTGTGACTGCTGCTGCTACTGCTGCTGAGTCGGTCGGTCGGAGTAAGAGACTGAGACCTCTCTGATTAATGACCTGGGCTGGCAGTAATTGCCAGATGCCAGGTCATCAACCTTTTCACTGACACCTCTTCCTCAGGGATTTGTTCCGTTTTTGACAAGGAGGCCATTGTTTGCGCTTGCACTCCCAGTGATCCTGCGTTACTATGGAGGTGCCATGCTTGCCACAAAGACACAGCCAATACACAGCCAACCCCTCAGTTTCCACAATCATGTGTCGGTTTTCTTCTCTCGTTCTCTTTCTCTCTGTCTGTATTGCCCTCCCTCCCTCCCTCCAATAACAATATGGTACATGAGACCATGAATAAATGCACTGGCCAATTAGGGAGCACTGTCTGGGGCTGCTCTACATCTGAAATGTCATGTTATGAATATTTGAAGAAGAGCAAGGGGCTAATTTCCAATTTTGACCCAATTTAGCAAACAGACCTCATGATGTGCTATAACATCATCTCAGTGTTCACAAACAACACACTCGATGTCTACCTCACATGAGACATGGATAAACCGGAACTGTATGACTCATCTCGACGCGTCACTATCAATCTGACAGACAATGAGAGGGAGAAGTGACCATCTACAATGTCATCAAATGGTGAGGACCATTTTTAAATCATGGAATACGCCACTGGAGAGCCCTTAATACAGTATGTCATCAGCACAGGATATGACAGCTGTGGCTTCATCAGCCTTGAATATAAATATAATGTGGATATCACATTCACATTATACTCTACCTCCAGTATGTACTTATTGAATGATTGCTTGTCCAATTTATACAAAGTATAACGTCTGTGATCTTTATATCAAATTTGACCTAATAATTATAGTTCAACCCATAGTGTGTTATCTTTTTGGTAGTTTCTGGATAGGGCATTTGGTCAGCTCCGGTCAAGTCATTTAGCCTCACAGCAGTGTGTGATCTAATTGTGGGCTGCTGAAAATTAAATATCTCCCCTTGGGCCTTGACAATCCACATTTTTTTTAATGATTAACTTAGATTTAAAGCGAGATAATTTCAACCAATTAAATGCCTAAGAGCATAGCAGGGCAGACAGATTGATTCAATCACAATGGATCTTGCTCAGTTTAAAGAAATCAGAAATGTGAAGATTTTAAGGACATACAGCTAGCTATCTATTTTATTTTGCCATTCATAATAGGAGAAATCCAAGTCAACGAAGCTGTCTACATTTTGTTGTCTCTTTCAAAAGTAGTGAATAATTTGGCATAAATGGTCAAATTATACGTCCAGAACATAGTAAGGCTCATCCCCATTCCCACACCAACTTTTTAATTGCGTGACAATTTTCAAAGAGATGCCAGTTTAGCGCTGTGCAACACGACACAGACAGCAGCTTGTTTCTAATTACATACAGTTCACATTTGCATTGCAATAAAACTGGCCTTGATAGGCTACAAATTGAATTGACTGTAGAGGAACCTTGATAATCACTTCCCCTTCTCAACAGAACCCCTGCTAGTCCGATTAGTGGTTGTCCTTGTAAATGATGCTTCAACATGGCACACAGGCTATCATGCTACACACGTCAGCAGATGTGGATGTGCGAGGTGTCAGGGGGATATATCATGTGGATGCCATTACAAAGCTGTGCTGTTATTAAGTATAATGGGTACAGGGCCACTCTCCATGATGTGACAAGTGACTATTCTCATTAGATGCTAATCTTTACCGACGTCAGAGATCATCACTAATCTATTTGTTTCAGATCCCAAAGCATAATGTGTCAATGCATTGGAGATTGAAACTGTAGACTAAACTAGTGATTTTGTTTTCTTCTCGCAGCTCATTTTCCTTGGCACTGCACAGCTCTCAATCCATGGCAGTTTGGAGGGCATGTGTCTGTCTCTTGGTGGGTAGGAGTGTTAACACTCATCAGCCTAGCGCACACAGTGCCATCCCCCAACATAAATAAACAGACAACTGAGAATATTCAGTCGTGTCTAGACAGCCTCAGTGACATCATCATCCTCCTCTCAGCAAGCCCCCACATACACTCAACACATTGATATGGTCACTTTTCCTTTTTTTTAAGGGTAAAAAACATCTCTTACTTCGAAAAGGCAGAGAACTGGATTAATCTGCCTCAGAGGAGTGGAGAGACGAGAGGAGGAGAGGAGAGGAAATTAGTGTTGGGCTGGAAGGAGACAGGCGACTGCCTTCCTTTGATCTCACATCCACACACTGACAAGAGGAAATGGGACCAATACACCCTACAGTCACATTTTCTCTTACATGTGAAAACATAAAACATGTGCAAATTCAAATTAATCAAGAATATAATTAACTTTTTTTTTACACATGCAGAGCGCAACAAGATTTTCAAACCTATTACAAGCCTATATGCTGTTAATGCTGCTAGAGGTCAAATATTTTTTCTTTATGATTTATGGATTCAATTATTGATGTGCCCTGAAATAATAACAATCTAAAATGTTTTATTGTTAGTAAGAAAATATATCCTATACTGCTATCAGTACAATGTTGAGTATCAAACATAAGACCAATAAACCATTGTAAATATAAATAAATTATATTTAACACTACCAACCCCTCTTTAGGCCATTTTCCCACTACGAGTGTTTGAGGACCGGAGTGGCAAAAGAGATTTCTACTTTTCAATAAACATTACATCCTGGCCTTACCTTTCATTGTTGCTGGAAACGCAACATTCTTGGACTGCAACTCAAATTGTTCGTAAATATCACAGTAGCCGCTAGCCAGTAAGCACAAACTATATAACAATCCAAGAAACTTTTCTTCCTTTTCTTCCAACATTTCTTATTTTCTTCCTGATCTGTTTCACCTGTCTTTGTGATTGTCTCCACCCCTCCAGGTGTCCTCCATCTTCCCCATAATCCCCAGTGTATTTATACCTGTGTTCTCTGTTTGTCTGTTGCCAGTTTTTTTTGTTTCGTCAAGCCTACTAGCGGTGTTCCCTTGCTCCTGTCTTTCTCTAGTTCCTGTTTTCTAGTTTTCCCAGTTTTGACCTCTGCCTGTCCTGACCCTGAGCCTGCCTGCCGTTCTGTACCTTTCAGACTCAGCTCTGGATTACTAACCTCTGCCTGCCCTTAACCTGTTGTTTGCCTGTCCCCCTGTTTTTGTAATAAACTTTTGTTACTTCAAAACTGTCTGCATTTGAGTCTTCTCCTGAGCCTTGACAATTAAAGGGTTTGTTTTCTCGTCCGTACACATTCAATTAGCTGACAAGACACATCTAACTCCTGCTAGCTAGCTACAGTGTCATTCATATTATATTACAAACTGGGTGGTTCGAGTCCTGAATGCTGATTGGCTGACAGCTGTGGTATATCAAACCATAAACCACGGGAATGACAAACCACTTATTTTTACTGTTCTAATTACATTGGTAACCCGTTTATAATAGCAATAAGGCGCCTCGGACGTTTGTGATATATGGCCAATAGACCATGACTAAGGGCTGTGTCCAGGTACTCCACGTTGCATTGTGCTTATGAACAGTCCTAAGCCGTGGTATATTGGCCATATTGCTCGGGCCTTATTGCTTAAATATAGACCACACAGGTAGGTAACGTTAACTAGCAAGCTAGCTAAACAAAACTATTATTGCATCCTGGCTGTATCTAAATGCTGACATTTAGCTGAACCATAGCTAGATAGGAGCTCTTAGGCTCACACTAGCTACCATATTAATTAGAACACACCAGGCTTCATTTTTTCAATATCAAGGAGGTCATTATACAAGGTAAAGGCAAACTGCGACATTGATAATTCCCTGGGGAGTTGCTTCCTGCCTGGACCTTGGTGGTGGCTCAGTGCAGTCAAGCAAAAAAGGAACACGGTTGAGATTCAAAGCTACAGAGACAATTTCAGAATGTAACAGGCTGTTACTACAATTTCAGGTAAAAAAAAATAATAAGGAAAATGTCTGTACATTTCAGCTGTTTTAAAAACATTGCTATGCTATTACAATTTTTTACCGTGAGTGCTGACTCAATGAGACAATCCTGTTTACACTGCCCTGCCCTGTCGGAGGTACGGCCGAGACGTGACAAGTTCGCAAGAATACATTGCAGTATATGCGTAGCCAAGGGCATTTTTGAGAAAAGTCGAGTAAGTGTGAAGACCCTCATAATCAGTCTTAGAGGCGTGAACATATCCGCCCGCACGCATCCCTTCCGCCTGATAGCCTGACATTTAAGACTGAGGAAATAGGCATGTTTGCGATGAGAAAACCAGCCAACATTAAAGCAAGGCATTGTTAGTGTCACACAAAATGCTATGTGTTATGGAGCATTTGTTATGAATTGCCATTTACATTTAACTACTCTGTGAATAAAAGCACAAGCTGAACACTGCTGCTTTGTGAAACAAAGTGTTCACATTTCATCAAAAACCCATGATGAGGGACTGCGGAATAAGTCTAGAGGGAGACTAAATAGCAGGGTGTGTTTGGAAAATCTCTGTTTATGAAGATAATCAAACCGAAGACAGTCACACCAAAGCCAGTTCAAAAGCTACAATGAAAGCAATGTCTTTCCAATTTGAGTGATATGGGCAAACCAGAATGAGTCTAAAGTTGTGTGCCTCCATTACTGACGGTGTGCTCTGTAGCTCTCCAACAAATGAGATCTGCTGCTCTGACCTCAGGACCAAGGTGATCCTGTCGCTTCCTCATTAATCAGGTACTGCCATGCCACAGATAATGGAGAGACACAGGGGAAGAGTGAAGGCTCTGGAAGTACAGCTACTCTACCCCTCTCTCTGGGTCTCTCCCTTCATTCACACTCTGTTATTGTTAATTTCAGCCCCCTCTCACAGACACGCAGGGGTCTAATAGAGAGAAAGAGGACTGAAAGAGACATGAACAGCGACAACAGTTGAACTTTTCTCCGGGCCACAGTGTGTGTCGACTAATACTGCGTCTATACATGCTAATGCACATATGCATAACACACACAATTTCTCTAACTCCCTGTACATCTCACACTACCTCCCTTCCTCTCCCCTCTCCCCCACACACTCTCAACATCTCTATCTCTCTGCATCTCTCTGCTGCTCTCTCCACTCTCTCTCTGCTGCTCTCTCCACTCTCTCTCTACTGCTCTCTCCTCTCTCCATCTTGCTCTGCTCTCTCTCTCTCTCTCTCTCTCTCTCTTTCTCTCTCTCTCTCATATATAATTTTCTCCTGGCCGTTCATGGCTGAATGTACATGCATTAAGCAGGAGCTGAGATAATGAGCGGCTTTGAGAGGGAGATAGCACTAAGGCCTGAGAGGGAGGTAGCGAGGGAGGGATGGAAGCCTTTTGCCACTGCGGTGGCGGGCGGCTGTACACATTTCTTTCTGTCCTTTTAAAAGCCTTCCCCTGGGAGAGGCCAATACCAGAGCAGGAGATTGCCTTGCCACCATCAGGGCTTCCTGCCCTTCTCTTATTGGTCTAAAAGACTCCTATCTGCAGAAATAAATATGCTGAGGAACTCGTGCCATTTTTCACCCTCAGTGTCAGCGAGCCTCATAAAGACCCCACCATGTGGCGTCGACACCGATTACACCCCACAGTTGCCTCCGAGTGACTTCACATCAGGCTGCTGAGCCTTTCAACACAGAAACGTAAACAACACTACCGTACCTCATTAAACCACAAGTGACGGCCCTCAACAGTCATAATTATAAACACCCTATTTGAGAAGCAGAAAGAGGCATTTGTGTGTATTTGGGCCCATTAACACAAGGTGCCGGTACTCCAGGCACACCGCTGATACCCTCTCTGGGTTCCATGAGAGGAGAGCTGCTGCGCCGTGGAGTGCCTCTGTATTATGCCGAGAACAAACACTTGACCATATTTCAATATGCAAACATTTTATTTAAGCATAATCAGCAGAGCAAACACACTGTGGCAGAGTGGAACACTGACCTTAATCCCCATGTAGCCCTGCCTGGTCTGGCTACTCTCTGATAAAGGTCCACAGGGACCCTCCGCTGACGTGCTGGTCACTCAGACAATGAGCCTGCCAGAGAGGGGTCACCACGGGAAAGGCTAACACTGACCGACCGGCGCTCACATGGCTTTATTTCAATCATAATAAGAAGGAGTCAAAGTGTGCCATGTGCTAATCTCACTGCAGTGATGAGAGGGGGGAATCAGGAGTGGGCTCAACACAGGGGGCTCCGAGCTAACACACACACACGCGCACGCACGTACGCACGCACACAAACACACAGGCTCTTGGACCAGCGTGTCTCTAGGCACTGGCAGCTCGGTGGGGTGAGAGTAGGGCATCGATCAACATCCCTCACCCGGTGTGCTCTCCGTAAGGCAGAATATAGTGGCATGGCTGGAGTGGCTACTGCTCATTATGATGAAGAGACCGTTTTCAGCTGAGTTTTGGGTTTGTTTGGTTTTTCTGGTGAGGGAGGTTTCCTCTAACAGGGTGTGAGATAAGATCACTGTGACTCCTCTGCTCTGCTAGCTTGGCTCCTCACTGCTCTTTGTTCTCACAGGTTGTGTCCCAAATGACACTCTATTCCCTATTTCGTATACTACTTTTGACCATTGCTTAGACCCACTGTGGTGCTGCTGGTCCTAGGGGACATATTCTGTATAGATATCACATGCCATGGGGTTCACATCACACTGTGTGGGGACTACAGTAAATGTATTCAAACCAATAACAGGCTGATATTTTAAGTTATTTACATGATTATTATCTCACATGTACTGAGTCCATCTGATCCTGGGGTGAGAGGTTGTAAGTCAACAGTTCACCAAACATAAATCTAACAGAGAATATATCTTAAACAGACTTTCCAATCTTGGCCTCCCTTAAGAAGTTTAGCTTCTAAATTAATGCAATGGGAGTTAGAGCAATGTCACAGTAATTAATGTACCAAGAGGTAGTTCCCTTTGGCGAGGGAAACATCTGGCAGACCCTCTGCCAAGCGGTTCAAATACTCTGCATGCTTTCACAGACTGATGGGCAGCTCAGTTAGAGACAGGGAGTTAGAGACTCTAACCAGGACCTCTGAGGACCTCTAACTCTTGACACATGTTTATATAAGGGATACATTTTCATACGAATGTTCCCTTTCGTGTGAAATTACATTGTTCCACCACGCAGCCGATGAATCATGGAGCTTTCCGTTTGATAGACACACTGTTCCAGTTTTATAATCACCAGTAAAAATGAATGAGAGGCAATCATGAAGTTAATGCACGTTTGGAATAATTAAGACTTGTTTGAACTGCAGAGATGGTAATAACCCGGATGACCTAAAAGCTGTCAGCTTGGATAAATAGTTTCCGAGGAAGACATTGAACACTCCTGTAGTACACAGTATTCTGCCAGTGTGGTGATCCCACTGGTTCAGTTTACTCTAGCCTCAACTTTTATGTACAGAGGCTGCCAACTTTGCTAAATGTTATCCCCCTCACGACCCGGCACTTGTCAATCCCTGAGTTTTCTCAGTTAATGAAAGGAGCTCAGTCGATGTTGCTTTACTAAAGACTATTTTTCATCTTCGAGGTTATCCAGATCGTGGTCCCTTTGACGGACGATTTGCTCCTAAGAACTGTCATTACTTAGGGCTTCAAAATGTGATCAGATTTGGCCGTTCGAGGATTCTGTCTTACAGCAATTCTTTCCACCTGCTTCCGCCAAGCATTCCCCTTTTCTGCGCTGAACTGAACTGGCTTACCAGAAGGTCTTAAAAAGCTGCTTCAATTGATACCATGTGGGCTGGCAATACAAAGAACCATTATATTTCAGAAATTCCTCCAACGACATGCTCATCAAGTTTGACTGAGGCTTGGTTCACACTCCAGAAACAACAGTTAGCTTGATCCTGGGCTTATACCACAGCAAATGGTGAGAGTCTCGGCATACAGTATAACATAACATACAGGCCTTATCCCTCATATCCAGCTGGTAATACATCCGCGTCTATCTCCCCTCGGTGAACGATAACGTCCACCTTTCACATAAACACAGAGTGAATACATCAGCATAAATATATCATGGAATGCATAACAGACAGACAGTTTTCATAAAGCTAGCTCGGCTTATCAGATCTACCTGTGGCTAACTTATTCAAAGCAAGAAACAACCTGTTCACATAGGGGATGTCATGTGAATACAAATCACTTCAAAAGGCAAAATAAATGAGTAGTGTGTAGTTTATGTTAAATTGCTAGAGTGGAGAAAATCCATAGACAATCCATGGGCACAAGGGCTGAGCTGCCTAAAGGTTTCTGAAAGAGTGAGATGAACACTGGCTTGTTTCCTTAATCACTTGATTCTCTCCTGATCGGGAGAAATTAACGCTTAATCAAGGGATCTGACTTTCTGACCACATTAATTAAATAATGTATATTACATCCACTGGACAGATATATAGTAATACTAAACAGAAGGGTATATTAAAGAGTTTAAGCATGACTTCACATGGTTTTATTAATCAAATAAAATTGGAAGACAAAGTGACTTTTTCTCCTCAGAGGCTGGCGAAAGAGAGAGAGAAAGAGAGAGAGAGAGATAAAGAGAGAGAGAAAGGTCTGACTCAATAAGATGAGTAAGAGGGTGATATGTAAGAGGGTGATGGAGCCGTTCACCCATGCTGCTCTGAGCACATAATCACCCAGCTTTAAACTTCACTAGAAAGGTGAAATGACCCTAAATACCCACAAGATGAATATTCAATATGCCTGCAGGGCTACAGACATCTGCAGCTACACACAAGACTTGCATGTGTCAGCTCTCCTCACAGATTGATTCTTAACCCCGCCATGTACGTCAGACTCCAGACTCTGAAAAGCCAAGCAGTGACATTGGAGAGAGATGCACACAGGCATACCTCCCTTCTGATTAGAAAAGACAACATGAAAAATGCTCCCTCCACTCTGACTTCATTACAACACAATTTGTACTGTGAATGGAGGGGAACAGAACAGGCAGATTGTAGGGTGCTGTAGAGCAAAGAGAGAGATAGGAGGAGGCGGAGGAGGGGGTGGAGGAAGAAGGGTGGTTACAGACAGTAATCGTCATGAAGAGGAGAGAGGGGAGAGGGATAGACTGACAGATGGAGTGCAGGTGATTGGGGCTGGATTATTGGATCAGATAGACTGTGTGGTAGATAGAATCCAGACTATGGAGACAGAGAGAGCGAGCCAGTGATAAACCTTCACTCCTCTCGGTGCTAATCTGGTGTAAAGCCATGCGGTCCCTCAGGGGCCGTCTCCTCCTCGGCCCAGTGGAGCACCATTCCTCCCCACAGTACACTCCTCGACACAGCCCCAGAGGAAACAGTGCCAAGGCCCCACTGACCTCAGGGGCTACTACTGCCAGCGTCTGATACTGTCACTAATCTTTAGATAATGACTCTCTAAGTCACTTCATTCTATCCTAAGGAAGAAAGACTGGTGTTACTATAGGATCTTTTTGTTAGGGGAGTCCATCCCTAACACGTTCAAACAAAACATTAGGCCACAGACAACGTTTAGTAACCTCTTTCCAAGGCACTATCCTACAATAAAATATATTATATGTCTGCCGTATCTCTTCCTGGTGGGGCTACGTCTCATATTATCTGTCTGTCGTATCTCTTCCTAGTGGGGCTACGTCTCATATTATCTGTCTGCCGTATCTCTTCCTGGTGGGACTACGTCTCATATTATCTGTCTGCCGTATCTCTTCCTGGTGGGGCTACGTCTCATATTATCTGTCTGCCGTATCTCTTCCTGGTGGGACTACGTCTCATATTATCTGTCTACCGTATCTCTTCCTGGTGGGACTCCGTCTCATATTATCTGTCTGCCGTATCTCTTCCTGGTGGGGCTACGTCTCAGGATAGGATGATAGTAAAACAATATCCTGTAAATCTGTTATTGGTCATTTGTTTCAATTAGACAATCCATTCACAATAACTGCAGCGGCCACATTTGTCACTAAATAAATGGTAGCATGCTGAATGAGGGTGCAGTAAACTGTCTTTTATGAGGTGAAGATTCCCTTGTTAAACAAGCTAAGGAGGAAACAGCAGCAGCTGTCTTCATGTATCCTACACTATGCAAATCGGAACCCAGAGGTATGCAAACCAGTAAAGACAAGTAACGAGGTATGGAAATACTGTAAAGCTCAGACCGAAATCTCTTTGGGCCACCCTGTTCTTTTTGACAGCCATATTGTAAAGCTCTTGACGTTATTGAGCCCTTTGCCCTGATCACAAAGTTCGCTAATACTTTCATTGCTGAGAGTTGAAGGCAAACACAACCTATACTGCCATTTTATGATAATTGTTCCAAACAGGTCCAGCCTACTATCCCTTCATCCTGAAATAAAAGTGAGTGCAGGAAGAGCGAGAGACAGGGCACAATAATTCCCTGTTACAGACGTTATTTTTCATTGCCTCATTTTGCTAGTTTTGAATGCTATCCAATTTATTAACCTAGAGCCTTCTCAAATAAAAACACAGATCGGCAATTATTCTCAGAGAAGGGTTGACTGTATTGTTTTATTGGCATTATTAGTGCACGCCTCGTTGGCAGCCAAAACTCTTCTTTTCCCCCTTTGTTTTCCTCTCTCTTTTCTTGACCTTATTAAGTTGCGTGGCTTTCCGTTAGTTGGGTCGGGCAATGGAGAGGTACTAATAGCACTCAGCTGGCTGACCTGGCACCACACACTGTGTGGAGAGAGATGTCGGAAACAGGAGAAGATGTTGGAAGGAAGGGGAGGGTAATAGCCACCACATGGGGTAAGTAAGGGGAGCTGCCGGGGAGGAAAGTGTGTGTCACTGGTGGGTGTCTGAGACCCGGTCGGGGCCGACGTCAAAGCCAAGCAAACAAACACTCACTGGAGGAACCTTGGATTCTTTACACTCCTGGCAGAGGGAAGCGGGCCCCAGAGCGGTGCACGACACATAACGCACTCCAAGCGTGTGAGTTTTTTAAACAGCAGATCATTCACAGGGGATGAGGGGGTTTATTACACTTTAATAAATGTTTACACTGTATTACACTTTTGTACATCATCCACTTGGTTACTAATGCTCAATATGGAATATGAGTGGCTGTGCGTCATCTAAGTAGTTTGCGGCTACAGAGCAGGGAAATTCTCCTGATAATTATCATCACAGAAACGCTTTATAGTGAAAAAAAGGAAACATATTTTAGAAATGTTATATTCTTTGTAATCTGAATGTATTTCCATGAAACTACACCAGTAATGAAGATTTGGTTCGTTTGTCTTTAATAATCATCAAAATGATTAGGCTACTTATGAAAATGACATATTTATTATTATGGATAACCATTCATTTAAATATTATCTTTAAACTCCCAATCTGGCATATGAATGGTAGTATGAGGACCATTTTTAAGATTGACAAACATTTCTTAAATTTAATACAGTCGGAGCTGTAGGTTATAGACCTATAGGTTTATGTTTTTCATAAGGCTGATTTCTAAGAAGATATTCCTCCTATATCAGTGACTGTCAAGGGAGGGACTATCAACTCCCGATAAACAAGGCCGCCCAGAATCGGGTGATTTAGGTTCCTTGAACCGCTAAAACCACAATCTCACACCCAAACACAGACAGGCAGAGGGCTTCAAACAAAAGTGCTCATGACGTTGGAGTCTGCATCACAATTGGGTGGCTCGAATTGGTGGTGACCCATACTTAGTCACACACACACGCACGCACACACATTCATGCACGCACACACACGCAAACACACACACACACACACACGAACAACACCCACACACACGGCCGCTGATCCCTGATAACAAAGAATAATAACGGACAGCCACTTTATCAAGGGGAAGAAAGAAGACAAAAAAGGAGATTAGAATTATGGGTGATCCCCCTCCACCTTCCTCTGCACAGGGCCAGATAAATCCCACACAAAGCAGCCGGGGGCCTGGGGGCCAGGGCAGGAGTCTGGTTGGACCTGCCTGTGTCACTCCCCTCTACAGGACACCACCAAGAGAAAGCACTCACAAATTAATCAACAATTACCTCTGGGAAGGAAGGGTTCAACACCACGGCCTGCAGGCTCTAGCCATTTGGTTATTTGAAACTCCCTCATTCTCGTTATACAGCTGGGATAGGAGGAGTGCCATATCAAATTATATTATATTTGCTAATATCTGTAAGGCATAATCCATGTGTTTCACTCTGTCTCTGTAATGTATCTGTAATATCCACAACAAATGCCCTGATTAAAATGTGGGCTATATTTGGGTGGTGTCTTAAACATATTACATCTGTAATTAGTCCCATTTTAATGTATGTCAATGTACATCAAAACAATTACTATTTAAGTAGCCTACTGTTTAAATAAATGATTACAGTTGTCAAATGGATAGCTTCCTGCTGTTTCATCTGCAGTGTTTATGTACACACTACACTCTGACCACAGAGCACCCAGGATTACACAGGGGTTAATACAAGGATTTATGGAAAATCTAGAGCCCTAAGGGGGGTCCAGAATGTAGCCCTGTCTGATGCTGTCTACGAACATTAAATAATAATACAAGAAGTGTCACTAAAGCAAACAGATTTTGGCCAGAAATCAAAACAAGCAGATCTTCAACAGTCCGTGACATTTTCACAAATGTTGTGAAGAACACAGCACCAAGGACAACGTGGCAATAACCGCGGATCGGATAACCATTTTCATAATTGGATCACTCGTTTTCATCCCAAATTTGATCTGTGGTCAGCAAATATCAAATATGAATGAATGAAATAAATAAAATACTCTGCTGCCCTATGCAACCATTTATAGTATGGCAACCTCCCTTTTTCAACTTCTTTTTCTGTCCAAACAAGCGTGAAAACAGATCCAGCCATTTTGGAAGATGGTTATTTCAATTAGCATATGAGAATAAGCAGGAATTGTAACCATTTGCCTCACCATGAAAAATAAAAAAGATAATACAATTTTGGAGCCTGGGCTGCATTAACTCTTCCATGGTTTCCATGGAAACCCACTCCTGGACCAGAGAGTGTGATGAGGAGGAGAGGCCCCCAAGGACACACACACACGCTGGAGCTGCTGCTGCCGAAGCCTCGCACACTTGCACACACAAAGCCAGGGCCAATTACCCTGCTCCCCGCAAACCAAGGGTTAAGGCCGTCATGCCTGGACCAGAATGCAGATGAGCTTTCATCACGCTTCCTAGAGATGAGGCCAAATACACAACCAATCAGCAACAATACTCCCCCAAAAAATCCCAGAGATGTCAAAATAGTGAAGGCCGGAGAGGAGAGAGGGGACGGCATGTCATTACATGGCTGGTCTAGAGCCTTTAATCCCAGTCTAAAGTGGAAATGTTTGAAGATATCAGAGTGTGGTGTGAATTAACTCCTCTCCTCTGCACTCCAACCTCATATTGGCCCTTATTACAAGACATTATTGCACTCACAGGCTCGCTAGCCAGTCTTTTAGCACTAGGGAAAACTCTACTGGTAATAACGGTAGAATAAACAATAGGAAATGTGAAAAGAATTTGAGATGAAAAGAAAACAAGCTCTTGATTGTTGACTTTCCCGTCAGAACCTTTTAATGAAGAACGGCTCATAAAAGAAACAGACAAATTGTAAAAAGAAATGTATATTTCTATGATTGCAGACAACAAAAAAAAATCCCTATTGGCTTTGAGTCGCAAAATCTCTCAGGGTTTTGAAGAGGAAATCCTTCTTAATTCACCGAGCCTGAGAGAGAGTCTCTTGAACAAAAGCTTTTTCACTTGATCACCAGAACAGAATATAATGTTATCTTTCATATGAAAAAAACATAAACATGATATGAAAATAATTACAGCATGAAAAGTTAAAACTACATACCAAACCACGAAACCCACTCTCCAACAGACACAATTATTATCTTTGATCTAATCATAATTACATACACAAATAAAGTCTATCAATAAACCACAAAAGAAAGAGCTATTATTTGCCCAACGTAGTGGATTGACCTGCTTTTTTTCCTAATGTGTCCAGAGAATAACAACAACATCAAAGAGGTTGCTGGCACAGATAGGAAATGAGAATGAAAATAGAGATTTCATCAACACCGTGGTGGATAAGGAGCGCTATCTCCCTGTGTGCTTTCTCTTTGTTCGACTGGAGTTGTGCTGCTAGAGGACAAGGGAGCGTCTGTAGCGACTATGTACCGGGTCACCTGTAAATCTGGCAGCCCGTGGCTTTAAAACGTGTCGTATTCTGTGATGATGGCTAACTCCTGCACTCTAAAGCGATGCCTCTGGACCCCAGCAGCTGAGTGTCATTTCAGATCCATCAGAGGAGAGACATTAACACAGAGCTGGCTGAGTCATCAAGGTGACTCTTTGTCTCTGGGCCCATTAAAAGACTTGGACAGGGGCCAAAGAACAAGAGGAGATGACCAGACCCACCCGGCCAGGAGCCTCCGGCTGTGTGTTTGTGTGTGTCAGCGAACACACACGCACACATGTGTGCACACACACAAACACACGCACAACACACACCTGAACAAGTGCAAACATGTACTGGCCGGGTTGCGTTTTCTCCCCCCTATCTCTGTTTATCTCTCTGATGCTTGTTGATGCGTTGTGCTGCACACTATTTATAGCTAGCAGGCCAACAGTCTTAACATTGTATTGAGCAGCTGCATATCTGCCAGGAGACGAATTAGATCAGGCAGTGGGAAAGCTCGGGCAGCCAGGCAGGGAAGCAGGGAGGCTAACAGAGCCAGCCCAGGCAGCACCACAGCTGCCCAGCCACCTGGATGGCAGGCCCCTCGTACAGACCCGGGTCATGGGCAGTGCAGATCATGTGGTGTGACGCAGAAGATCCAGAGCCAGGCGCTGAGGTGACACTATAGTCCTGACCTACCTCTGCTTTGCTCGGCTCTGGCAACGAGGGGGAAGAGAAGCTCTTCCCTGGAGGAATAGGCAGAGACAGGCTGGAGATAACAATAGCAGCGCAATGCAAAAATGTACAAATGAGCGTGGCAACATCTCTCTGAGCTGAGCTGATCGTCCTCTGCGATAGTGCTGCTACAGAGTTGAACACTCCCCTCCCTGGCTACAAATGGAAATGGCACAATTAAAGTACTGATTAAGTTAATGATGCTTACTATGCTTACACGTTGTTTGAGGAAGCTAATTAACTAAACCACCTTGAAGTGGAAACTGAAGTGAAACTCAGACAGTCCGGACTTAAAACGACCGTAGGAGGAATAAGGATTTTATAAAATTTTAGTGCCAGAGGTAGATAGAGCTGGATGATTAAAAGAGGGATATGTTTCTGTCCCATTTGTCATCCTAGTCACTGCCAGGGAATGGCACATAATCATCCCAAGCCTCATTCATCCACCCATTTAGCCCAAAAATATAATATGAATATTGTTTTAGTGTGGTGTCTTGGCATGCATGTCCTGGGTTGCATGGATGGAAGACTCTTGTGTTCTTTCTTTGAAATCACACAATCTCCTTGGCGACACATAGCCCTAATCGTAATCTGTTTGAAGATTAGCTTTCACAGATTAATACACCACACTGTGAGTGACAAAGGTTGTCCCTGGTTAAACTGAGCTCTGTGATGCAGCCTCCTTCACCTCTCCTTCCTTACTCAGTATCCATGATGCTGCCTTCTGCTTTTGAAGACTCCTTTTGAAAGCAGGCGCCTGTTTCCATAAAGTCCTGCCGAGCAGGACAGTCCTTTGAATGACACTAGAAACGTCACTTGCCCCTCTCTTCCTACCACAAAAGCATACATTTTTAGAAATTCATTGGTTGTTCCTCTTTATTATTTTCCCTGCTGTACATTACATCCGCACGCTAAAAAGCAAATTAGCTTAAGTGCATTCACAAGGAAACAAAGACATGAAACTAGAGGGACTTGTCAAATGTCTGAGGAGGCTGATTCATTTGATGAGGAGGAGTCATTGGCATGGTAAAGATGAGACGATTCAGAATTTTGCTCTGTTGTTGATGTTTTCACTTTGTTTCACACACTGAACATCAATAATTACTGTATCAGCATGTAGATAGGATCTTGGACGGAAGCCAAGCGAAAGAGGTTGTGGGTTTATATACTAGATGGACTTAATCTCAGTGCCTGAATTTATTTTGTGTGTGGGGTTGGCGTAATCTGGTGATTTCAGAGCAGTGATGGCCATAAACCAATGATGAACACTGATAATAAACAGCCTAAGCTTGTTTTTACTATCCCATCTCTCTCTCTCACAGGACAGGCAAAGACAAAGGAATCTGCCCTGTGAGAGGAGTCACAGATGAAACATTAAAACGAAACAACAGGGGGGAACTCCACAGGGACAGCTCTGTCAAATTCAATCATCCTCCACCCAACTGAACTGCTGCTCTGATAATCACGTTTAAGGATGCTTAGGGGTCCCCTTTCTAATTCAAGCCAACATGCTGAGGAGAAAATCTGTGGTTCATCAGGAGCAATATCCTCCCCGACTATAAACCTGCTCTTCTGCCTCAGCCCTCAGCCACAAGCCCGCCAGCACTCAGCAGTCAACATACACAGTAACAAAATACAAGGCTATCGTTGGAAGAGGAGGAGAGGCGATCACCTCCATATAGATAAAAACAGGTCCATCTGTTGCTCTTCCACCACGCCTCTTCTTCTCTCAAGATGAAACGAGTATATTCATTCTCTTTTACATGTTCTGGGTTTTAGATGAGGCTCCGTCCTGCTGTGCTAAAAGCCACTAAATCACATAACGACTGGGAAGAATGAGAGCACATGTCGTATATATATTGGAGGAAAATCTTTAAAGAGGGACTGAAAGCACTGATTCCGCATGTGTTTCTCTGTTGCACATTAAGAAAAACAAGATTTCATTCTCTGGGGTGTGGTTCGATGTGGCAGTTACTTACGATTGTCCTTGATGAGACACCATAAGAACAAAGCCAGTATCACTTCCTCAAAATAGTCAGAATGAATCTAAGACTCAAGGAATCTGTGATTAATTTAAATGTTATTTTCAGAGGAGGTTTTACATCTAGCTAAGGTGTTTGGTGCAGTATTTCTCAAGTAAAAAAATGTGTGGCGTGTGACTGCTGGGCAGTCTGTATCTCTGTCTGTGCGTTCTGTGGTAGGACTGGACAGAGTGCAATCAGCGCAGCTGTGTAAGTGGGCAAGTGAGCATTGTCGAAATCAAATCCAAACCCTCAAGTCATAACAAACTCACTTACAAAACTCAGTTTTGGATGAGACTGACTTTATGACCAAAATTATCCTATTTATATTTTGTTGTCAATTTGGACACTAGAATAAATGTTTCTGACTAATATCGATGCCACCAAGGCTGATCAAAACCGGAGAAGTTGTTTATTGTCTTCAATAAACATCAAATAAAGCATCGGACTTACTAGCAATAATATTTAATTGTCCGGCTTATGTGGGAAAAACTGAGCAGAGAGAAAGCGATGTAAATGTGATCTTTATTTCCACCTTATCCAAAGCGTTTGATATTGTAACGATATTCGTAGGTGGAAGAAGGTGAAGAGGACCAAGGTGCAGCGTGGTACGTGTTCATGGTAAATTTAATAATGAAACTGAACACTAGAACAAAAAAAACAACAACGTGGACAGTTCTGTCTGATGTAGACACACAAAGACAGAAAACAACTACCCACACCCATAGTGGGAAAACAGGCTACCTAAGTATGGTTCTCAATCAGAGACAACGATTGCCAGCTGCCTCTGATTGGGAACCATACCAGGCCTAAACATAGAAACCCCTACACCTAGACATACAACATATAATACCCACCCACATATCACACCCTGACCAAACTAAAAATAGAAACATACAAAGCAATCTACGGTCAGGGCGTGACCTGATATTCCCTCCTTGGTTGCATGTACTTTGCGTTATTTACAGACATTAATGGACAATTAAGGTTATGATAATATCCTTTGACAGGGGTAAAGAAACCCATCTACGCCCTCTATAGCCTCTATAATATCCTGATCTGACAACAGCATGACTCTTAATGATGGTGAGCACTAAACAAAGCTGAGGGCCTGATTATATGTAGCATCACACAGGCAGCCAGACAGCACTCTCTTTCCTCTTCATCTCAACTCTTCACATGCGATGGCTTACTTATTAAAGCTCTCACTGTGTGTTAAATGTCTGGACCGGGGAGTGACGAGATCCCCACTGCTTCTAACAGCTCCAGTCACACACACTCACAGACTCACACTGGGAGACAAAGAGAAGAGGAGGAGGAGGGAAACAACACGGATGACGAGTGCGATGAAGACATCTTCCCTTCTCTTGTGACAGGGACAAGCCCCCCTCAAAGTCACACCAATCAGTATCATCAATACTGCATCAATCATGGAAAATACATTTTAAGGCAAAATGGTAAAACACTCTGGTGCCAGGTTTTAGGCTAGTGCCACTGCCAACAATAAGCTATCAAACCACACAAACAATTTATGGAAGACATTTAACTGGTGAAAATAATGTTTATGTACTATTTTATCAGTGCAGTGTCAATACTGTTTTATCCACCCTGAGACGAAGCAGAAGAGACAGAGCAGAGTGTCAGGCAAACAGGGTCTCCTCTCCTCTTTCTCTCATTCCCATGCATGTCGGATGAGCATGCTCCAGAGACTGGCCACTCTCTCTCCTCACACACTGTCTCTGTGTTTGGCCTCACAAAGAGCCCCAGTCTCACCCTGCAGTGCTCCACAGCCCTCCGCTCTCTCCGCTCACTGAGAGAGAACGTAATCAAGCACTCCACAAACACCCCCGCAGCAGAAGGTGTATCATTTTTGCAGGCCATTTAGCACTAACAACAAGCCCCTCTTATATATGTCGCCACGACAAATGGAGCAGAGACGAGGGGAAAAAGGAACCAACACCTTGCACCTCTTAACACCAGTCTGGTTGAGCCATGTTAGCTTCTCTCTATTAGACACATCACTGCCCACTACAGTCAACAACATCTCTCAAACAAATTAGACACCACCCACATCCACGCCAGGCAAACACATTACACACACCAACCACTCATGCATGACATGCTCTGACACCATCAGATAAGAGGGCAGTGATCTGGGTGCGTGGAAAGCTCCTCCACCTCTCAGAAAGGTCACGGAAGCCGCGGTGGTCAGACATGGTGGTGCGTTGTGGGTTTTTCCGCTCGATGGATTGCGCCCGCTGTCTCCCTCAAGTCCCCTCTCAACTGGGGTCAGTGGCTCCATTCAAGCGTCTGACCTTCCAATCGCTGTCTGTCAGAGACCACTGGATCCATCTCCCTGCTCCCCATTCAATACTAATTACATTTCTACACACTGCATATGTCTACATTCATCCTGTACAAATACCCAGAGCGTACATGCATAGTTGGAGTCCATTGATTTTCCAATAAAATCAACATTATCAAAATAATAAAATTGCCTTTTAGTCTCCTCGGCCATTTCAGGCCGGCACAGCGGCGACCGATAGCTTGATGCCAAGCGGTTGGAGAAGCAGTGCATAATTTAGCAAAGCGGCTCCTTTGGTCGATTTGCCTCTGTGTGTACATCGTTGTTATTCTCCTCTGTAAGTCTGTAAGCATGAATATACTGAGGTAATACAGATACTTTACAAAAGACTGTTGTTGCCTCTGAACCAGATGAGCTTCAAAGCCTGGATTGCGGTCCTTTATTGAGGAACAGAAAAGGTATTGAAATGTTGCAACTAGAGCTACAGTATGTGGCTTGGTCTGCTAAATGGCCTTCCTCAGGGATAGGGCAGAGACAGAAAAAGTATTGACATTTTTGAAAAGGAACTACTGTATGTGACTGGCTCTCTTGTTGAAGAAAGTAAGCAATATTTTAATTTGGCTCAGAACTTGGAGGTCACTGAGAACTCAAGGTAGCATGTGAAATTCATAGGAACGCATGACATTTGGTGTCAAATGAAAGCTGAGAGTCTATTTTTTTTATTAAGGCATTTATATATATATATATATATATTTCCCACCATATTGCATCCTAAAATTAGGAAAAAGCAAAGGCTTTAGTTTCTGGTCAAACAGATGGAAAAGTGATCTTAGAAAACGTTGACCAGAAAAAGTCTTAAAAGCTATTAGAAATACATGAAAACAAAACAATAATGTTGAAGATCATTGCCAAATAACATCAACATGTTTATTTAATTTTGCAGAATTATTGCCTAGTGTCTTGTCATTCTGTTCCCCCTACATATCTTTAAGATATTTTCTCATTTCTCTCCCTCATAAGGAAGGGGGATAATAAAAGTTAGTCATACGTTAGTTATGTTTCACAAGTTTGTACAGACAGCACATTACAGTACAGTAAAAAAAGTAGAGTATACTATAGGTCAGTACAGTACTTATTCTGTACAGTGGAGCACACTACAGTGTAATGCACTGTATTGTACTGAACTGAATTGAACTGTACTCTACTGTATTGAACTCTACTCTAAAATGTTCAGTAGAAATTGTTGAAAGTAGTCCTTGTGCATAAAGTTGTATGGTTTGTTTAACTTTGCAATCAATGTTTTTTGTTTGACATTTTTTGTTTTAAGGTGAAAAATCACAGTCTCCGCATCATTCTGTTCAAATGGAATTGCACATAGTCTTGAATGCTATACAGTGAAAAATTCAATCTTTTGATAAAATAATGAATCCATTCATAAATTGTTCATAGGTTAAACTGCCTCCCAAACTGGTCTCGCTTACATGTTACGGCAACAATGTGGGGCTGGAGGGGAGGCCAGTGGAGGGGTGACAGATAGAGGTGAGCTATGTTAGACATAAGTGTGTGTTGATGTATTGTATGGAGGGAGGGGTGTGTGCGTGCGTGTGAGTTAATACTAGCAAGGGAGCCAGTGCTAGCCCCCCTGGCAGCCAGAGGTGCAGCGGTGTGAGACCGCAGGCTGCCATGGCCGTGCACACACCTGCCAGCCCCTGTTATCTGCAGCCACAGAGCCACCAGAGTCACCAGGACGCGACCTGGAACTACGCCACAGAGGGGACTGGGAAGAGACTCGCTCCCAGGAACCTGGATGAGGGGGAGCTGTGACACACACCGGCCCAAAACACACAGACCTAACCAATCATATCATATCACTTTACTAAGCTTTAAACACAGTTTCCACCAAACAGCATACACATACTGCCAATGGCATAGATAGTAAGTGACATCATGGAATAAGGAGAATTATAATGATGGGAATATGATATTAGTGTTTATCCCACAATATCATTAAATAATCTGTTTTGCTAAATGTATGATTTAAAAAATAATCTCTCTTGTTGTAACCAATTAAGATGCTGGTGATTAGCTACAGCTCAGCCAGCCAATGAATACCTAATGACTTGAGACAAGTCTAATGTTTCTGCTATCACAGCCTGGGATCAGTAACAATATGGAATTGATGTGTTCAACTACACTAACCGCCATCCTACTGAAGTTAATTCAATATAAGAAATCACACTTGACCAGGGCACCCAGAGAGTCATAATCCATAAACGATGCCGTTATTGCCAAAACCACTCTGCTGCGGCCCCAGTTAACTGGTTGTCTGTCTGTTTTTTAGGAGAGGCAGCAGAGAGGCAGTAGCCATTCTTTTGTTCTAATTGATTTCCCGGTTACTGGATTCTTAGTCAGGATCAGCAGAAGCCGGCTGTGTCTAATATGACCGTAATGAAACTGAACAATGTTAATTGGGAGCACAAACCTGCTCTCGGCCAATCAATGAACACAGAGAGGCTGGGTCATTGTCCCAACACACTCGCTGCTTCCTGTGTGCCATGGACACTTCCTGTAAAGATTTCTCATGCTGCCAGACCAGAAATGCCTGACTCCTCTGCTTTTCATTGACCCAGTCAATGCTTTTCTCTGTTTCTCTTTTCTCTGCATTCGTGAAAGTGGTTTCTCTGTATCAAGCCAACTGAGGACAAATGTGGTGTCAAACAAAGTGTGCTATCGCTAATGTTAGTGTACGTTTGAAGCATGTTGACTTGATCTATTCTAGACAGGTCATACAGCGAAAGGAGAATTTATACACTATATATACAAAAGTATGTGGACACTCCTTCAAATGAGTGGATTTGGATATTTCAGCGACACCCATTGGTCACAGGTGTATAAAATTGGTGACAGCATTGGTGACAGCACACACCCATGCAATCTCCATAGACAAACATTGGCAGAAGAATGACCTTACTGAAGAGCTCAGTGACTTTCAATGTAGCACCGTCATAGGATCCCACCTTTCCAACAAGTCAGTTCGTCAAATTTCTGCCCTGCTAGAGCTGCCCCGGTCAACTGTAGGTGCTGTTATTGTGAAGTGGGGACTTCCTAGCGTTATGTGGGGCCACCATTGTCTCCTAGCAGCGTTTTGATAGTGAGCATCCAAACAGCTGTGGGAAGCAGCAGCAGACGTAAGACATCACAACTGCTTCACCCACAAAGCCTCCCAAGAAACCATTCCCCTGTCAACTCCCCAGACGTCCACTGGAGAGAAGCTTTTCCTCTTTAATTAAAATCGTTTGTAATTAGTCACAGTCCGTCAGCAAACAAGAGCGACAGAGAGCTGCAGGCATTCCAGGGTGTGTATAATCTGGGAGCCAAAGCCTACACAATACCAGGAACAGCCAGAAGAACACATCCCACTCTCCATCCCCAGCAAGAAAAAAAGAGAGTTTAGAAAACTTCAAATCAATTCAGGGTTAGCAGTGGGATCTTCTTGCTTTTGTGTCAGGAAAACAGACTTCTGTCTCTTTAGGCAGATGACAAACAGGATTTGGAGGTAATAAGATTCATGAATTGTGTAGGCCATTTTCTTTTTTTTGAAGGTCTCTCTCAGAGAGAAGGAGAAAGAGAGACAGAGTTCATTCTGGAGCCAGTGTGTGAGGATGGTAATTCTAAGATACAATATTATGAACCACGCCAGTCTTTTTTGTACCTAACTGCTTTTGATAGCAAATGAATTAATGAAGCTTTAAATGACAGCAGGAGTGGATCAGTGTGACAGTGACAGAGAGACAGTGTAAGAAAAAGAGAGAGGGAGGTAGCACATATGAGGAGAAGAGAAGGAAGAAAAGGGAGGGAGAGAGAGAGAGATAAAGGTAAAAAGAGAAAGAGAATGGGGGGGGGGGGAGTTGAGTATGGAGAGACGGTGGCATATTATGGCTTAATGGCTGCAGAATAATGGTAATTTCACTATTCTCTCCAGTGGCTCGGACTGTGCTAATGGCTTCACTAACACTCACACACTCTGGCGGGCAATAGAGGACAATGTCACATCCATCTTTGTCACATCACAATAAAGCTGGTTAAATACAACTTTGCTGTGTGTCCGGCTCGGGAGGAAGACAGAAATTAGAGCAGAGATGAATAGCAAAATATCAATGAGGGTGTGGCCACAAACACGCACTACACACTTCCTCTGGTCTTGTCGGCTAGCAGGCCACTCAAGAAAAAATTGTCAAATTGATTTCTAACAGGTATGTTGTTCACACTTAGAGTAATACGTCAATGCCATGAGATCTGTGAAAAGGCATGCTGGGAAAACAGAAACATCCCATAAATCACCAACGCCAGGCCCCCGTGAAGTGGCCATCACTCCTCAATTGATGACGTTTTCCTCCCGGCATTTGCTTGTTGACTTCCCTCCCAGCCCAGCTACCGCTTCCTGGGTCTCTCTCAGTCTTCACAGCCACACAGGCCTTTTAGCTAGAAATCCCTGCGGCACTTTTCACTAAAAGGTTTGATTTTCCACACAGGGAGAAGGCGGCAAGGAATCCCACTAGGTTCAGATAATGCGAAGAGCTTCAGGGAATTCTACAAGAGCTTCAAGTAAAAGACAAATAATAAAGAAGTACTAATGTGATGCTAAAGTCTGCCTCTTTACTGTGAAAACATTGCTGTGAGCCAGAGGAACAGAATTACAGCGGCGGGGCTGAAATAAAAAAGCTAATATATTTATGCCAAGGTGTTAAGTTGTCAACCTTGACACCACCCTTACGTTCAGACATACTGCACAGAGAAAGGCACCGCTGACTTACTGTTACTAACAGTTAGACAGCAGCGTAAACTAGACCAGCCACCGCTATAGGCCCCACACAGTATCAAAAGTTCATCTGTCTCCTTCACTGAGGCATGGCTGAAACATTAGCCTTGATGATAACGTTAGTGGTCTGGGAGGTCCACACACACTTCGCGCACACTTCACATGCTGTGTCAACTTGCATGCGTCTGTAACGCTTGAGGGGACAAAAAGAAGAAGAAGAAAATGCAATGCGAAGCTCAGAAGATTAGGCAATGTGTCGTAAAAGACCAACATCACCTGCCTCGAGCGTTGCATGTCAATGAAGGCTTTGGCTTATATTCTTCCGTGTTTATTTCGTATTTCGGTTCATGACAACAATGGATGTGTCACAAACACTTCCATTATAAAGAGGCTCGGCTGTGATTCATTGCTGTTTATTTATGCATGAATATGTATTACAAAACCATGGCAGCCTGTGACATTTCTCCACCTTGGAGTGAATGTGTGGCAGCGACGGCTGCTAACTATGCCGACACCAAGGAACACAGCGTTTGAAGTTTGAGAGAAATAACAGACGATTCTATGAATATCTCACGTATTGCACGCGCTATTCCAGGTCTGACAGCTCTGAAGCACAGGGATCTATAATGGCAAAAGCAATAGCTCTATTTTGCTGAATTTATCACAGTGATTAAATTCAAGGGCAATTGGAAATACTTTATCAAAGGGGAAGCTATGTGAAAACTCCACAGTATAGTTGTATTCTCCTCCAGCAACTAACCTTGTAGAATCACCTAAGTCTTCCCAGCATGAGATGTGTTTTCTTTGGGTTTTTTAGTGTGGCGAGGGGTGTTACTAAACTAAACAAACTGCCTGACTTAATTGGGGTTTTACCCAGATCCCCATTCTCTCCACTGTGATATTAGGAAAATAACTCCCAAAAGAGCATAAAAGCTACAATGACATTATCCAGAGAAAAGTGTTTCATCTGGCAATGAGCTAATAACAGAGGACTAACATGAATGACAAAAGTATTAGAAGTCTACTTTGATAGCTTATGTTTAACGGCATAGTATTATCCATAAAATCTATTGTCCCAAATTGTGTGGAAAAAAAACATTATATTTAATTCCCAAGATAATCCAACGAGTAGGCATTTCAAATGTTTTGAAGCAGAATACATTGTGTTAATCTCGTAACAGGCAAATTACTTATTATTACAATTTCAAATACCAATTGAGTGCAATAAGTTATTTCATATTTTACATAATGACAAAAGCAGAAATGCATTGTGTTATGTAATATGCCCTATGGTTTGTATACTCCCCCATTGCATTTGTTTTAAGTGAGTCTCAGTCTCAAACCTCAACCTACTCAGAGTGGCTCCCATCAAAATGTCCCAATCACCAGGTTACTGTATCTCCTCTACAGATAACAGCAGCCTGTTCCTCCCCATGCTATTCCTTTTGTTGCTCACCACACTTAACAACACAGGGACTTTAAAAGAGCAGATAGCTCTCTATTCAAGTCATTTTGGATGTTATTCTTCCCTTGTCTATTTTTTTTGGTAAGGCAGATGTGCATTGTGGAGTGATCTTTATCAGACAGTAAAAGCCACTGGGACTGTCATTTCCCTGGTCTGCACTGCACTGGGCTGCTCTGAAGATGACAGTAATGTCACACAGCAGCCTCCCCTGTCACACACACTAGCCTAGTGACAGCAAATAGGTACATCTGCTTTTCTTCTCACTGCTTTTATGTGTGTGCTGAGTGCAATGTACTCTGGCATAATACAACAACAATGCACAGGGGCAGAGGCGTCATAAGGGCACGTGCCCCCTAAGATTTGTCCTGTAAAAAAACATAAATAATGTTTAGCTAGCCCAGATAGGTTCCCAATCTCCCATCCTAATAACTAGCTGCCAAGAAGCCATTTCAGGCTATCAATCAAGTTAGAGTAGCTAGCTGTTCTAACTATCTTACCTGGAATACCTGCTGGCAAGGTTGGTAGAGTTCAGAAAAGCAAGCAATAACTAAATGTACTGAATAAGACTCACATTTCTTTCAATCTTTTACCCAGATTTTAGCAGAGATGCAAAAAAAGCATATTCAGTCAGGAGGATGCAGACAGCTCAAGAGGCACAGTATGCTTCGATATGCATACAAATACATAGAATTAAACATAATGATTTTGGCTCTAGATTGCAGGAAAAAAGCTGTTTCAGGCGTTTGAAAAATTCTAAATTCTCCGCCTCCGGACCACCCCCCAGTCATCCTCACGTGCCCCATCAGATTTTTGGGGTGCATGGGGAATATTGAAAATACTGTGTAACACACAATTGCATTACAACACTGAATAAACTGTACCTGAACAGAGAATGAATAGCATTGGTACTGAATAGTAGCACTGACAAAAGGGAACACAAATTATACACCTTGGTAAAATGGTACACATAATTATAATTAAGACAGTCTGAGCACTAGGTAAATAAAGGATGATTTGAGGGGCCTGGGTAAAAGTGGAAAGCCTGGTGATGTGTCTCCTGCTGCCAAGGTGTTTGGTGTGCAGAGCTTTAGCAGTTCTCACTGCTCCTCTGTCTGTCTCCCCAAACAAACAAGGTGTGATTCATTCACAGGCAGCCAGACACCAGGCTTCCTTTGTGCTCTCTGTCGGAGTGGAGAGGAGGGCCTGCAAATATATTCCACTAGCTACCTCTCCCTTTTTCTACAGTGATGAGGAGGATGGGGGGAGGAAGTTACTTGCATTCAGTATGTGTGAATACTCTACGATCATAAACTGGACTAGCTCATTCATGATTAAATGTAGATTCATAATATTATATTGTACCTTATTGTGTTGCACCTTATAAAAGCAAAGCAGCTGTGTGATGATAAAGCCTAGAGGGAGTTGACATACACTATTAGTAAACCTGTGTTCTATACAGCCCATTACATTGTACAATGTTGGTCAGTCACTTATCCAGCATGTCAATTCCGAGCCTATTCAGAACGGCTTCACAAAGCAAACAGTGAAATAATGTCACAACAAGCTCAGTTCTCTGGCAGAAGAGACAAATACCTTTGCTTATTCCAAATGGCCATGAATAGTATGTTCTCTTGAAAGAATTTGCAATTTCCTTTGGCTTACACTGGACCAATCACAAAAGGTCATCCTAAAACAAACTGATTTACCATGAGAGAGAAAAAGATCTCGACCGTTCCTCGCCTGGCTCCACTGAATCATCTTATTTGTCATACACTGCTTTCAATGGAGGCACTGACCTTTGAAGTTGGAAAGTAAATTGCTCAGTGGCAGTAAGGCATGCTATTAACTCGGAGGTACTCAAGCTATAGCCCGACCAATCAGGTGACGATACAACACGGCAGCCTTGACGAGGACCCGTGCTCAAATTTATTTGCTTGTAGATTTCAATTATTTTCACCGGGCAAATATTTTTTTGCTTGTTTAATTCAATTATCGTTTGAATGGTTATCTCAGAAGTGGGTTTATTCCACCAAGTTAATACAACCTTGGCGGCTGATGAGAGAAAATGTCAGAGCTGTTAGTTTCATTACTGCTTTGCTCTAATGAACCTCTTTAACTTCTCTAACACTTACTGTTCTGAGAACTGTTCAAATGTTCTCCATTTTGGGGGTAGAGGCTTAATAACAACAGAATGAATAAAGGGTAAACTAAATATGTGAGAGTCCACGGGGACATCAAAAGCCGATGCAAACAGGGAAAATACAGCACATAATAAAGCAGCATTTCTCCCCAAAGAACAGCTAGTGCATAGAAGGCACTCAAATGTTCACTCAAGTCCTATCAGCTGGAATTCAATAAAACTCCATTCCCAGAGTTGATAGAGCTTTCCCCTAAGCAGGGCTTGATGTAATAAGCTACATAGTCCTTATCCAAGAAGAACACAGTTCATAGAATGTAACATGACGATGAACTAAGTATTACAACATTGTAACAGATTAGAAGGAGGGTAGATTCTCCACAAGTGTACCGAATATTTAAAAACCAGTCTGTCCATTCAAGCGTGGATAGAGTCTTGACTCTTCTTCCCCCTTCACATGGTCTCCTCCACATCCACATTCACACCAGCCTTTCCTCTCTGCTCACATGGTGGTGTGAGAACAGTGTCAAGCCTGCTTGGCCAAGCCTGTTTAATTCCCATTTACCTCAATTTTGCCATCACTACAGTCCTTATTAATTAGTGCACTAATTAGTGCAGAGTTATGAACTGTAGCGGGTGCTAGGAGGAGTGCCTGCCAGGAATTCAGGATCTTATATGGATCGGGATAGCTGGTAGTGAAGGACTGGAAGTCGGGGTCTTATTTGCCTGAGCCTTAGGGAATGCCCTCTCCTCCCCTCCAACACTGTACTGAGGAACTAGTGGAGGACAGAGTAAGGCCTGATAGACTGTGACAGACAGGTGTGATGACAAAGTTAGGCACATGCTTTCTGATTGTACGATGCAGGGGTCCACGTAGAAGGGAGGTGTGTGTGTGGGGGGGGATCCTATAGTTCTGTAGTAGGCGCCATAAGGGTACTCTCAAACGCTGACATCACACTAGACAGGCTACTAGACAGTCAAGGATAATTATTTGTATACAATTCCATCTCTACTGTTTTGTACTTACAGTATCTTCAATACTTTTCTCTCTCCATCACATAAATATACACCACCAAAGGCTATTTACACCCAGCCAACGACAAAAGAGAAATCCTTTGATTGAGACACATATCAAATACTCCCCCCCCCCCTCCCCAGTCTCTCCCCTCTGCCAGCTTCAGTCCAGCTCTTGGCCGAGGCCAGGTGGATATTAGTGAGGTGAGGTCTCCCAGGTCTGACAGGAAGAGCTGCTCCAGATGAACTTGTTAATTGCACACTGGACCGGAGGGAAGAAGGGCCATGATACCCTCACCTTTAGTCTCCAAAGCGCATGATCACTGAGAGGCTCTGCTTTATCATTCCACAGCACTCGCTGCTCATTGGCAGATGGCAGAGCGAGTCCTCGAGGCAGCGGACTCGTCAGGCAGAGCCAGGATGCCAACCACTGCGAGCCTGCACCCGTGTCACGGTGACGGAGCGTAAAGGAGGTGGACGGGCAGAGAGATGCCACCAGGCTGCCTGGCATGGCCGTCTCTTCACGCCGGGCACAAATGAGATTGGCATTGAGAGAGGCTCCTCGGGTGCACTTTATATGTGCCACCCCCAGCTGTGGTCTGCGCACCAGGGCGGAATGTGGTGGGTCTGCTGGAGACCTTGAGAAAACAAAATCCCTGTGACTAAAACTGCAGAAAAGGGACTGCAAGGCACAGCTTACAAAAATGTGGAGAAATTCTGAAAACAGATTTTGACCAAACTGAAAAAATATAAATGTAGAACCGAGACCGGGTTATATACATCCACAGAAAGCCCAGTGTTTCATACAACAACTACTGCTCTATGGGCACTATCTTATATTACAGCAATAAGACACCCATTATGTCCACACATAATAGTCATCATACTGTACACCTCACATCCACTTCTAATGTATGTATTTGCTCAAAGGTCTGAATTACACTACAGTGAGCTGTATTTTTATCTAATAATTATGATGGTCCGTTGAACCATCTTAATAAGTCTTTATACTATTTAATTCAGAAGCGTTTTCTTTATCCATTGATATTGCCGCCATAGCAGCATAGTTTAATCCCCAGACACGTCGGTTCAGAATTACAGAGCTCTTGGGCCCCTTTGGTGAGAAAATCAGTAGAAGTAGATTTAAGATTTTATTTTCCCTTCCATCCTGGTTCACCAGGATGCCAGTATCACTTTACATATCCAATACCCACATAGCCTCAAAGAGACTCTCTTTTTCTATTTTCACCGTCCGGCAACGCTGCGAGGCTTTACACATTTCCAGCCAAATAAAAATGAATTATTTGGACAGCAATCTCTGCTGAGAAGTACAAGTAAAAGGGAAAATGACTATTTCACGAGAAAAACACTGGAGTCAGAGGGTAATCCCTGGGGATCAGTCAAGTCATAATGTAGCTTGAAAATTAAAAGAGAAAGTGACAATAAATAGCTAGGCCTTATTGAAAGGGCTGAGTTAAACCCATTCCAAGGTGTGGATGTCCATAAAACAGGCTTTAGCACACATTATTTGGAGGTGTTACTTTAATGACTTCTAATTTGTCCTCACAACGCCAACAGAGTGAAGCATCACAGTGTACAGTACAGTAGTCCAGGCATATATACCCACACACAGGCGTCAATTCCCCGTCTATCTGCTAATTCCCCCTTGAGTGACGAGAAACCATTATGCAAAAAAGGGGAGGACCATGACCTTCATCAAATGAGGTTTAACTGCTATTACTGGTGCTGAGGCCATAATATATGACTGGCTGATTGGAGCGAAGTACAACTACACCACCGGCCCTCAGCCCTCCACATATCCCCAGCACCCAGCCTCATCTTTTCTCACTACTGCTGGTGTGGTGTAGTGTTGTGTGGTGGCACTCTCAGCCCGTCACTCCCTCTGTACACCCTGCTCTCTCTCTCGCCCTCTCTCTCTCTCTCTCTCTCTCTCTCTGGAGCTCATTTCCCACCTCACTGACTCCTTCTCACCGTGGAACTGACTGAATTTGACTTGATTATACCCAACACTTGCTCTACCTAAACCAGCATGAGAGTAATCAAATTAAAATCAATATCCGTGTTGGGATATTGCCCTTGGCTTAAGAGGTGGACATAATTTCACATCACTATCACACGTTCTAGTTGTGAAGCGGAATGAAAAACCTATTTCAGAAGCCAAAGCAGTATAGTAATGGCAGGCATCAATCAATGGAAATAATCTACACTCTGTGAGAGATCATACTTGATGATATGTGCAAGGAAGACATGTGCAGCCTTTTTCTATTTCCTATTTGCTGTAATACAAATATATGTAAACACACAAACATTCATGCCTGTCCTTCAAGCTGAATTACGTAATACCAAGGTGGCCTCCATCAAATGATTTTAACTCTTGCAGGTAGGCCTAAGGTGTGATCTGGCTATTTAATAGATCATGTTACTGTGGTCACATTGAGCACGCCCAACGTATACCTCCAGATCCCACCAACCATTATAAACCAACTACAGCAGCATGAAAGATTCTCAATCACTCAATCATTTTGTGAAACAGCCTAGGGGATATGACATTGCAAGAAAGGGTATTTTGACGGAAAGTTGTAATTAGCTCTTTGTGTACAGCTAAGACGTTCCATTCCAGTCTATCACTCTCAGAGACAAAGGGGAAATGAAGAGACATGATCTGAATCGAATGCATCTGAATGGAAACAACTCAACCAAAGAGGTGTCTCAAAAATCAACTAATGTAATAAGTATCGCAGCATCCAATGAGCAAAGCAGCAATGGAAACAAACGTGATTAGCAAGCCCTGATGGTGTGGGGATTCAACAGTCTAAATGCACAGTAGCACTTCATCAGCTAGAGTAGGCCTAGTACATGAATCTAAGATGAGAAGAAAAAACAATTGATGCTGAATGTATGAATTATTCTGTGGTTTTAACTATTGTGTGAGGGAGTGGGGAGAGGAGAACTAAGAGGAGGGATGAATGAATGAATGAATGGAGTAGGTAAAACAACAAAAATTAGTGTGGGGGGGGGGGGGTAAGAATAAAATCCTCCTACTGTCTCACCATGTGCTGGTGCTACTTCTGACAATGAATAGAACACCCCAATCTTTTGGGAGTCAATAGCATCCAAATGACAGTGTACAAACATTAGTAGCACACACATTTTTAAATTAAAACATCATATGGTTAGAAATATTATTATAGCAATAGATCAAAAGAAAATATTATAATGCACATACTAGACGATGTACATACTGGCAGAGGAAACTGAAGTGTAAGAATATGTTCAGGTAATTACTTAATTGATTAATCCTAAACCATCCTAAACCACAATCTATTTGATCCATAAAATATATTACAAACTTTACAATAGGCCTACACAAATGCCTAAAATGTGTTTTAGAGTAAATTATCTGACAAAGAATAGCAGGGATATTTACAAACAATAATAAGACAGACAAGGGCATTTGATTCACTTGTCATGCAATTTATCCACAGCAGCTACATTGGCGACCTCTATAAAACCATATGAAACCCATGTTCAGGGTGAAAACTATGCAATTGCGAATCAAATGATCCCGATAAATTTGAAGCTGACATACAGACATACAGTAGTATATGGAGCGCAAAACCAGCAAAGGGCGAACTTCCCCCATTCATGAGGAGGCATTAGGTGCATAGATGTGAGTGCGCACCGAACACTTTCTACCACTACTTGTCCTACAACGTACAATATGACAATAGAGGTACCGCGCAGACAC
This sequence comes from Oncorhynchus mykiss, assembly GCF_057628025.1. NCBI lineage: Eukaryota > Metazoa > Chordata > Actinopteri > Salmoniformes > Salmonidae > Oncorhynchus > Oncorhynchus mykiss. The sequence continues at coordinate 2,695,289 of NC_143035.1, read as the reverse complement.
GAAGAAGACTGTAAAATAATTCATAACAGTCATCTCTCACTTTAATGCGTTCAGAGAAGGAATGCGAGCATTCCAGGAGCCCAACGCCAAATACCGGGCGCATCGATGTTCAGTTCCCAGCATCGAACAAAGACGTTAAACATAACGAAAATAAAAAATATATACACTTGTACGTACCACTGTTGCTCCAGTTCCCAGTCCCTAAAGAAGTCAAACTCGAATAGGTCCATGGTTGGTCCCAGTTGTCTGATTCAGGATGGAACCGGTGCCTGCTCAACGTATGTGTCAGTCTACATACATAAATTCTATGTGGATCTGCTAACTGTAACTAGATGTACTGTACTGTACCGTGGTCTCGCTGGCGAACTGACATACAGTACACACACAGCCAGGAAAACGCGACTGCCTCCCCTGCCTGCCTCGCGTCTCCACAGTGAACAGAAGGCGGAGCTTGACAGGCAGAAGCGGCTACACGGAGCCTGGGTACACCAAATTGAGGTATTCGGTTTATCATTTCCAATTAGCTGAAATTATATTTGCCCCACCCATTTTAGTTGTCAAAGTCAGCTGTCAAAAAATAACTTCAGATGTAAAAAATAAAAAATAAAATAAAATAGTAAATAGGCCAATGAGGAAAACAAACACTATTTTATACAGGTTATAATAAAGTTATAACCCCTTTAGAAATGATGATCATATTATGCATTATCAAGCAGTGGGTGTGATAATTGTGCATTACCATGCATTAGCATTATTCACAATAGTTGTTGACTGAAGATCATTTTACTACTGACTGATCATAGACTAGGGCAAGTTCAGGAGTTGTGTTTAGTGTCTATGACCCATATTGACTTTGTAAATGGGTGTTGTTGACAACACTGTGACCCATTGGGCCCTACAGCCTCACACAGAGGTGCTATAAATCATGGAGTTTCACAGTAAATGGTGATATGTTCGAGACGTGTGATAGCATTTCATATTTTTATTGAGCCAATTGCTTTCATCAATCTCAGGTGTAATCATAACAATGAAAATAGGTATGATATAAGTTATTTGGCAGTGCTAGCTGCATAGGCCATGTGGGAAACAGACAGGGGGCATGGCAGTAAGGCAGTGGAGGAAACAGCTCTGTAAATTGATGTATACTGTAGTGAGGAAGCCATGATGGAAACATTAAAAACATCAGCACTATGTGTCTCTTCCATTAACAGCATATAGAACTGGACGACTCGGTCCTGTAATATGGAGCAGGAGTGTGTGCAACATCAAAACAGACACGTCTAGCCTACATCTAGCCTACGTCTAGCCTACTGTTTTGTGATTTGCCTAGCTACCATGCCGTTATTACAATACCTCTCTCCTCCTCACATATAGAGCCTGGGAGTCTGTTCTAATTTATGGCATATACCTCCAAGTTGATATTAATCTCACTGCCAGAATAGTCAGCAGCCTGGTCTCATTGACTAGATGTAACATAGTGAAAGTGAATCCGGGACACTCAAATTAGTATGATATGTTACATTTAGTATGGTTACATAAGACTTGGGGTGGATGGGTGTATAATGCAAATGTTTAGGAACCTTAAGGCTGTGAGTTCAAATCTCATCACAGACAACATTAGCATTTTATCTTATCAACTACTTATTACTTTTAAACGACTTTGCAACTACTTAGCATGTTAGCTAACCCTAACCCTAACCTTAACCCTTTTAGCTAACACTTCCCCTAACCTTAATCCTTCCCCTAACCCCAACCTTAAACCTTTAGCCTAACTCCTAAACTTAACCCTAAACTAACCCCTAACCCCTAGCCTAGCTAACATTAGCCAGATAGCTAACGTTTTCCACCTAGCCAGAATTTGTAACATATTATACATTTCACAAATTTGTAACATATAATATGAATTGTAATTCATAACATATCATATCAAATGGGTGATGGACATCCACAAATTAATACAAACCATACGAACTGTAACATATCATACTAAATGGAGCATCCCAAATTTAATTACAGAATCATATCAAATGCTCTGAGACTAGGTTGCAGCAGTAAAGGGACCTATGTTTTGGTCAAACACACTCTGGAAGTAACCCATATGGCCCAAATTGAAACAAGTAGTGTCTGTTTTATTGCCTGCTCTGTATGGACAGTGGTAAAGCGGGGGAAAGCAGAGGAGAGGAGGAGAGATGGGGGGCATAATAGTGTTGGTTCTTATGCCAGGGTGCTCAGGTGCACAGCACACCATGCTACACATGGGGAATGTTGCCTTTCAGAGAAGCAGACATCTCCTTTATCATCACTTAATGCTTATTTAACTACGCAGCCAATTCACTATAGTACTCGATTTTACCCCCCCAAAAAATCGACCAACTTACAGAAGGAAATGCTAAATAATACAAAATATACTAAACAGCATAGGGAAACATGGTATGCACTAATAATCTGTATCTGTGCTTTGTTTGTCCTGCATTTTGTGTCTTTGGTATTTTGTGATGGCAATAGACTAAGCCATGGTGGGAAAGGGCCTGTGAGAGTTTCTGTCTCTCTGGTTGGGTCTTTGTTTGGGGTAGTCTGGGGTAGATGCCAGCACTGCTCTGCGTCATGCTCTGGGTGCCTCCCAGTGCTTCCCAGGCCCCCACACTGCATTTGCGTTGTTGACCCATAAACCGGCTGCAGGGAAACACAGGGCTGCACAGACAGATGGGAGAAAGGGAGAACACCGTTCCCAAATCCTTATCTGAACCTTCATGGTGGGAATGCTTTTCTTTCTTACACAACCTGCCTTGTCTCACCACTAATTAACATACACATTGCAGTTTGCAGATTTTAAAGTGCATACACTGCAATAGAATATATTGTGCATACACAGTGTGTACTGTGCATACACATTGTGCATACACAATGTAGCTAGATGTCACGTTCTGACCTTAGTTCCTTTGTTTTGTCTTTGTTTTAGTATGGTCAGGGCGTGAGTTGGGGTGGGCAGTCTATGTTCTCTTTTCTATGATTTGGGATTTCTGTGTTTGGCCATGGAGAGAGGTGGACCGGGCAGGTACCGTGTTATGCCGTGAGGCGCACGATGTCCCCGGGGCGCAGGCATAGCCCGGAGCGTTACATAGCAGCACCTCGTATCGGCCGGGCTAGAGTGGGCATCGAGCCAGGTGCCATGAAGCCGGCTCAGCGCATCTGGTCTCCAGTGCGTCTACTGGGTCCGGGGTACATGGCACCAGCCCTACGCATGGTGTCCCCGGTTTGCAAGTATCCAGCCAGGTAGGGATGTGCAGGCTCGGTGCTCGAGACCTCCAGTGCGCCTCCACGGTCCGGTCTAGCCGGTGCCTCCTCCACGCACCAGGCCTCCGGTGGCAACCCCCGCACCAGGCTGTCTCTCCGTCTCCTCCTGCCTGTCCAGCGCTGCCAGAGGTGGACAAAGACTATGGTGGAGTGGGGTCCACGTCCCGCGCCAGAGTCGCCACCGCGGACAGACACCCACCCAGACCCTCCCCCATAGGTTCAGGTTTTGCGGCCAGGGGTCCGCACCTTTGGGGGGGGGGTCTGGGTGGGCGTCTGTCCGCGGTGGCGACTCTGGCGCGGGACGTGGACCCCACTCGACCATAGTCTTTGTCCACCTCTTAACCCGCCTCCGTGGCCTATTTAGAGCGGCGACCCTCGCCGTCGACCTCGTGCTGGAGGGTGGGGGGGGGGGTACTGTCACGTTCTGACCTCAGTTCCTTTGTTTTGTCTTTATTTTAGTATGGTCAGGGCGTGAGTTGGGGTGGGCAGTCTATGTTCTCTTTTCTATGATTTGGGATTTCTGTGTTTGGCCTGGTATGGTTCGCAATCAGAGGCAGCTGTCTATAGTTGTCCCTGATTGAGAACCATACTTAGGTAGCCTGTTTTCACCCTTGAGTTGTGGGTGATTATATTCCGTTTCAGTGTTTGCACCATTCGGGACTGTTTCGGTTTTCATTTTGATTCTCTTGTTCTTTTGTATTCAGTCTCATTAAATTATATTATTGATACATACCACGCTGCACATTGGTCCTCATCTTCTTCCACCACCAACAACGGCCGTTACACTAGAATATACAGTACCAGTCAAAAGTTGGGGAACACCTACTCATTCAAGGGTTTTTCTTTATTTTTACTATTTTCTACATTGTAGAATAATAGTGAAGACATCAAAACTATGAAATAACACACATCGAAACATGTAGTAACCAAAAAAGTTTTAAACAAATCAAAATATGTTTTACATTTGAGATTCTTCAAAGTAGCCATGATGACAGCTTTGCACACTTTTGGCATTCTCTACCAGCTTCATGAGGTAGTCACCTGGAATGCATTTCAACTAACAACTACCTTGTTAAAAGTCAATTTGTGGAATTTCATTCCTTAATGCTTTTGAGCCAATCAACTGTGTTGTGACAGTCCATATTATTGTAAGAACAGCTCAAAAAAGCAAAGAGAAATTACAGTCCATTATTTTAAGACATGAAGTTCAGTCAATACAGAAAAGACCCAGAGTTACCTCTGCTGCAGAGGAGTTCATTAACTGCGCCTCAGATTGCAGCCCAAATCAATGCTTCACAGGGTTCAAGTAACAGACACATCTCAATATCAATTGTTCAGAGGAGACTGCGTGAATCAGGTCTTCATGGTCGAATTGCTGCAAAGAAACCACTACTAAAGAACACCAATAAGATGAGGAAATTTGCTTGGGCCAAGAAACATGAGCAATGGACATTAGACCGGAGGACATTTGTCCTTTGGTCTGGTGAGTCCAAATTTGAGATTTTTGGTTCCAACCACTGTGTCTTTGTGAGACACAGAGTAGGTGAACAGATGATCTCTGCATGTTTGGTTCTACCGTGAAGCATGGAGGAGGAGGTGTGATGGTGTGGGGTTGCTTTGCTGGTGACGCTGTCTGTGATTTATTTTGAATTCAAGGCACACTTAACCAGCATGGCTACCTCAGCATTCTGCAGTGATACGCCACCCCATCTGGTTTGCGCTTAGTGGGACTAACATTTTATTTTTTCAACAGGACAATGACCCAAAACACACCTCCAGGCTGTGCAAGGGCTATTTGACCGAGAAGGAGAGTAATGGTGTGCTGCGTCAGATGACCTGGCCTCCACAATCACCCAACCTCAACCCCATTGCGATGGTTTGGGATGAGTTGGACCGCAGAGTGAAGGAAAAGCAGCCAACAAGTGCTAAGCATGTGTCGAAACTCGTTCAATACTGTTGGAAAAGCATTCCAGGTGAAGCTAGTTGAGAGGGTGGTAACTTTGAAGAATATAACATCTAAAATATTTTTTGATTCATTTTTTTTGGTTAGTACATGATTCCATATGCGCTATTTCATAGTTTGATGTCTTCACTATTATTCTACGTTGTAGAAAATGTAAGAAAATAGTAGAAATGTAGAAAATTGTATTAATAACAATGTAAAAAATTGTAGAAATAAAGAAAAAGACATGAATGAGTAGGTGTGTCTAAACTTTTGAGTTGTTCTGTATTTGTACACAATTGTCATAATGATGTTTTTAAATTGATGTCTTCATCATTTCTTCCATACTAGAGTGTTGATATTTTTTCTATTTTTTCATGTTCATCAACATTTTTCCCAATCCCTTTGTCCACCCATGGACATAATTCACTGCAAGAGACAGAGCAGCCATTTGTTGAAATTGCCTGTGGTTAAATCACTTGTCAGAAGCTGTGAGAAGTGATTGGAAAATACCTCATCAGAGTGAGAGGAGGCCCAGCAATTGTCTCTGTGTCCCTTTTCATCTCCCTAAAATGAAAAAGAGTCATTATGAGCTAAGTTGATACGGTCTGAGGGGGATCACCTCCTAATTATACCACTGTAATTTCAGAGTTAATTATCTCTCTAACTTCCCTCTTCTGTTAGCCCATTCATAACACAATCTCAACTCTCCTCAACCCTAGCTCACAGGGCGAAGTGGAGGCTCAGGATCATATCTGTCCAGACTGGAGGAGGTGGAAGGAGACAGATCCAGTAGCACATTTCACGTACCTAGGCTAGCCAGACAGATCCTCAATCAGCACAACTAACCACAGAGCAGCCACAACATCAAGGAGAGTCTGGCGAAAGTCATCCTCTCAGACTGGAGCTGTGTATACTTCCTCTGTCTGGCAGTTTAAGTAAACATTACAAACGTATAGGTCCAGTCAAAATTCCCTGAGGATGATTGTTGGGTGGCAGGATCCATTTAGCTGGTATCATTGCATTTCTGATTGAGTATGGCTCATTTTTGTCTGTTCATCTGAGTATAACTGACAACATCAATGTATTATGCATGAGTTCCACAACTAGCTTCCACGGGCCAAAGCAACGGCATCACTCTGGATGTGTGTATCATAAATTCAGCTCATAAAAATCTCTGAGATGAATATGCAATTTCTAGAGAAACAGTTTTAAACTGCAGCTTGAGTGAAAATAAAAATATATTGATATTGCTTCTTTCTTCATGGTCCCCAGAATATAGTCATTTGAATTTCGTAAATGTGCTTTCCTATATGAACACAGCTCTTTAACATGGCTCTCCAATGTGTTCATTGATAATTGGCAGTAGCACTGGCAGCGGGGCACTGAATCAACCTCTCCACGGCAGCCCTGCCTGCTGAGTGACAGATGCTAATTAGCTACCTTCGTCAGGCCCACTAAATAATCTGCTCTCTCGCTCTCTTTCTCTCTCGTTTCTGACACAACTCATTGTAAATGCCAGCTCTCTAGATGCATGAAATGTCTTCGTTATAAATTACAGTATTTTTGTGTGGCAGTATTGAAGATTAGAATGGAAGAGGATGAAGTGTTCTTTTTTTCAAAAACTATTCAACAGCCATTTACCTTAGCCCGCCTGATTCCTCGCACTCTTCTCAAACACTGAAAAGCCGAGGGACATTTGCTCAATGTAAACTCTCTATTTTTTAGAGCGGACCATTGTTCTCTATGGCCATTATCAAATTACTCCATTAACCACCCCAAATTCAATATATGTTTGATAAATGCGTGTGATCCCCCAACTGGCTGCACTTGATATGAACATGATTCTGGAAATATTGCCTTTGGTTATTTTTCCCTCAAAACAGAGGCCAAATATCATAAGTATTAGTTCTGTGCCTCTGAGTGACTAGTGTAATGTTTATTTCTTTATAAGCCATGCACAGTTCTATTCGCTGTAGACTCCATATTATTTTGTCTAGAAAGTCTCTCTTAAGTAGCAGTCATCCGGAACGCTTTCAGTGTGAAAAGAGAGAGAAAGCTATAATGCCGTGAACACAAAACCAAAGTGCCTCTGGCTAATTTCAACAGTGAAATCTTTTTGGCATTGATCGGTATTTCAATACTGTATTTGTGTGCTCAAAGCTCCAATTAAATTACAATAGAAAATAAATAATGTAGGATACATACAATGACGTTTTGACTAATTGTAAATGTCCTTGTAGCCATTCCGCAACTAAACAAATCAAGGGGATATTCATCAGATTCTCTGTGTGTCATCAACATGTCAAAAAGACCAATGTATTGTTGTAATAAAAGAGGTGTGGGGGATGCATAATGCCAATATGACTAAATGTAACATTTTCTGGAAGCCTTTCCATATCTAAACAAACAAAGCCGATACGCCACATATCTATATTTGTGCCATTGTCTGTCTGCCTGTCATCATCAACTTGTCAGCATAACCATGATATGAACCCTATGAAAGACTTTACCACCACAATCTCCATTGTATTACAAACCATCAATTATTTTCTTGTGGTGAAATCTTCCGTGTTCGTTTTTGAATGTTTTTTTCTTTTGTGTTTTTCCCCTAGCTCTTTTCATTTCTGGCATCATCTGTTTGTGCGGAGCCAGAGAAAAAGTTCCCGGCAGAAATAATGACCACATAGATAGAAGGTCTTTGAAGAAAATAATCAAATAATTCCTGCCGCTGGATCCAGGGGAATTGATAATGATAGTGTTTTCTGCGGGATGACGGGATTAATCATAGACTGAGGGGGAGAATAAGGCCCAAACATTCTCTCCCTCCTAATTCTTGTGGCTTAAATGTACCGCTGAGCTCCATGGGAGCTGCTGGTGTGAGCACAGCCAAGCCGGCCACATTAAAAGCTCTCAGGCTGATCTGAGGAGGATGGTTGTGGCTGATGTCTGAGGCTGGCTGTGGCTGTGCTGGGAGCCCATGAACCCTGGGGTCCACATACACCAGCCCTGCCATTCTACAGTAGGTAGAAGGTAGCCTGCAGTCAGCACACGCTGGACACCCTGCAGTTTGAACACACAGAGCATCACAGGACCCAAAGTTGCAATATGGAAGGACGATGGAATTATTGTTAAGATACCTGCTTTACTACCATTGCTATATCAAAGCTCCTGGAACAGTGCTGGTCCTCACCTCACTCATCCCAGTCTTAGTTTCATTTCTAAGAAATAATAAACTCAATAGCACTGTACTGCAGATCCTTCTTAAATCGCCCACTTCTTTGTGTAAACCCCCCTGCCCAAAGCATGGGCAGACGTCAGCGGAAACTGTGACCTTTTAGTGAGTATGGGGGATAAAACAAAGTGCTGTCAGTAGTAATGAGCCATCTGGATGCTGCTGCGTCCACACCATCCAGCAACCCACCCACCTGAAGAACACATCAATCTGCTATCTGTTCACAAGGTGGTGGGAAGCATCACTGCTGTCACTCACCAGCCTGGACCAGTAATGTACCGCCAATCAGACACACTCTCCCAATGTCTGCTCCAATTTAACATTAGGCTTACTGGCCATACATCTCACAAAAGATGTAGTTCTATCAAACTTTTCAGTTTATGGATTGTCTATCCCAAATGTGTGACTTTGGCTCATTCCAGCTAACAGAGGAATACACTCAAAAATATTTTTTACAATGGATGATCCTGGTGCAATAATTTCCTGTTTGAAAGACACATTTGCTATTTGTCATCAGTACCACATCAATAGAAGGATTAATTGAGGAGAACAAACGGGGCAAAACGGATAGAGGGACTCTATCCGGGGTCTGGAAGTGTATATCAGTACAGTCTGTTCAGTGTCATCCAGCTCATATAAATGGGCCTCACACACCCTATGGCCTGACAGCTAGGGACACAAGCCTGCGAGCAGCAGTCGGATACCACAGGCAGAATGGAGAACTACACAATGTTTTTTGTTTCCCGGCTGAGAGTTGTGTGTCACAGGTGGATCCCACCTGACACGCTTTGGCTACTCTGGCCTCCCGCTTTGTCCTGCTGCTGTGGAGGAGTGCTCCCTGCTGGATCCAGAGGGAAATTTCTTCCCACTATAAGGACATTCTCCTGGGCTAACCACATACAACAATTGTATGGGCTGCTGCTAATGTGAAAAGAGGACACAACGGATTTAGCAGACTGTAGATGGCAATATGGTGACTTAGTAGTCTGGCAGCGAGGGAAAAAAGATAACATTTGACATTTGTATATCAGATTCATTCCAATGTATTATTAGAATCTAGACAGTGAAAGTTCTCAATTAAAATAGCAGTGTTATTATTATCAATGCTAGATTCAGTGTTAACAGGGAATGAATATGCTTATACTGTCTTGGCATAAAAAATACGATAATACACTACGTGACCAAAAGTATGCTCGTCAAACATCTCATTCCAAAATCATGGGCATTAATATGGAGTTGGTCCCCCCTTCACTGCTATAACAGCCTCCACTCTTCTGGCAAGGATTTCCACTAGATGTTGGAACATTACTGTGATGACTTGCTTCCATTCAGACACAAGAGCATTAGTGAGGTCGGGGAAGAATGTTGAGCAATTCGGCCTGGCTTGCAGTCAGCGTTCTAATTCATTATGAAAGGTGTTCGATGGGGTTGAGGTCAGGGCTGTTTGGAGGCCAGCTTCCACCGATTTTGACAACCCATTTCTGTATGGACCTTGCTTTGTGCACGGGGGCATTGTCATGCTGAAACAGGAAAGGGCGTTCCCCAAACTGTTGCTGCAAAGTTGCCACAAAGCACATAATCGTGTAGAATGTTATTGTATGCTGTAGCGTTAAGATTTCCCTTCACTGGAACTAAGGGGCCTAGTCCAAATCATTAACAACAGCCCCAGACCATTATTCCTTCTCCATCAAACTTTACAGTTGGCACTATGCATTCGGGCAGGTAGCGTTCTCCTGGCATTCACCAAACCCAGATTCGTCTGTCGGAATGCCAGATGGTGAAGCATGGTTCAGCACTCCAGAGAACACGATGCTTCTTCACTCCAGAGAATGTGTTTCCACTGCTCCAGAGTCCAGTGACGGGGAGCTTTACACCAATCCAGCCAACGCTTGGCATTGCGCATGGTGATCCTAGGCTTGTGTGCGGCAGTTCAGCCATGGAAACTCATTTCATGAAACTCCAGACGAACATTTATTGTGCTGACGTTGCTTCCAGAGGCAGTTTGGAACTCGGTTGTGAGTGTTGCAACCGAGGACAGATGATTTTTACACACTATGCATTTCCACACTCTGCAATCCAGTTCTTTGAGGTTGTGTTGCCTACCAGTTTCGTGGCTAAACTGTTGTTGCTCCTAGACATTTCCATTTCACAATAACAGCACTTACAGTTGACCGGGGTAGCTCTAGCAGAGCAGAAATTTCACGAACTGACTTGTTCCTATGTTCCTTGTTCCTACATCCTATGAAGGTGCCATGTTGAAAGTCATTGAGCTCTTCAGTAACGCATTCTACTGCCAATGTTTGTCTATTGAGATTGCATGGCTGTGTGCTCAATTTCATACATCTGTCAGCAATAGGTGTGGCTGAAATAGTCAAAACCACTCATTTAAAGGGGTGTCCACATACTTTTTATATATAGTGTTTGTTGCTAAAATTATGAAAGTCAGAATTAAAATAAAGGTCAAAAAATTTGAGGGGATGGGATTGGCCCAGAAAGGAGAGGAGGATGGACCAGAGCCATGTTTGTCTGTCCTTCCCACCCTTTAAACGCCACGCTTATGTTACACCTGCCTGGTCCCTGCTGTAGCCCATCAGAGTGTGAAAACAGTCAGCATGGGAGGATCAGTCTGTCTGTGGGAGGGGTGGGGATGGGAGCCTTTCCAAGGCTGTGTAGTGGGGTGTGACGAAAGCCTTATCTCCTGACAACCACCCCACTCAAGGCGCATGGCCAGAGACCTGTCAGGCCCAATCATCCAGTGGCCTCAGCCCTGCCTCCTGCAGTAGCCCTGGACACGGAGGCGCTGTCACAGACTGGACGCACAGGAGGAGGAACACAGCCAAAGCTAGCCCAGCCAGCCCAGCCAGCCCAGCCAGCCCAGCCTAGCCTAGTCTCACTCTCTATCCCACATCCAGAGTGACTTATCCCCTGATTCCCGCTGCCTGCACCTTCGAAGTATGAGACTGAGCCTGACATTTCTCAGAATTCAGCATCAAGATATTTTCCTATTTTCCTTTTTTTCAAACTCAGGGGAAAATTAGTCACCTTGAGTTTATTAACCCTGTGAGATCGGAATAACTGCTTTTAACGCTATGGTATGCTTCCTCCTGCTCTGAGTTAAAAAAATAAAACAATTTTTTTTGGTAGTAACTATTGATGGACAGAAACCATCAATCATGGCCAATGGGACAGATGGACCTAATAGAGTCCCACAGTGGAGGTGTCATAATACCCATAAAACCTAGCGGTCAAACAGGGAAATGGTTCCAACCATTTTTCCACTATTAATTTTCCCCTTAGGGAAAATAAGGGCTGTGTTTCGTGTAGGCTTAAGCTTCGATCACACCGACAGTGTCATTGCATTTTGGTACATCAGAATTACATTCATTTCCAATGAAACTCTGAGTTGTCCTTGCAGCATTATGTTGCAGAGGCAGTTTCAGTGCATTCAGCGTGTAGTAAAAATGGTAGCAGAAACAGAAATGGTAGCAGAAGGTGAATGTTGAACTTTTGTTGCTGTGTACTATTTTGCGCAAGGATGCTGTCGATGTGTTTGATGTGTTCGAAGCGTTACCCTGGCGTGATGTTTTGATAACCATGTAGATCTCTCTCGGACGAGGTGACTTTTATCAATATATTCGGCTCTATTTATTACTAGATTTGAAAATGATAATTCGCCTCAAAGTAGACATCATGCAAAACACCACATCCCTCCAAGCTCTTGCACGTCATCTCTAGCTGACACCTTTGCGAACAGGTATTGTGTCAATTTAAAACTTCCACAAGACAGTTCACAGAAATTTTCATTTAAAGAATTGTAGCCAATTTAGCCATTATTATATTCAGCTAACATTAGATAGTTAATCCAGAGATTCCTACCTTTGCCTCGATTCGTCTGTCTGGTCCAGATCATCATGACATTTGTAGTTCTTTATGATAGCCACATTAGCAGCTAATTAGCGTTTCATTTGTGTGTGTGTGGGGGGGGGTGTAAATTCAGGTGAACATATTGATAAAAGTCACCTTGTCCTAGAGAGATTTACACAGTTATCAAAACGTCACGCCAGGGTAAGCCTAAAACACAGCCCTTATTTGTGCTCTTATAAGTGTTTCTAAAATCCCCAAATGGGAAAAATCAATGGTGGAAAAACAATTGGAACCATCTCCCTGTGTGACCGCTAGGTTTTATGGGTTTGATGACTCATACTGTGGTACTCTATGGGAGGTCTTATCCACTGGGCACACACTTGTTGAATCAACATAGTTTCCACATCATTTCAATCAAATTACGTTGAACCAAAGTGGAATTGATGTTGAGTTGACGTCAGTGCCAAGTGGATAGTGTTTATGGAGCACTCAACAACTTCATTCACCTAGTCAACAAAAGCTGTCAGCATAACTGTGGCCAAACAGTAGGAGTGGTGTGTTGACTGTCTGTATGCTGTGGTAGTCTGTCTGGGAGAAACAACCAAGGGCTACAGCTACTCTATTTTTACTTAAAATGGCTCATGGCACTCCAACACAGAACACCCAGATGTGGCCATCTGATCAATACTGAAACCACTTTGCATATTACTCCTGTTTTTCAGTCTCAGCCTCATGTATTCTTGTTCTCAGCGATTAATCTTCTCAGTGAGAAATATACCTGCCTAGAGAAGGGCGATATATCATAGTGCTTTATATGGTCCAAGGTATTTTCAAATCAAGGAACAGCGGCGTATTTAAACTAAAACCATTATACCAGGGGTTCACAACAGTGGTGTCATGCCTGTAGGGGGCACAAAGGCATGTGACCCTCAGTTGTGTCCTTTAAGCTCACATTTTGTCATAATCTTTTGTAAAAAGATCTGTCAGCGGTATTTTGCGGGTGGGGGGGGGGGCACACTGACTGGACCAGGTAAGTGGTTCCTTCCTAGATGCACGGAGCAAAGAGGTGCCTAGGCAGGATGCTAGATACTCTAGTGTGTGCAGTATCGTCACTGTAAGAGGAGAGAGAGTGTAGAGTGACACACACAGCATTTGACTTGATTTTAGCTGCAGGTGACTGGCAAGAAGTATGTTTTGTAAATTAATTTGATCAAGCTATGTAGTCTGAAAAAAGTTGTGTTATTTCTCCATAATATTAGCCACCTAACAATTTTCTGAAGTTGGAAATTCATGAACAGTGAATTCAAATTCACTGTTTATGTACTCGGATATTTTCCACTGTGAAATTCATTGACAGAGCTATGCATGCAAATATTGACAGACAATTAGACTGTTCTTTTCAAAACTCAAATAACAATAAATTGATACACAGTTGGCAAACAATGCTTAAATTATTGGGTTATGATACTACCAGTGTGGCAGCGGTACTAAACTAAGGCATCAAGTGCTTAAAGAATCAATGTGCATCATTAATTAAAATAACAATTGGACAGGTAAAGAGGTATGCTAAGATAACCTATGCAGAAATAGAGACATCTTTTTTTACATAGAATTAGGCGTAAGGATTATGGCTATAGAGCAAGTGAGCAAGCGAATAAGCTGTGTTAGGTGTTTGAAGAATGCAAACTTCCGGAGGGGGGAGCAGCTTCACTACATTCCACGCCCCTGCATCCTGATGTACTTTGTGAATCCTCTAAAAATAATGGATGCATGACGCTCCTGGTTCTCAAAGTGGAGTCAGAGGTACTGAAGGGGGTCTGAGGCCAGATCTCAAAATATGTACAGTACCAGTCAAAAGTTTGGACACACCTACTCATTCAGGGGTTTTTCATTATTTTTACTATTTTCTACATTGTAGTATGTAGTAACCAACAAAGTGTTCAACATATACATTTTATATTTTATATTTGAGATTCTTCAAAGTAGCCACCCTTTGCCTTGATGACAGCTTTGCACATTCTTGGCATTCCCTCAACCAGTTTCACGAGGAATGCTTTTCCAACAGTCTTGAAGGAGTTCCCACATATGCTGAGCAGTTGTTGGCTGCTTTTCCTTCACTCTGTGGTTCAACTCATCACGAAACATCTCAATCGGGTTGAGGTTGGGTGATTGTGGAGGCCAGGTAATCTGATGCAGCACTCCATCACTCTCCTTCTCGGTCAAATAGCCCTTAGACAGCTTGAAGGTGTGTTTTGGGTCATTGTCTTGTTGAAAAACAAATTATAGTCCCACTAAGCGCAAACCAGATGGGATGGCGTATCGCTGCAGAATGCTGTGGTAGCCATACTGGTTAAGTGTGCCTTGAATTCTAAATAAATCACAGAGAGTGTTACCAGCAAAGAACCCCCACACCTTCACAACACCTCCTTCAGGCTTCATGGTGGGAACCACACATGCAGAGATCATCTGTTCACCTACTCTGCGTCTCTTCTTATTGGTGTTCTTTAGTAGTGGTTTCTTCGCAGCAATTCGACCATGAAGGCCTGATTCACGCAGTCTCCTCTGAACAGTTGATGTTGAGATGTGTCTGTTACTTGAACTCTGTGAAGCATTTATTTGGGCTGCAATCTGAAGTGTGGTTAACTCTATTCCTCTGCAGCAGAGGTAACTCTGGGTCTTCCTTTCCTGTGGCAGTCATCACGAGAGCCAGTATCATCATAACGCTTGATGGTTTTTGCGACTGCACTTGGAGAAAATTTCAAAGTTCTTGAAATTTTCCCGGATTGACTGAACTTCATGTCTTTAAATAATGATGACCTGTCGTTTCTCTTTGCTTACTTGAGCTGTTCTTGCCATAATATGGACTTGGTCTTTTACCAAATAGGGCTATCTTCCGTATACCATCCCTACCTTGTCACAACACAACTGATAGGCTCAAACACATTAAGAAGGAAAGAAATTCCACAAATGAACTTTTAACAAGGCACACCTGTTAATTGAAATGCATTCCAGGTGACTACCTCATGAAGCTGGTTGAGAGAATGCCTAGAGTTTGAAAAGCTGTCATCAAGGAAAAGGGTGGCTACTTTGAATAATCTCAAATAGAAAATGTATTTCGATTTCTTTAACACTATTTTGGTTACTACATGATTCCACGTGTGTTATTTCATAGTTTTGATATCCTCACTATTGTTCTACAGTGTAGAAAATAGTAAAAATAAAGAAAACTCCTTGAATGAGTAGGTGTGTCCAAACTTTTGACTGGTACAATATTTTTTAAATCATACTTTTCATTCTTCATTTTTTTATAATGTTTTGTTCTATATATTTTTTTACATTTCATTATTACATTTTACTAACAAATTAAATACATTTTGGCCAAGGGATCAGTGGAATAAGTTTAGAGGGTGTAATACAATACAATGTTATAATAATATTTCAGATAATGTTGGTCTGTTTTTTTGGTCCGTATTTTGTTGACCAATAAGAAGGATTCACCATTAAAATGCAGTTTTATGTGGGCCCAATAAAAAAAATTAAGACATTTGTGAAACACTTTCATTCCACCATTTCCACAATTAACTAGTTACTGTGTACAGTATATAAACTCAGCAAAAAATAAACGTCATCTCACTGCCAACTGTGTTAATTTTCAGCAAACTTAACATGTGTAAGTATTTGTATAAACATAACAAGATTCAACAACTGAGACATAAAAGTTCCACAGAGATGTGACTAACAGAAATTGAATAATGTGTCCCTGAATAAAGGGGGGGGGGGGGATCAAAATCAAAGCAACCGTCAGTATCTGGTGTGGCCACCAGCTGCATTAAGTACTGCAGTGCATCTCCTCCTCATGGACTGCATCAGATTTGCCAGTTATTGCTGTGAGATGTTACCCCACTCTTCCATCAAGTTCCTGGACATGTCTGGGGGGAATGGCCCTAGCTCTCACACTCCGATCCAACAGGTCCCAGACGTGCTCAATGGGATTGAGATCCGGCTTCTTCGCTGGCCATTGCAGAACATTGACATTCCTATCTTACAGGTAATCACGCACAGAACGAGCAGTATGGCTGGTGGCATTGTCATGCTGGAGGGTCATGTCAGGATGAGCCTGCAGGAAGGGTACCACATGAGGGAGGAGGATGTCTTCCCTGTAACGCACAGCGTTGAGATTGCCTGCAATGACAACAAGCTCAGCCTGATGATGCTGTGACACACCGCCCAAGGCCATGACGGACCCTCCACCTCCAAATCGGTCCCGCTCCAGAGTACAGGCCTCTTTGTACCGCTCATTCCTTCGATGATAAACGCGAATCCGACCATCACCCCTGGTGAAACAAAACCGCGACTCGTCAGTGAAGAGCACTTTTTGCCAGTCCTGTCCTTATCTTTGAAAGACAGGGTCCTGAAAAAGGGACGTTTATTTTTTTGCTGATTTTAGAGTTAGCACAATGACTGGATGTCTATGGTATCTGCTCGCTAGCACTAGTTAGCAACTTCCTTCAAAGTGCGTGCAGCAACACAAAAATGGAATCCGCGAGTTCATCTGACACTGGGGAAGTAGATAAAGGGCCTCATTGACAAAATCCCGAAGTATCCCTTTAAGGACATTTTTTGGGCCTCGGAGGCTCACATGGATATTGGTGTCCACAGTCCTACTCCAATTATGTTTTAAAATGTTTTTTAGAATAGAAATGCACTGCAATTTAATGTTTAAAACTGCAATTTATTATCTCTGCCTCGTGGCAAAATGTGTAGAGTTGCTGGATATAAGTTTTAAACTGCAACAACAGAAAGTCTCCCTGCCCCATGAAAATGTTTTGCTAAATTACAGGAAATTAGCTTGAAAACTTTATATTGTTCTCTCCTATGCCAAGAGGTTGGCCTTTAAAATGTTCCTTCCCAGGGCACAAGACTTGGTTCGTCCAAAGTCATAGTAAAACTCCTTGCATGCTATTTTTTATCTCACTCGAGTTGATTTCTGATTATGAAGGGGTCTCTGATCAATTTGCTATCACAATACTGCGATTACTAAACAGGAGCCAACCGAAGGGATTGTTTCACTTTTGAAAATGATTGACACTTTATAAACACTGGATTCCTTCCCACCAAGGAGGATTCCAGTCAGATGTGTAGTGGAATGTAAATAAGCCTGTTTAAGTCCCATTGATGTGTAGATAAAGAGATGCAAGTTTGTTCACAGTGTCATTGTTTCTCCTTCAAAGAGATAAGATATCAGATGGCTGATAATTACACAAGCACTGACTCATTAGGGGGGGAAGACTTCATACTAATCAAAATGCATTAGTAGACAAGCATCTGACATCAGCTCTAAAATAGCTCTTGTGCGAATTAAATTTGACAAAGTGAGTTAGGGCCTGCTTTACTCAATGGATGAGTACAGCAGGGTTTAGCACATTCAGAGACGACATCACCTACTACTTGCTAACTAACCCCACGGGTAAGCGTCTATTCTATGCTAGTGGAAACTATTCACTACTTCTAGGGGACTGACTTTGTCTGAATCGAGACTGGACAAGGACATTTGTTTTGTTTAATGTGGGTTAAAGGAATAGCCCTGCTCTCAGCCATCATGTGGGCTTAGCGGAAAGATGTTTCATTTGTCTGGAGAAAATACAAAAATCAATACTTTAATTTCAGTTTTCAATTAAGAGAGCTAACGGGTTAGCTAGCATTTTTAACATGGGTCCCCTATGCTCATCCATCAGCATTAGTGCACATTGGAAATAATGACTATGACTGCATACTCTATTATCTCTGTCCAAATGGGAGCACAAAGGTAAGTAATATAAGTGGACAACCACAAACTAATACAATGTAGTGGATGTAATGGACCCTCCGCTCTTTCTTTGTTTAGTAATTTATTTCCAGCTGAGCAGAAATGAGACCGTGAACTGTAGCTATATGTTATTATGTTGCTTGGAAAACGGCCAAATGCACCCTGAATTTGATAACTATTTTAATTTTATCTTAATGATTAATACAGATTAACAGGCCAATTTAAATGTTACATGCACGTACCTTGATTAAGACTTTAATCAGCAACTTGATAGTAGGAAATCTAATCGTTGGTAATGATAAGTGCCAAGAAAGTTGGGCCTGGTTGAAAAAAACAAAGACAAAGCAGGGTGAGTGCCACAAGAGCAGAAAGGAAAAGGGCTCCTCAATTGTATTGTGCTGAGACAACTTTAAAAAAACATCTTTAACAGAGAGATATAAACCAAATAAAACATAATCCATAAAATGCATCACTACATCACCACACTTTTTTTGAGATTTCTGAAATACCATTCAAAACCGCAGCACGTTGAATTCTGCCGAAACACTATTTTGACTAATAAAATCACCTAATGAATGTATGTCTGTCATTACATGCTAATTAAATACTTCTCCAGGCCCATTTTAAGTGTTGCCATTGATTTTCCATGCATGTATTAATGAGAGTACAGGCAGTTGGCCAGGGGAGGGAGGGAGGGGACTGGCAAGGGATGAGGGGCTCTGGAGTGCTGGGTTCAATTGACAAAGCCCTCAGTGACAACAGGAAAAAGAGCAGGGAGAGAGGCAGAGAGAGCAGTGGGTGAAAGAAGAGGCCATCAGGTCTCTCTTTCTCTCCATGGCGGCTGTTGTTAGGCTGGCCAAAACTAGGTCAGTCTCTGGGATACAGAAATGACAGGCTAAATTGCTTTGCCAAAGCTGAGAGAGGGAGAGAGGGATATATATATATATATATATATATATATATATATATATATATATGAGAGAGAGAGAGAGAGAGAGAGAGAGAGAGAGAGAGAGAGAGAGAGAGACAGAGAAAGAGTGTGGGCCCTCTTTGATTTGTGCTCAGTATAATCGACATATATCTTTTGCAGAAGTTGCGATTCTTGAGTTCATGTCATGACTGCTCAATGTGCAACAACCAATTTTTGGCACAAGGCTAATTGGATTGGACTAAGTCTGTGCCAGGGCTCCACCACGTGGTCAAAAAAGAGACTCCCATTGGCGCTCTTCAAATAAATGACCTAGCTACTATACGTACCAGTGGTACTGAAATGTGTCCTATATTTAGGTGTACTGTATCGTACAAAATCCTTAATTACATACTTAATCCTCTTCATTCCTATGTGGAACATAAGCCTTCCAGGAGAAAGCACATCTACTACTTTTTTGCCTTTTTGGGGAGGGTTTTTCACAACAGGCCACAGTCCTTCATCTCCTTCTCCATGGTTCTTTGTCAGGTTTCCTTTGGGAAAGAAACAATCAATCAATCAATCACAAGTATTTTATAAAGCCCTTTTTACATCAGCAGTTGTCACAAGGTTCTTTACAGATACCTAGCCTAAAAACCCAACGAGCAAGCAATGCAGAGGCAGAAGCAAAGTTGCTAGGAAAAACTTCTGAGAAGGCAGGAACCCAGGAAGAAATTGACCAGTCCTCTTCTGGCTATACCAGGTAGAGATTTAAGAGTACGTGACCATTAAGGCCAGATTGTTTTACAATACATTCAAACGTACATAGACGACCAGCAGGGTCAGATAATAATGATGGCTAGAGGGTGCAACACTTTAATATTCTAAAATTAGACAGCTTTTCATAGTCAGGGGTTCAAAGTATCATTACATATTTGCAGCTACTGTTCTTGGATGAAATACAGGTACAACAATGTAACTTTCCTGATAATTGTTGCCCAATCCATAGCCACCAACGTTTTATATGTAGAGCTCAAAATAAATAAAATACTCTAAAGTAGCAGAGGAAGATCAACCTTTATTTATTGAAACTGCTTGCATACAAAATATATTGCACTATAACCAGACAATGTCAACATAAAGCCCAATCTGTTCCACTAATATGTACAAAGAAAATATTGCCCAAAGTGGTGTAACATACAAGGTCAGTCTACCCAGTTGGTTCACTATCTACAGTATTTCTGGTTTCAGTTCTGCTTTCAAAACACAACACCCTACAATGTGTGCAAGACGAAATGTTTTACAATTGTATTTTTCTTGAATCGTATACGTTCCCAAAATAAATAACTAGAAAACAGTCTGTTTGGCAACACTGTGACTTGACCTTGACAACAGAGTAGACTGTGAGCTGATCTGCAACATCTTGTCAGTTTACGGTCTGCGTCAGATAGATGAATGTCATTCAAATACTGAGTAAACCATTTATGCCCCAGGCAGGGTTAGATAAAGTCCCAGATGGATGGTGCCATTCTGAAGAGACCATGGCCCACATTGCTCAGGCCGTTCATAACGATCTGATCAAACATCCCTCCAAGTCTGCACCATTAAACTGGGCTAAACCTGCCGTCATTTTCTGTTTTAAAAAGCTTTTTTTTGCTTATCCCACCCCTCCGCTATTAGTACAAAATATTCAATTAATGTCTATGTAATTTCATCATCATACTTATCTAATTTATATAAAATCCCAAAGACTGAGTCAGACTGGGTCCAGTTCAATTAGACTGTTAACGCTGGGGAGAGCAGTGGCTGTTAGCCTGCTGAAAGACAATTTTCCTCATTGGACATTGGCAAAAAACAGCAACACAAGAGATGCTCAGACAGCTGTTCACTGATGCCCATTGGCTGTACATCATCCAATGTTGCAATTTAGAGTGTAAACAAGAAAACAAAAATTATTTAAACAAGACACTAGGAATACCCTCACAGTATTTTTTTTCTTCTTCAACTGTAAACTAAAGTTTTAATGCACAAGCACTGATCCAATATAAGACATATGGTTATAACATGGGACTAAACTTCATCCTCCATACGACAAAGGTACATGAGACTCAGAGTTACCTATAGGGTTATCTAAACTTGGTAATATTGTTGACAGCATTCATGTGATTCACCTGCTGAAGAAATCTCATCACATCATCGTTTATTATGGTTCATATTATTTAGTAGTTGCAAATAAACCAAAAAGAATGATAAGTGCACATTTGAAGTTCAATCCAAAATAGCAAAAAAGTATTTTAAACAAATGAGATTATACAGTATGCACCCCCTTTATATAATTTACAATCTAATGACCAATTGTCAATATCTTATGAACAATATATTAGGGTTGGAGAGAGGTGTGTGTACCAGTCTTCCCATTGACACTTTTAAATGAAAAACCAACAGGGAAAGTGATTGTTGGTCAATGTATGGCAAAAGGACCATGTGCTCAATATCACTCCCCAGTTCGACATAGTTCATGTTAAAAGGTCCATATATAAGTGCTTCTGTCATAAGGTACTGTACAGTGTTGACGATATGGAGTCCTATCTGAATCTAATAGTCTCCATTAAATGTAGCCAGTGTGAAATGACATGAATTTGTTGAGACTTGAATAGAAATTCACACAAATAAACTCACAGCATCTTTCTCCACTGTGATCCTATGGTAAGATAGATATTGAATTCATGGTCATTCCACCATTTAAAAAAGAGAAATGCTTTATCATTGGCTACAAAAATCATCATCCCTATTCAAGCAATATTCAGCACTAGGAAACAGAAACCAAGCAACGCTTTGGAAAACTCAAGATTGCTGACTGTCGCCAATGTCGAAACCAATGATAAAGGACGTAGCCTACATGCATCGCAAGGTTAAAAAGACAAACTTTTCATTTTTTTTTGGAAGGTGAGCTGTGTGTTCACTACATGAGTAAAACCCATTACTGTTTTCCAATGTCGTCTTCTTCCCTGATTGACTTCTATTTGTGATACTGTCCACACGAGATAAAGGCACAGATCAGAGAGGAGGGTTATTATTTATTTTTTTGCTAATGATGCAGCCGTGACCTCACATGGTAATGAGTTCTATATTCCACTGTGACACACGGCTCCATAAACACATCATGATGGAAAGAGAAGGCAGGAAGGACCAAACAATCCAACCCTCTAGCCGGAGAAAAGGCTAGTACTGTACACGAACAAGTGATAGAAAACCATATCCTTTTAGAAATTCAGATTCATCATGGTGGCCCCTCTTTTTGTTTTAAACATTTTCTCCCCACAGCTTTTAATCATCTGATAGGTAGTTGTCAACAATGTCAATTAGAAAAAGACTGCAGTCTCAGTTTTCCTTCTCCCGTTAACATCTAAAAGCGTAGATGGCTCCTTCCCTGTACACAGTAACCCACCCAAAACCCCATCCACCTGCCACTGATGCTGTCGGAGTTGCTTTGTCCAAAGTGTGCTTAATTTCAGCCCTGACCTGTCCTCTTTGGCCTAACGTGTCTCTAATGAAGAAGCTTCTGGATTGATGGCGTGGTGTGTGTGTGTGAAAGAGATCTGTGTGTGTGTGTGTGTGTGTGTGTGTGTGAGAAAGACGAGGGTGCCTCGGCCCCATCTACGACACCCCGTTCACCACCACCGGGGGCACAGCAGTGGATTCACCACTAGGGCCCTCCTGCTTCTCCTTCTTGATAGGTCGCTCTTTGATGGGTCTCTGTCGGTTTGCTCCGGGGACAATTCCGTCGCCTGCGGGGCCAGGGGGACCTCTGGCTGCAGCATGCACACTCCTCTCATTGTTACTGTCCACTCGGATCTGTGGGACCAGAGAATACTATATGAGCTGGTAGATTGGGGAGATGCAGGACAACGGAGTAGCGTCACTTACAGGTGAATTAGAGTTTGGAGCAGTCTGTCCGCCAGCCAGATGCATTTATATTAGATTCTCCTGGAGAATAGTCGGCTAATGTGCTATCACTGTACATTTGCACACGCCACAGATGATCATTAAATCGGCACTTCTATCAATTGCGTGTCAGTCATGTGGTGAAAAACCCAATGGTCGGAGCTCAAACTTTTGTTCACGTCTCCCCAATTTAAATTAAAAAGGGCATAAAGGAACTATTTCTCAATGCCAGAAATGCAAATATGACTATTAGAACACCCCAAGGAGACATTCACAAATCACAAACTTTGGAATACATTTGTATAATACTGTAATATTGCCCTAAAAGTTGGGTTTGAGGTTCTCCAAATCAGCACTAACTTTGGAAACAATCACACAATGTCAGCTCCACAGTGAGGAAATAAAAATCCAAGCTCACCCTTCATCTACTCGTGGGTAAAAAATAAAAATAAACTTGCGGGTTAGTAGTATGGAGCGAACTAACAATTGCATTTTAATTCATCAAGATGGCCAAGCTTTGTGTAGTAGTAGGGCGTGGAAACACTTGCTATGCCTCTATGGCCACGCAAATGAAACACTTTGTAAAAAGTGAAAAACATTTGTGAGAATGACAAGGTTGAATTGGGCATCTCTTCGTCAATCTGCAGGGCACATTTCAGGACTTGAGAACTTCCATGGCCATCAACAACGGAAGGAGGGTTCAGCAAAACGTTGCTTTTCCAAAGTGGATACTGTCCCTACCAACAACGTGGCTTATAAAATATCCCGAACAGCCAGCAGCACCAGTAGAGACAGAGCATTATCAGGGCTTCACTGTGTAAGTGAAAGAGCTTCTACACCTGCATTGCTTGCTGTTTGGGGTTTTAGGCTGGGTTTCTGTACAGCACTTTGAGATATCAGCTGATGTTATATAAATATAAATTTGATTTGAAGAGCTACCGCATTAAGTTCACGTCTTCCACCTAAATAACACTGATTAACGTCAAAGTAACCGAATGTCTACCAGCTGTAGAAAGCTAACTGCTGGTGATGTCATAGAAAGTACAAGCCTATGGGAATAGAGTCGCGATGGAAGTCAATGTTTCTGTATAGAGCCGAGGCTGGGACAGATGTGGGGTCTGTGTGTGGATGGCGGGCTATCTACGATGTATTCGATCGTGGAGCTGGTGAAATTTTGGAGAAAGGAGGCAGGTTTATTTAGAGGGGTGGATTGTGCTCAATGGGAAAGTTGTCTATTTATGGAGATTGCCGCATTAATTGTGTTTTGGGAGCTGCTGGCTGTCTGCATTTGGGCTCTCTGTGTGTGTGTCTGTGGCGCCAGGGGAGTTTTCTATAGAGCCTGCCTGCGGGCTAAATTGAAATTCGACGCTTTGGTCATGGATCTGATCGCAGATCTGGGGTCATTTTGGTGAAGTCCCAGAGATAGGCTTTCTTTGGAACTGTGAATTGTGGATTTTATTCAATGGGAAATATTATTTTTTTGATCGTAGGATAAATGTTGTCACAGTGGCTTCTTGTTGAAGAGTCATCAGCTAACATTGGCTTGCTATAGCCAGCTATTCTCCCCCGCCTCACAAAATAAGTGAGCTAGATTTTGTTTGTGTACTGCCATATGTCAATAACATAGCAAAGTTTCTCTCTGGTATGGGCTAGTAAATATCCTAAAGTTAGCCAGCTAGACAGTGAGAGCCGAAAGATAAAACTGGGTAGAGTTAGAGGAGATAATTAACTTTGTTTCCTCTGCTGCTGGCTTGATACTGTTCACTGAAATAAATGTATGTAATTAAAAAAAAATTCTATAAAGATTGTAATTGTGTCAATTTTATGAATATTGTAGAAAAATCCTCAGCCGTGTACCAGCTTACCATGTACAGTAGGCTACAGTAGACTCACCGTGTGAGTCATCAAAATAACTATCTTGCATCCGGGCAGTCTTCGTGGTTTGTATATGCGGGGAGCATAAATTGTACAATAGTTAGTATACAGCACTAACTACATAAATATCTGATAGGATCCATTATCTGCTACCTGTTAAGCCTCTGTCAGAGGTGATTGACTAAGTTGCAAAACGGCTCCTGTTGTGTGACCAAAATGGCTCATTTTATGACCAAATGACAAAATCAAGTTCCTACAAAGCGCAAATTGTATTATTTTCTAAATTTCCCAGAGGTCTTGAAACGGTACATGGTGACATCTACTGGTAGTGTTATGACACAGCAACTGAGACTGCTGCCAGGAACAAAGAACAGCTGGTGCTGCTGGAATTCCTCACCTGCAAAGAATCTTCCTGAGGCCTTAGCTTAGGGTCTCTGGTATTCCGTGAACGTGACTCAGTCCACTGGATGTCTTCAGCTACAGATACAGACAAGGTAATATACAGGATCTCAAAATGTTATTATGGCAGAATGATAGTATCATTACTCTGACTCATACAGCAGTACCTAAAACCCTAAGGCAACGGATGCATTTATATACAGACAGTGAAACGGGGGCCCTTGCACAGTAGGGGTATTAAAGTAACAATAGATAGGCTAGTTCGAATATGGATAGTAGACCTTTGAAGCCTCCTCTTCCTCTCCCTCCCCGTCCGCGAGGCCCTCCTCCCCCTCTCTTGCGTGTATCGGGTCGTTTGGGGAAGCCCCCTGTCAGCTCGTCAGTGGGGGCCAGAGACCAGTCACTCAGCTCGTCCTTGTGGTCCGACTCAGTCTCAGACGCATTGGAAGCCTCAGAGTTGGTGCCTGGTGAGAGCGATAATTAGTTATCCTGTAAATAATCACCAATTTACCAAGTTCCACTCAGTCCCATACAGCCATAGTACTGTGAAAAAAAAATAAGGAAATAAGGTTCCATATAGGCTGAACTTGTTGCGTATGAACATACAGTAAAACATAGACAATCAGTGCCTTCTGGACATAGCCTACTGTTCCATTTGTACATGCTGATACAGGCTCCACACTCTTTCCAGTTACATACCGGAGGTAAAAGAGGGACCACCACGTCGTCCACGGCCTCCTCCTCCCCTGCTGAACGGCTTCCCTCCTCTCTGGGAGCCCATGCCCATCATGCCTAGGCCACCGTTGTCTACAATGAAGATCTTGTTGTCAGGCCGTCCAGTCCCCGGGGCCCTGGGGCCTCCTCCCCCAATCTGCCTTAGTTGCTCATCTATCTGCAGCCGCTCCATGCGCAGCTGGTCCACTTCCTACATGGAGACACAGTGTGTCTGTATCATGACTGTATTCAATAACTTACTTCTTTAAAAGTAACCTATATATCTAATAGTGAATGTTAGGCAGAACCTATCATTCTGATGAAGTCAACAGTCAATAGAAAGGTAAACAAACCCCTGATAATGAAAGCTTCTGCTAAGTGGCATTTATCTTAACATCCATAAAAAGGAACATAAGCGTGTTGCAAATTTCAGCAAAGCAATAGGGGAAAGCTTCTAACCTTCAGATAGTTGAGATGATAGTCTAACAGTACTTTAGCATTGGAAATGCTTTCCTTTGTACCCACAAAGACAAATGGCACCATGCCCTGTAAGAGAAATAAATAGACAGGATCTAATGAGGACAGAGTGGCTCCAAAGTCATCAGTAGAAACCAATTAAAGTGAATACAGAGTTCATTTGATTCTAGCCACTTACCTCATCCACTGGAGGTGGCTTCTTGTCGTTCTCAGCCTCGATCCGAACTCGAACAACACCAGATTTATCCACTACTTCCTGGATCAACTTCCCATTTTTTCCAATGACTTTCCCTGGCAAAGGAGATGTGGTAATAGATTATGAATGATGATAAAATGGAGACTGAGTTAATGACTTTTCAAACAGAACACAATTTTATCATTTTCTACTTTACCCACTAAATTCCTTGGTACTTTGATGACATCTTCAGAAAATTCCAAGAAGCTCCTAGCCTTGCGCACTGCCTCTTGATCCTGCAATTGAATCATACCCAGAGGAGATAAAATACATGCATGTCTATCCCTAGTATGACCAAGTAAATATAGCTTGTGAGTAGAGGTTTGTGAGCTTCCATATTTGTGCTGGTGAGCTCCCTACCTCGCCATAGATGTGGAAGGTGCAGGTCTCTTCGTCCAGGTCTATGGTGGTGACCCCAGGTACTTTCCTGGCCTGCTGGATGTTGGCACCATGGGTCCCGATGGCCAGCCCCATCAGGTCATCTCGGACCACAAACTGCTCATGGAACCTAGATGCCAGCTGCCGAGAGCTCTGCACACAAACCATAACCCCACGCATAGCTTAACCATAGTTCACCTCATGCAGAGACAGAGCCTATTGAGGTTAACAACGCTAACATGGCTTTGTCTTAATATGCAACAATAAACAGATTTCGTTTCAATCTTTTTATGCGAGTAAAGTACATGTCGGATAAAAGAAAATGTCATGACAGGCCTGATGGAAACAGAAAGTATTTTGGTAGACTTAAAGAAAATAATACGCTAGACAAGGTAGGATCTTTGTGTTAGTAAAATGAATTACGCGAGAAATGTCAGTGGAAATGCTTTTATGAGTAAATATTTATATAATAACCATCATAGCAAAGTAAACTTGGGGACTTGTGTGATCCTCCCACTATGACCAGTCTGGAAAGCATGAAGTTTATTAGGCTACAGATGAAATCAATGATGACGGACTTCAGAAGGTGGTGAAAGTACAAGGTGATGAGCTTGAAACTCCTTTCCAATAAATATTGAGGGTCTTATTGGCTGCCGTTTCACAAATACAAATAATATTTCTCCATAATAATAATCTCATGTAGGCTATACGCGCCAATACCTAAGTGGGCACACTCGATATATAAACACGTGTGAGAAAACCATCAGTAGAGTTGAAAATGCAATGAAATATTGTGCGCATATTGTTATGCAGATTTTAGAATATTTGCATGAAAATCTGTCACCAATTGGATGGAAATCTAGCTAATGTGTTTGACTTGCGAGTGTGCTTAAACTTTAAGTACCTCCAGTTGGCGGCTAGCCTCCTCGTTCCTCTGCATTAGGGACAGCTTGGTGCGCAGGCTCCGGAAATGCATGTCGCTCAGCATCTGCGCCCTTTTGGTTGTAATCTCGTTCACAGACTAAAATCAGAGAAATTATGCGGGAACTGTATGAAACAATACCTAACAGGGACTGAGGTGTGAAACTTTTAGAAGCCAGAAAAAGAATTGAACATACCAGAATAACAAGCTGTCTTTTGTCTGAGTCATAAGTGACATTGAATGCTCCCACTGCCTTCTTAAAATCTTTATGAGAGTCTTTCAAACACCTATGAACAGAAAACAGTTTTGGCCCAATAGTAATAGTCTAATAGTAATAGCCTCAAAACCAATAGTCACACATACGGCAGCAATGACCACATAACTCTAGTACTTTACTTGAAAAAGCCTTGAAGAATAGGCCTACTTACATTTGCAGTAAGTCCTCTGGGACGTCTAGGTGAATTTTCAGGAAGGAGTTTTTTGTAGCTGTCTTGTTTGGGTTGACAGGCCGTAACCTATCTAATGTGACTATTTCATTGAGCGTGGCATCACAAGCTGCATACTCTATGACATAAAACTGAGAAGAAGAGACTTACATGGGGATCATCATGATAAGATTACAATAGCTACATAATAATAATAAATTAATGCAAACTCTCGCTTGAACCGCTGCATTGGACTTACCTCTCCCTTCACCATCCGGACCTTCGCCAGCCACCACCCACATGGCTCTTTATCATTAGCCCTAGAATAAACCTGTGGATAGAACAGTGGATAATATTTGATTAATTAAGTACATCTTGTTGAGTTATTTCTCACTGATATCCATTTCAATTGTTTGCGATACACATTCACCAAACCCCTGTGAATAACCAAACAGAAAGAACACAAAACAGCAGTTCCCTTCTGCTTTCAAGAAACATAACTATCGAGCTGCCATTGTATATCCTAGCCTACTAGCAATCAGCAAAGTATTGGGTTTAATTGACATTGACCAGTGGGAGGGAAGTCCTTATCCATTACTTACAGCACATACCTCAACTTCATCACTCTCGTTTATCTCTTTCTGAAAACCTGTGGGTGGAGGAAATCGAACATCATGGAAGGGAATTTGACGTTCTGGCTGCCAACTGAAAGAATAGAAATAAACAAATGAAACCAGGGCACTTCACAAGGGGAAATTAATCAACGACTGAACAAGTGTGCGGTGCACACACACTATAGTTAAATTAAAAGAGAAGTTACCAATTGTTATTTGCAAGTACAACTAATTATAGTAGACATGTAGTCAGTCCATGGTGGTTAACTATTACTCAATGCCTGGGTCTGATTCAAAGTAGCATACTGCGTTGCTATTTATCTAACTACTGTAACTACCAACTAGTTACAGTAGCTAACTAGTTGGCTAGCTGAATAGGCCACATTAGATTTGAACGCTAGCTAGCTAACGTTAGCTAATTGGCTTATGTTGCCGGAAACCAAACACTCACTTGTTTTCAAAGGACACGGTGACAGCACTTTCATGAACATCCTTCAAATATCCCTAAAATGAGAAAAGGGTTGACAAAAAAACAAGACATGAAGCAGACAGTCATTGAGCCAACAAGAGGTCAAAGCCAAATAGATTTTAATCTCATTGACTGTTGCTAGATAGCAAGTCTTATTAACGTTACAATATTAACTAGCCAACAGCTGAAACTAACGTTACTCGACGAAATAACAAATACCACCAACAGCACGAAACTCAAATTATTCATGGCCTTATTGAACCAACTTCAGATGTGTTGTTAGCTAGCATTGGCTGCACGTCTGGCAGAATAAGCCTGTGCTGTCTGGGCCTGACGCGTTACCCCCTAGCTAGCTAGCTGTAGCAAGATAGCTTACTGACGGACTCAAACGCAACATATTTATTAGACACCGTTGTACAACAGAAACGCATTCAAATACTAGAACTAGCATCTAGCTAACGTTACCAACCCACCTTGTAAAAAGCCCCACTCGTCCCCCTGACTTCAACAGCTAGCTCGTCCATGACACCTAAGCTAATGTAATGCTAGCTGGGTAACGTTAGCTGCAACACTATGAGTGCAAAACTACGGTCTTGAATCTCTCGGTCACGTCGTTACCCTTTTGCACGCTTTAATTTTTCGATTTGCAAAGTTGCGATTTCAGCTTTATAAAGAAAAGAACGCGAAACATTTAAATGATGCTAGATTATACAGTTCGCAACTGCTCTTGCACGCATTGATGTGTAAACATAAGAGCCTCCCTTCCCATCGTCACGTGACAAGGGTCAACTCTACCATGTTCACTCAGTTTCATTTCATCGGTTTCTGTTCAGGAATGAGTGGTTCAGCGATCACTGTTCAATGGATGCAATAATCATCATAGTAAAAAAAATGTATATATGAAATCTATTGTGAAGCTCTGAAACCTATTCTTATTCTGTGAATTATTCCCCCCCCCCCCCTTGACATGTTCAAATAACTCAAGCATAGTTTGGCATCTTTTTTCTAATTCGGAACAAACTAGACATGGCCAAAAAATAACGGCACCGATTTGGCCTATAGGTAGCGCTGTAGAAAACATAATCTTTGTATGTACCGGTAGGTGTCTTTTCTCATGTTGAACAAATTTGCCTTAATTTGCAGTCAGGATAGATTATTTATTAATTAATTATCAGTCAGGATAGATTTTCCTCCTTTGAAATGTTTGCAAACCTTGGAAATAACACAACATTCAGTATGTAGGCCCATGGTACATATCTTAATTTACACTGAATAATAATATAAATGCAACATGTAAAGTGTTGGTCCCATGTTTCATGAGCTGAAATAAAAGATCCCAGGAATGTTCCATATGCACAAACAGCTTATTTCTCTAAAATGTTGTGCACAAATTGTATTACATGCCTGTTAGTGAACATATCTCATTTGCCAAAATAATCCATCCACCTGGCAGGAGTGGCATATCAAGAAGCTGAATAAACAGCATTATCAGTACACATGTGCACCTTGTGCTGGGGGACAATAAAATACCAAGGTAAAATGTTCAGTTTTGCCACACAACCCAATGCCACAGATGTCTCAAGTTGAGGGAACGTGCAATTGGCATGCTGACTGCAGGAATGTCCACCAGAGCTGTGGCCAGATAATTAAATGTTAATTTCTCTACCATAAGCAGCATCCAACATCATTTAAGAGAATCCTCAGCTTTCTCCCATCAAAGCCATTAAACTCAAACTGTTTTAAAGTCACCATTGGCTCATTGGTAAAATCCCTGAGGGGTTTCCTTCCTCTCCGGCAACTGAGTAATGAATGACGCCTGTATCTTTGTAGTGACTGGATGTGTTGATACACCATACAAAGTGTAATTAATAACTTCACCATGCTCAAAGAGATATTCAATGCCTGCTTTAAAAATGTTTTTTACCCATCTACCAATAGGTGCCCTTCTTTGCCAGACATTGGAAAACCTCCCTGGTCTTTGTGGTTGAATCTGTGTTTGAAATAATTGTATATGTGGGGTACAGAGATGAGGTAGTCATTCAAAAATCATGTTATTGTGGCACACAGAGTCAGTCTATGCAACTTATTATATGACTTGTTAAGCAAATCTTTACTCCTGAACTTATTTAGGCTTGCCATAACAAGCCTTCAAACTCAGTGCCTTTTGCTTGACATCATGGGAAAATCAAAAGAAATCAGCCAAGACCACAGAAAATAATTGTAGACCTCCACAAGTCTGGTTCATCCTTGGGAGCAATTTCCAAATTCCTGAAGGTACACGTTCATCTGTACAAACAATAGTACCCAAGTATAAACACCATGGGACCCCACGCAGCCGTCATACTGCTCGGGAAGGAGACGCGTTCTGTCTCTTATAGATTAATGTACTTTGGAGCGAAAAGTGCAAATCAATCCCAGAACAACAGCAAAGGACCTTGTGAAGATGCTGGAGGAAACAGGTACAAAGGTATCCATATCCACAGTAAAACAAGTTTTCTATCAACATAACCTGAAAGGCCGCTCAGCAAGAAAGAAGCCACTGCTCCAAAACCGCCATAAAAATGTCAGACTACGGTTTGCAACTGCACATGGGGACAAAGATCGTGCTTTTTGGAGAAATGTCCTCTGGTCTGATGAAACAAAAATATTATAATAATAATAATCACCATTGTTATGTTTGGAGGAAAAAGGGGGAGGTTGTCAAGTCGATGAACACCATCCCAACCGTGAAGCACAGGGGGTGGCAGCATCATGTTGTGCGGGTGTTTTGCTGCAGGAGGGACTGGTACACTTCACAAAATAGATGGCATCATGAGGGAGGAAAATTATGTGGATATATTGAAGCAACATCTCAAGACATCAGTCATGAAGTTAAAGCTTGGTCGCAAATGGGACTTTCAAATGGACATTGACAAAGTCACAGTATTGGAATGGCCATCACAAAGCCCTGACCTCAATCCCATAGAAAATTTGTGGGCAGAACTGAACAAGCTCGTGTTAGCAAGGAGACCTGCAAACCTGAAACAGTTACACCAGCTCTGTCAGAGGAAATGGGCCAAAATTCACCCAACTTATTGTGGGAAGCTTGTGGAAGGGTACTTGAAACGTTTGACCCAAGTTAAACAATTTAAAGGCAATGCTACCAAATACTAATTGAGTGCATGTAAACTTTTGACCCACTGGGAATGTGATGAAATTAATAAAATTTGAAATAAATAATTCTCTCTACTATTATTCTGACATTTCACATTCTTAAAATAAATTGGTGATAACCCTAACCCTAGGATTAAATGTTAGGATACACTCTTAATTGGCACTCCACAAAAAAAAGCTTACAGCAGGGGTCGGCAACCTATCTTGTCATCTTTGGTAATCAGGCCTACCACTGTTTGTCGGTTGCAAACTTGATGATTGAGTTGGAGACATGCGTGGTCATGCAGTTGTGTAATTATTGAAATCAAAAAGAGAGACTTTTAAATTTCTTCGAAACAATAAACCTTATTTTTTAATTACTGCAGTAATGGAGCTTGTCAACGAGGTGATTCGTTGAGAGCCCAACCAGCAGGACTAAGCCAAGGCATTTTATAGCAAAGTCCATCCTCCTGGATGTTCATGATAAATCACAGATGAGAGAATGTATTCAAAGGCACATTTTGCTTTCATGCAACAGACATCAAGATATACATGGCGCAAAATATCTGTCTCCAGTTCATTTACTGCTTGCTTGTACAAAAATACTAATGCAATGAATACTAAATCCTTTGTTTAAAGACACTGGAGATTGGTTCTCCTTGTTACCTACAGATATCTGTAAATATGAATAAAATTGTTACATTTAAACGAGCCTAGTTTGTTTAGCCTAAGAAAAAGTGAGCAACCTTCCATGATTGACTGAGCTAATGAGTGGGCTGGACATGACGAGAGATGAGTTCAGATTGGTCTGCCATATAGCATACTTCGGTCTATTTGAGCTCATGAGTATGTCTAGGTAATCCTGTCTAAAGTGGCTTTTTTCAAAATGTATTGTGTATTAAAACTACATAAGTGTTGCTCCACTTTCTGGAGAACTGAGTTTTAAAATCAGTGGAATTTGAGAATGATAGTTTCCGTGTTACATCTTAAAACTAAGGGCAATCATGGCATCCAACAGGAGACACGTCCAATGATTAAAATAAAATAAAGTTAACTAAAGGTTAAATAGAAAATTACAAACTTAAAATTATCTATACTGGTAAGATAGTCTGGCTAGCTACATTATCAGATGTTACATGTTTCTAATGTTGACAGAAAGAGTAACTTACTTTTCTAGCTATAGCCTAATGTTATCTAGCTAACATTGAACCTGGTTGGCTAGCTACCTGCAGATTCATGCAGGGTAGTAACGTCATGAGTTATGATTATGGTTCATTGTTTACCTAGATAGCTAGCTATCTCCACTACGCAAGTAACCATTTCGGGTGCATTCATAAATTCAGTCTGGCTATCTACTCTGATTTCAGAGCACTCTCATCTGAGTGTGCCAGAGAGCGCAGAATAAATGATGAATTTACGAATGCTCTGAACGTGAAACGCTCTGAATTTACGAACGGACAATCTGACAGCACAGTTGCAGTCACCAACACTCTGGATAACATAACAGCCTAACCAGCTCTGCTAGGGCGATTAATGTTCAGTGAGCTGTTCTCTCTCATTTTGATGTCTGGAAGTTGCCGGCAAGTTAGCTTGGGTGCTTGACTGCTGCTGTTAGTACATTCTAATCAACGATGCTGAATGGGTGTGGACAAAAAAGGGCTCTCCAGTGGAAATACCAAAATATTCAAAGGCCATTTTCTTAGAAGTGAGTTTACAGGTTTATCAACTTTCAAAGCAAAATTACTTTCCCATCATTTGTATTGTATGATATACCATTTTGTAGCTCTGAGTCTCTACTTTTATCCAATGTAAAAATCATAACTTCAAATTTTGCTACATAAGACCGATTTGAGCTGGTCAGACACATATGTATGTAAACACTCCAGCCAGCTGGTCTGCACATTCTCTGAGGAGTTGGCTAAGGATGCCTTCTGGGCCTGCAGCCTTGCGAGGGCTAACACGCTTAAATGTCATACTCACATCGGCCATGGAGAACGAGAGCTCACGGTCCATGGGAGTGGCACTGTGTTTTCCTCAAAGCTGTCTGTGACTGTCTGGAGTCCCTGCCACATATGTCTGGTGTCTGAGCTGTTGAATTGCAACTCTACTTTGTCTCTGCACTGATGTTTTGCCTGTTTGATAATTATCTCGGGAGGTAATGTGGTCTGCATTTGATTGTGAGGTATTCTAGGTCGGGTGAACAAAAGGATGTGAGTTCCTATACGCTACCACGAGTAGTTAATCATGAAACATACACCCTCTTTATTTTTCCCAGGGAGAGTTCTTTATTCCTCTCTGCTTGATGTACCCTCGAACCCAGCTGGCTCTATGGCCGGGGACAGTATATCCAGAGAAAGCCATGATTCTGTGAAACAGAGTATGTTATAGTCCCTGATGTCTCTCTGGAAGGGGATGCTCACCCTGAGCTCACCTACTTCCCCCAAGTGTATTAATACACGAAAGGTTGTAAGCAAATTAATCTCCTAACATTATTTTGACAGTAAAATTCTAGCAAAAATAGCCTCGTTGTCAACCCAAAATTCATGCCAATCACTTGTTCTGTAAGGGCCGATGCCGGACAGGATAAGCAGGTACCGGGAGTCAGACATTTATTCTGGAATAGACATAGAACAAGACAGGAACAGCATCACGGTTAACATGGACATAAGACAAACAATGCAGCAGCAGGGAACAGATCTGGGGAACTGACAAATATAGGGGAGGTTATAAACATGTGATTGAGTGAGTCCAGGTGAGTCCAATATCACTGAAGCGCGTGACGAGGGAAGGCAGCTGTGCTTAAATGATAGTGGCAGGAGTGCGTAATGCAGGGCAGCCTTAGCTCCCTTGAGTGCCAGGGGGAAGAGCGGGAACAGGTGTGTCTGTAACCCCCCTCCCCCTCTAGGGGCGAGACACGGGCGCTGGGCAAGCCGAATGGGGGTATACTCCCCACGAACTGGCAGGGGCGTTGAGCCCCTGCCGAGGAACACAATGAATAACGATTGCTTGGCTATATACATGGGGTACTGAGTTGATGTGCAGGGGTAGGAGGTAACTGAGGTGGATGTGTACATATAGGTAGGGGTAAAGTGACTAGGCAACAGGATAGATAATAAACAGTAGTAGTAGCATATGTGATGAGTCAAAAAAGTTACTGCAAAAGGGGTCAATGCAGATAGTCTGGGTAGCTATTTGGTTAACTATTTAGCAGTCTTATGGCTCGGGGGTAGATGCTGTTCAGGGTCCTGTTGGTTACAGACGTGCATCGGTAACGCTTGCCTTGCGGAAACAGAGTGTCATGACTCTCTTTCTTTGGCGAGGATCAAAGGTGCCAGATCAGCTCGGCACAGGGCTGACAGATAGCCAGAACCCCCCCCCCCCCCCTCTCCCACCAGAGAGTAAGGGGGGAGTTGGGACGGTTTTGTGACTTAACACCGGTTGTAAACCGTGCAGATTTACGAAGTCAACGGCGTTCAGAATGAGACTGATGAGTTAATAATTAATAATTGACTGTTACTAATGTGAGATATTTATAATATCTTTAGAGTTTAAGTCGGGAGATAGTAACTCGTTAAAGTGTGTTTGGTGTGTTTAATTGCTAAATTGTAATTATTACACTACTATGGCCTATTTTATTTCCTTACCTCTCTAATATTACTACATTTGCACACACTGTATATAGCCTTTTCTACTGTGTTATTGTCTGTACGTTTGTTTGTCCTATGTGTAACTCTGTGTTGTTGTTTGTGTCGCACTGCTTTGCTCTATCTTGGCCTGGTCACAGTTATAAATGAGGACTTGTTCTCAACTGGCCTACCTTGTTTAAATAAAGGTGAAATAAAAAATAAATAAAAACAACTATTCCCCTGGTGCCTTAATTGCTAATGAGTTAATTGTTACATGATTTATTTAATCGAGTAATAATTAAAAGTGTTAGGTAATTATTTGATAAATTGCAGTCATCACATTAAGATGCTCTCAATAGTGCAGTTTTTGAGGATCTTTTCAGCCTCCTGAGGGGGAAGAGGCGTTGTCTTGCCTCCTTCACAACTGTGTTGGTGTGTGTGGACCATGTTAATTCCTTAGTGATGTGGACACAGAGGAACTTGAAACTCTCAACCTGCTCCACTACAGCCCCATTGATGTGGATGGGGGCATGCTCGTCACTCTGTTTCCTGTTGTCCACGATCAGCTCCTTTGTCTTGCTGATATTGAGGGAGAAGTTGTTGTCCTGGTACCACACTGCAAAGTCACTGACCTCCTCCCTATAGGCTGTCACATCGTCAGTGATCAGGCCTACCACCGTTGTGTCGTCAGCAAACTTAATGATAGTGTTGGAGTTGTGCGTGGTCACACAGTCATGGGTGAACAGGGAGTAAGCACACACCCCTGAGGGGCTATGATATTTAAATATTCTGATCGATATTTGAGTTAATTCTGGAAACGATAATGCGTTAAATAAACTTTCCCCATGGTACCCCAGATTACTATTGAATTAATTGTTACGTTTATGATTAATTTAATCGTGCAATAATTGAATTGTGGTATGTAATTATTCTTTGAATAGCTGTCATCGCATTAATGATAGTTGCGACAGGACATCAGTTAAGAACATATTCTTATGTACATTGATGGCCTACAAGACCCAAACGACAATGGGGCAATTGTGCGCCGCCCTATAGGACTCCCGATCACAGCCGGTTTTGATGCAGCCCGGGATCAAACCAGGGTCTGTAGTGACACCTCTAGCACTGAGATGCAGTGCACTAGACCACTGCGCCACTCGGGAGCGTTAACAGGATTGTGTGGGGCCACAAATCTCCACTCCGGGGAGCCTTTTGTGGAATGGATTAATTTTACACTGCCACAGGAGGCAATAAATGTTTGCTCTAAAAAATAACTAAGTCAGGGCATTGCTGGGGAAAACTTTGCGTTATAAATCCAGGCTGATTGTTTTTTTATCACTGTTTGCTACACCTATTGTTAATTGATTGTGTGGGTTTTATTTCACTAATATCAATAATATGAACGTGCATGATAAGACTGCTTAGCAACACATCATCTGAAATGATAGGTGTATAATTTATATGGTGGCACCTGTTAGGTTACTATTTGCATTTTCAATTAATGTGTCAAACTGTAAAGAGTAAATATCATGCTCATTACATTTGTGTCTTGTTTATTTTTGGCCAGAAATTATGTAGCCTTCACATAATACTCTATCAATGCAATTTCAGTATGCAATAGCACTGTCAGTCCTCTAAGGGAATTAGTATCACATTATAGCACTAGATGTCAGTACTGCACTCTCAAATAATAAAGCAGAAAGAGTATGTGAGCTGCATTGGATTTCCTCATAACAGAATATACGTTTTCAATAATGTTATAGCTGCACCAGGTCCAGTGTACGCCAACTCATGTAGTGTTGATCAACAAGAATGTTCAGATCTTTAAGTTATTGGATAACACTTTGACAGTTGAAATGAGAAAAGTTTGAAAACCCACACCCAATCTAGATGTGTAGTATAGGTTATTGTTGAGCAAGGTTAAGCACTTGTAATGATACAATTTTGCCAATGCATTCTTTGGCAACATTGCTATTGACGTGACATTAAATGTAATGGCAGGTGCATCACATTGTTAATCAATTGTATAATGCAATTCAAGTATCCTTTCTTGACGGTGAGTCAGAGCCATAAAAACTACATTAGATACAGTGAGCTCCAGAAGTATTGGGACATTGGGACAAAAGTTTTGTTGTTTTGGCTCTGTACTCCAGCACATTGGATTTGAAATGATAGAATGGGACTAAAGTGCAGACGGTCAGCTTTAATTTGAGAGTACTTTCATCCATATCGGTTGAACCGTTTAGAAATGTCAGCACTTTTTGTTCAAAGCCCCCCTCATTTTATTCGCTTATGTGTATTAAAGTAGTCAACAGTTTAGTATTTGGTCCTATATTCCTAGCATGCAATGATTACATCAAGCTTGCTGTTTGTTTTTGGTTGTGCTTCAGAGTATTTGTGGCCAATAGAAATGAATGGCAAAATGTATTGTGTCATTTTGGATTCACTTTTATGGTAAACAAGAATGGAATATGTTTCTAAACACTTCTACATGAATCTGGATGCTGCCATGATTACGGATAATCCTGAATGAATTGTGAATAATGATTTGTGAGAAAGTTACAGACACCATTACAATAACAGGGGAAGTTAGCACTGTCATCATTATTCAAGATTCATTCAGGAGTTCACTGTTATGATGGTTTTCAGCAAGATCCGCCTCACACAACCCCCTTTGTATTGCTGAGCACTGTTTTCAACTGAAGTGATTTCATGGTGTTGACAAGAAGTGCAGGAACATAAAAACCTAATGTGTGGGCACAGGCGAGGGAAAAACTTGCCTCTTCTATTCCATGCTGGAGAGGGCTCTGTGTGTGGCAAAGCCAGCCATTCTCTCCCCAGCTGGCATGCCTATCACACTAAGAGCTCTTACTCAGTGAGCAGTTCATGGCAGCTACTGCAGGGAATACAGCCACCTCTCTCTGCTTTGAGCAGGGGGGATGAAACACCCCCAGAATGGCATGTCACTTTTTTTAATGCACATTCTCTGGATGTTGGCCCAGGTTCCTTTTTTTTCAGAATTAGTTTCTTTAGTGTGTTTGGGGGGAGAGTGGTGGGGTTTGGAGTAGTTGTCTATTCCAGGCAGGTTGAACCCACTGTCAGCATGAAAATGAGACATGGCACAATTCAACTTCAACCCCCCTTCTTTCATGCCCCAGCCTAGAAATGTGTGACAGACAGTGAACACCCTGTATTTTCTCATTCAATATTGTATGTTGTTTTTCCCCTTTTGAAAAGTAGATGGCTAATTTACCATTTTAATCCAGGGTTAAGAGAGGAGACAGGTTTCAAAGTGACAGTAAAAACATATGGAAGAGAATAATGATAGTGTGTAACAGAGAAATTAGTTGGTGAGATCTGCCTTGAGATCAGCTAGTCAGTCAGGATACAATTAACAATGTCAAATATTGTAACTAAATGGTGGACCTTTTACCACATGCCCTGACAATAATCAAAGAGCTTTGTGAAAGAGACAATCAGATGGAGAAAGAGCCATAATGGAAGAGCAGACAGAACCATGACTACCCTCTGATTTGTCTGCCAGGCCCATCAGCAGCTCCCCTGATCAGAGCACTGTAGGAACAGGGCTCTGCAAAAATACCAATGTCAGGGCAGGATACGTCATCCACTTTTGGCAGTATCTTTGCTCAAACACAGTCGAATGTCTCTCAGCTTGTCACGTAGAAGTGAACATGTAGAGAAAAATGAAGATAGCCTCTGTGGACAAAGTGAATGTCAATATGCAGTAAGAGAGCATAGAAAATCATTATTACAATATCGTGAAACTCTTAGGTAAAGTAATGTTTAAAATTAAATCATCAGAGCATTCAGTAATGACAACCACTGGAATGACCTTGCTAAACAGGTCTAGTTCCCCCGACAAGTCATTTCACAGTACATTTCAGAATAAAAGTATGAGAAGAAGCAATCCAGGTCAGTTAGAGTTTGTCAGAGTTGCAAAAACATGCTAGTCACTAATGCAAGCTATTTACAATTACACACTTAGCTGACACAAGCAGAGTAGAGTAGGGAATAACATCTGATTCAAATACTTTTTTACGTAAGTTATGAATACACTAAATTGGACATGACAACTACATCCATTTCCCAAGCAGTCAATGAATGAGTGCATTATGCATACTGTAGGCCTAGAACTTACTTACTGTATAACTTTACATGAGCTTTTTCCACCCTAGAATATTGACCTTATTGTGGCTTTCCCTTAGGTGGTACAGCACATTGATTTGTATTGTGTGGTAGCCCTCAGTACAGTTACAGTGTCACACAAAGCACAACAGCACTGGTACATTATCCTGGGGGAAAACAGTCAAGCGGGTACGATTTCATTTGAAGTCAAGTAGATTTGTTTTGCTTTTGTCAGCAAATTTTATGGACAGAAGGCCAGAGGAAAAGCTGGATAAAACGATGCATTATTGATTGCATACGTGATCCATTATTTAAAAGTAAAGTGTAATATAATGTGAATAAATTCCCCACTTTGTTGTTTGTATCCTTTATAGAGTTATGTGCACTTGATACCATTGTTCCATTTTGCAATGTATGACTACTGTACATGTGGAAATTTGCCTGCAATTGAAGAGAGGGAATCCTCAAGGGATATTCCGCAACCACATATGTATGCCCGGGACCATGGAAAGTCTGATCCAAATACTAACCTGCCATTTGTACGTGTACAGTACTTCTATTATGGGGAGATCATTAAAACATATCCCAAGGTTAAATACATTCCAGAGATGATTGACATGTATGTGCTTTCTATCTACTCCAACTCAGTAAAACACATTTGATAGAAAGATTAATGTGGCGTTTTTAATGGTGTATTTCATGAGGATGTTTGTCAACAAACTTTTAGAAATTCTTTGGCCTCTGGAGTAATTGCAAAAACATTTTTTTTTGTTGATGGGGTAATTTTTCATGCCTATCAGAGTTTCGCCTCGATTACACTTCCAATATATTTCCAAAATGTTAAGAACTGGGGTAAAAAGCAATAACGTTCTGGTAATTTTTTTCCCCATTTTGATGGACAGGTCAATACATTTCTGCTGGTGGAGTTTATGATGGCTTGGAGATATCCAGGTTCATAAACCTTCTTGACATTTATGACAGGTATTAGTTTAATCTCCTCTCATTTAGCCTCTTATCATCCCATCCTCTAGGTGGTTGGTGTCTCTGGCACAACTGTCTGTCTCATCACTTCCCTAATTAAAGCTGCTGCTTTAAGCAGCCCTTCCACCTCATTTGGAAAGACTGCTTGAGATTAGGCCTAGACTAGCCTCGGCTTCCAGGCCTTGCTCATGACTGTCACATTGTTCTCAAAAGCATGGGGAAATTCCTTTTAGGTATGAGTGGAGCCCCTGCTGGCTGATTGTCTGTGAGTAGCCAAGATTTTTCAAAAACAACCACCCACTTTGTCAATGTGCAAGTCACTGTCAGGAGATACTTTTGCCGACCTAGAAACTGGGCCATTGAGCTCCACGGATGGTTGTCTATCGGCATGGTTGTATGCTCTGCAAAAACACATTCACGTTTTTAGTACACAATTATTGATTTTATTACACAGTATGCCTACACATTGATAGGCTATGTATTTTTTTTAAAGAAAATGTACTGAACCCAAAATACCTTTATGTCTGGTGATCCTCTCAGCACCGGCTAATTTCCAAGTCCTCTGGTGATTACAGTCACAACCCTGGAACGGGTAGCACCACTGGAAAGGTGTGACTCCAGGTTACAATAGGCCATACTGTAAGTATACAGCAGATAGCCGATTGTCCTCACTTTGATTATTCTGTAACAACATACTGTAGCACCATGACCAGGATCTCTATTCATTTAAGTGAGCAGATTAGGGCTTTCAGGAGGAACGGAAAATCTATTGGAGACATTTCAAAAATACTGTTAGACTTGGGGATTATGGTCATGGACAGTGTTATTCGCAAACACCATCATCAGATGCCTGTGTAAAGTCGAATGCAAAAGCTCAGGAACATGATCAGGTACAGTAGGCTACAATACTGTACTGTAGGCCCAATAATGCAAAAAATAATTATTAAATAAATCTACTGCTGGTCTTTCTGTCTGCTGCACATTTTTACATTGTATTCCATTTCCCGCAAGACTATTCAAGCAATCGACTCACTGATGAATAAAGATGATGAGCGATCGGCAAAGGCCATCTGGAATCTTCTGGCATCATGGCACAACATCAACATCGCTCTAATCACAGTCAGAAGACAGTTGAAGAAACTTGAGGAGACTTATGGAAAGGCTCGGTAAGACATTTTATAAATATATATATTTTCAGAACATTAACCAACATTCTCTTGTTTTGTACTGTTCTCTAGTTTCGACCCAATGATTCGTCTGACAAACAAAGAACTTTGCTTGCTGCAGGCCCAGGCATGGATCAAAGCTGGCGAGACATTCAATGACATCATCTTTACAGATGAATTAACTGTGGCCCTTGAGCAATTTGCAGGGTAAATAGACCTACAACACCAAGTCCTCATCCCAAATTCTAAGGTTAGCGCTCGAAAATGTCAGCCCCTTGGTTTCTGCCATAGAGTTAAATTAGAAGTGCCCATCCAAGAAGGCTCAAGGTCATTGGCCACATATATAATTACATAAAATATCTTTATATCTACAGTAGCTTTGATTGGACGTCTTAGCTAGCAGTCATCATCAATTGTCATCAAGTCGACAATCTACTGGCAAATCCTTTTTAATCCTTGTCATTTGAAGAGAAATAATGAAAATAAATTATAGATAAAATGTATCGATGCACATCAGCCATTATACATAAAGATTACACAACATGTTTGAAACCGCAAATTCAACAATGAGTCGTTTGGACGGAATCGGTGGCTAACTTCAAGCGTTAGCATGCTTTTCAATGGAGTGGCTGTGTTTTTTTAGATCCAGAGAATGACAGACTTTGATGACAGAAT
This sequence comes from Oncorhynchus mykiss, assembly GCF_057628025.1. NCBI lineage: Eukaryota > Metazoa > Chordata > Actinopteri > Salmoniformes > Salmonidae > Oncorhynchus > Oncorhynchus mykiss. The sequence continues at coordinate 2,652,062 of NC_143035.1, read as the reverse complement.
TTGCCAACAAAGGACCAACAAGGTGAGTCCAAAAATGTATTGTATGTTGCTGCATAAATGATGTAATATGTAAGGGTGAAATGTATACAGTAGCTAAGTAATACTAAGTGTATGTTGTGTAGTAAGCTGTTAGTAGCCCATGTGTCTCACCCTAATCATTTGGTCTATTTTCACCAACGCGTTATAGTAAACACATCGTTCATGGCTGGGTGGGTGCTTGATTGGCTACTTTTCTTTGTACAGCTTTGACAGTGCTACTGGTAGTAGTTGTGGTGCTTGGCTTGCACGTGCAAATTCAGCACACACAATATTCTATAATATAATTGTGTTATTTGAGAAATGAAAAGCTTATTTAACACGTCAAATAGTGTTATATGACGTGTATCTTTTTTGACACGCCAAGACCCAAACGGCATTCAATATACCTAATAATTTGGTATATTTTTACCTCTTAATTTCACCTACTGTTCTAACTTGGTGGTGCACAAATAGCCTATAACCTGTTTTAGAGAAATGTAATCATTGAATATTGTAAGAGCTTTCATTGTTTATATGTTTATATGCCACATTTGCCACATTTATTTATCCTACGGTTCTGATGTGTACAGGGAGTACACTGCAAGAACAGCCCATACCGCCCTAACAAATCCACAGATGATGCAATCTCTATTGCACTCCACACTGCCCTTTCCCACATGGACAAAAGGAACACCTATTTGAGAATGCTATTCATTGACTACAGCTCAGTGTTCAACACCATAGTGCCCTCAAAGGTAATCAATAAGCTAAGGACTATGGGACTAAACACCTCCCTCTGCAACTGGAACCTGGACTTCCTGACAGGCCGCCCCCAGGGGGTACGGGTAGGTAACAACCGCCACGCTGATCCTCAACACAGGGGCCCCTCAGGGGTGCGTGCTCAGTACCCTACTGTACTCCCTGTTCACTCATGACTGCATGGCCAGGCACGACTCCAACACCATCATTAAGTTTGCAGATGACACAACAGCCTGATCAACGACAACGACGAGACAGCCTATAGGGAGTAGGTCAGAGACCTGGCCGTGTGGTGCCAGGACAACAACCTCTCCCTCAAGGTGATCAAGACAAAGGAGAAGATCATGGACTACAGGAAAAATAGGACCAAGCACACCCACATTCTCATTGACGGGGCCAAGGTTCCTGCCATCCAGGACCTCTACACCAGGCGGTGTCAGAGGAAGGCACTAAAAATTGTCAAAGACTCTAGCCACCCTAGTCATAGATTGTTCTCTATGCTACCGCACAGCAAGCGTTCCCGGAACGGCAAGTCTAGGTCCAAGAGGCTTCTAAACAGCTTCTACCCCCAAGCCATAAGACTCCTGAACATCTAATCAAATGGCTACCCAGACTATTTGCATTGCCCACCTCTTTAATACCGCTGCTAAACCGGTGCCACCGCACATTGACTTTGTACTGGTACCCCCCTGTGTATAGTCTCGCTATTGTCATTTTACTGCTGCTCTTTAGTTACTTGTTATTTTATTTTGTACTCTTACTCTGATTTTTTTAAAAACTGCATTGTTGGTTAGGGGCTCGTTAGCAAGCACTTCGCTGTAAGGTTGTATTCGGCGCATTTGACTAATAAATGTTGATTTGATGTTCTGAATTTGTCGCTGTACAATTCAAAAGTGCTAAACAAATAGTTATATTGACTACGTCCGTCGTCGCTTGCTCATTAATGTCTTTATCAAAATTACGGATGGCCTCTTATCTGCTTGTCATTCCCTTACGCCATAGTTTGTACGTGTCAATTGTCAGTAGAAACCACATTTGTTTAAGAAAGTCTGCCATATCAGCTTTGTTTTTATGTGTAGTGGCTTTGCTGGCATGCATCCCACTTTTGCCACTGCCTACAGTATTTCTACAAATATTTTTTTCATCTCTACATGTAGGTCTCCTGATTTTAAACCCTATCGAACTTGTTTGGCATCAACTGAAAACATGTAACTGTAGCTCTGCCAAGCCTACGTGCAACGATAAACTGGTGAAGGCCATCAAGTCGTTTTGGCTTGAGAAACTGACGATACAAAAAAAAAGCATAAAGATGTTGATGAACAAATACTGTACATTATATGCTTTATCCAACATTTTGCGGTTGCATGAGGTTTGGAGTTAGAAATGTTCAACTTTAGAGTACTTAATACATTGAAAATTGGGGGGATTGTTTTCACACCTAGCTGAGCTATTAGACTATCCTTTTGTAAATAAATTGAGGTATGAAGGGTCTATTTTCCTGCCCATAGCCCATCATGGAAACGCTGGCGGAGTTCACAACCTGCTACACTTGTGAAAAACAACATGTTTTCAAAATGCATCCAGCTGTCCATCACTACTGTAAATAAAAACACAGCATCTACAGTGGTCCAAATATATTATTGAATCCAATAAAAAAAATATATAAAAGAATATCTGTTTTACTAACACATGGTGAATAATCCAAAAATAATTGGTATGACACGGCTCTGTCACGCCCTGGTCTTTATATTTTGTGTTTTCTTTATTATTTAGGTCAGGCCAGGGTGTGACATGGGTTTATTTATGTGGTGTGTTTTGTCTTGGGGTTTTCGTAGGTATTAGGATTGTGGTTTAGTGGGGTTCTCTAGCAAAGTTTATGGCTGTCTGGAGTGGTTCTCAATCAGAGGCAGGTGTTTATCGTTGTCTCTGATTGGGAACCATATTTAGGCAGCCATATTTCGTGGGTGATTGTTCCTGTCTCTGTGTTAGTTTGCACCAGATAGGCTGTATAGGTTTTCGCGTTACGGTTGTTGTTTTTGTATTGTTCGTTTTTTCTTCTTCATTAAACATGTTTCAAGAATACCACGCCGCATTTTGGTCCGATTCTACTTCACCCGAAGAAAACCGTAACAGGCTCTCAGAACTCATTAAGAGGCGGCTTCTAAATGAAAATAAAATATAATAAAAGAGCCTAAATTAATAGCTATGGGGATTTTATACATTTTAATAGGATAACTGATTGGCTCTTGCAGCTCATTAAGATTTGTATTTTTACCTTTATTTAACTAGGCAAGTCAGTTAAGAACAAATTCTTATTTTTAATGACAGCCTAGGAACAGTGGGTTAACTGCCTGTTCAGGGGCAGAACGACAGATTTGTACCTTGTCAGCTCAGGGGTTTGAACTTGCAACCTTCCAGTTACTAGTCCAACGCTCTAACCACTAGGCTAGATGCAGCTTAAGGCTTCAATATAATCATTAATTCAGAGTGTTAAACCCATTGTTTTAGGGCTGCAGTAGGTTAAAACAATCCATCCCTTCTGGGAATGTTAAAAAGTCCAAAAGTTATGGGTGGAGTATTTTTTTGTTGTTATAATTGTTTTTGTTAATTAATGTATTAATTGTTTTAGGGGGTATCACAATTTTCTTAAACCAATTTTGGTCTTTAATGTAGGGCCGACAGAAGTTCCTTACTTTTTCCCCTTCCACATGCCTCTTCCATTTTTGCGGTAATGCTGCAATTATGTTGGTTGCAATTTTGGGTAGAGCAAACATCTCCATATATTTGTGTTAGCTGCATGTGTGAAAACTCCACCAGTCCTATTTATGATATAATTTACAAAATTATACCTTTTTAAAACATTTTATAAAAAATCATGTTTTTTTTAATCAATTAAGTATATTTGAATTTGACCACAATATTTGTTGTATTATTTATTCTGTCTTTTCTGGTGGATTAAACTGAAATTGCAACCAACTTTTTATGGCTTGCTTAAAACAATTACGATATTTTGAAGATGATTTCGCTTTCAAATATCCGAAAGTGGGCGGTTGTAATCTGAATAAGGGGAAAAAGGCCATTCTTGAGCATGGGGTGAGACATTCTTACTAATTTGGTAGAGAACCAGTTCGGATTTAAGTATAACTTTTGTATGACTGACGCCTTAAGTGAGAGGTCTAATGCTTTTATATTTAATAATTTCTGCCCTACAAATTCATATTCATTATATAAATAGGCCTTTTTAATTTTGCCTGGCTTGCCATTCCAAATAAAATTGAATATTATTTTCTCATATAATTTAAACAGGTCATTAGGTGTAGGCAAAACCATAAACCAATATGTAAGGTGTGATATGACTAAAGAGTTAATCAGGGTAATTTTTCCACAAATAGACAGTTATTTTCCTTTCCATGGTAGCAACAACATCAACGTCAACTATTTTTGCTAACTTTTATTAAAATTGAGTGAGATCATTTCCTTCTTTCGGGATATGTATACCGAGTATGTCCACATCCCCGTTAGTCCATTTTATTGGTAAACTACACAGTAAAAGTTATATTTTTTTAGTGATCCAATACCTAATATAGTAAGTAAAAAAAATCAAGCTTGCAACACACCTGATTATTCATTATGAATAGGATTTATTTGATTTATTTTGTTTACATTCTTCATTGTGACCACAATGTCACAAATAATTAAACACGCACCACATGAGCAGATTAACTTGGTCTAAACAGTCAAGACATTTCTTTATTAAAGACTATCAGAAAGAATGTTGGTACGTACAGTTGAAGTCGGAAGTTCACATACACCTTAGCCAAATACATTTAAAATCAGTTTTTCACAACTCCTGACATTTAATCCCAGTAAAAATTCTCTGTTTAAAGTCAGTTAGGATCACCACTTTATTTTAAGAATGTGAAATGTCAGAATAATAGTAGAGAATTGTTTCTTTCAGATTGTATTTCTTTCATCACATTCCCAGTGGGTCAGAAGTTTACATACACTCAATAAGTATTTGGTAGCATTGCCTTTGAATTTGCGATCAAGTCTTAACTTTCTGACTGATGTCTTGAGATGTTGCTTCAATATATCCACATAATTTTCCTACCTCATGATGCCACCAGTCCCTCCTGCAGCAAAGCACCCCCACAACATGATGCTGCCATCCCTATGCTTCACGGTTGGGATGGTGTTCTTCAGCTTGCAAGCCTCCCCCTTTTTCCTCCAAACATAATGATGGTCATTATGACCAAACAGTTCTATTTATGTTTCATCAGACCAGATCACATTTCTCCAAAAAGTACGATGTTTGTCCCCATGTGCAGTTGCAAACCAGCTTTTTTTATTGCGGTTTTGGAGCAGTGGCTTCTTCCTTGCAGAGCGGCCTTTTAGGTTATGTCGATATAGGACTTGTTTTACTGTGGATATAGATACTTTTGTACCTGTTTCCTCCAGCATCTTCACAAGGTCCTCTGCTGTTGTTATGGGATTGATTTACACTTTTCGCGCCAAATTACGTTCATTTCTAGGAGACAGAATGCGTCTCCTTCCTGAGCAGTATGACAGCTGCGTGCTCCCATGGTGTTTATACTTGCCTACTCTTGTTTGTACAGATGAATGTGGTACGTTCAGGCGTTTGGAAATTGCTCCCAAGGATGAACCAGACTTGTGGAGGTATACTATTTTTTTCTGAGGTCTTTATTTAGACTTTCCCATGATGTCAAGCAAAGAGGCACTGAGTTTGAAGGTAAGCCTTGAAATACATCTACAGGTACACCTTCAATTGACTCAAATTATGTCAATTAGCCTATCAGAAGCTTCTAAAGCCATGACATCATATTCTGGAATTTTCTATGCTGTTTAAAGGCACAATCAATTTTGTGTATGTAAACTTCTGACCCACTGGAATTGTGATACAGTGAATTATAAGTGAAATATCTGTCTGTAAACAATTGTTGGAAAAACTACTTGTGTCATGCACAAAGTAGATGTCCTAACCGACTTGCCAAAAATATAGTTTGTTAACAAGAAATTTGTGGAGTGGTTGAAAAACAAGTTTTAATGACTCCAACCTAAGTGTATGCAAAATTCCGACTTCAACTGTATTTATTTTGATCCAAAGCCATCAATGAGGGAGTCCCTCAACTTTATGCTGACAAATTCACGCTTGAGTTTCTTTCGTTACATTTCTTCTTCATATCAGGAAAGATGGACTCCGTGTTTCAGAAACTCACTTTACTGTATATAGAGGGGCTATCACTCTTTCACCCTGGTAAATTAATCCAGTTTGTTACTTAGAATTATTTACTTCTGTTTTTAGAAGGAGAGAAACCAAAAGCCCACCGTGCCTAAATCGTCAGTCCACATGTCAAGTGTAATTCCCCAATTGTATTTACCCAAGTCCCTCTCAACTCCAGGACCACTGCCAGCATTTTTTTGTTGTTGCCTGATACAGGACTCTAGTGCCAGAGAATAGAGAGTCTCGGAATGAAAACACCTCCATTCATTTACTAAAAGATAGCCAATTTGTGCAACAGTTTAGACTATCAGCGTTCTAACTCCCCCTTGTGATAGTATGGTGCAATGACAGAACAACGCAATCTGCCACCATCTACCACAAATGGTCAAGGCATAAGCTCAAAACTTTTAAAGGAAGAACCACTGTACCTACTGTTACATTCCCTTATTATCTTTCTCTAGTAGGGAGTTGATAATCTCCTGTACCGCCACGTACGCTGCAAGCGGAACTTTGTATTGTCACAAACGTAGGAGCTGCTCCGGGTGGAGCACCACATGAATACCCATAACCCCGTAATCCTTCTAGTCTGTCGACCAGATATCCCTGTGTTTGTCAAGTCCCACATCTGTCGTTGTTCAGTGTCATTGACAAGTGCGTCTGCCTCCGTCAATACTTGCAGTCTGTGTAAATTTAACCAGGATATGGCTCAGTGATATCGAACATGTCTTAATCAGTTCGTGATGGCTTGTCAGTGGTGGGGGCATCACCTGCTGTTGCCTCATCAGTGTGTACTTACAATGTAGAAGATGAAGATGGAGTATATCAACATGAGTCGACGTCCAGTCTGAACGTGGATGTGTCGTCAACTGGTATAATGGGAGTTATTGCGATTGCCTTTGAGGGACAATTAAAAATCGTCTTTCCCTCAGCACATGGGTCTATGGAGGAAGGAAGTGACCCAATCACAGGAACAACCAGCACAAAATCATGGAAGGAGTAATCGATCAGTGTTCTTAACCTGTCTACGATACTGGTTCCCAATTGGGGATCAACCCTCCCACGTTCAGCTGAAACGGTGGCGCATGGAACGCAAAAATATTCTTAAAAATATTTAACCTCCACACATTAACAAGTCCAATAGCTCAAATGAAAGATAAACACCTTGTTCATCTAGCCAGCAAGTCAGATTTGTAAAATGTTTTACGGCGAAAACATAGCACATATATATGTAAAACCACCACCAGACACAGCTCATTTCAATAGCCAAAACATGCAATCAACAAACGCAGGATTAAAAAATAAATCGCTCACTAACCTTTTGAAAATCTTCATCAGATGACAGTAATATGACATATTACACAGTACATATTTTTTTTTTTCAATAATATGCCATTTATATCCATAAATGTCCATTTACAGTGAGTTCACCTTCAGAAATTACTCAAAAATGCCCGCAGGAAATCTATGTAGCGCGGCAAGATAACGTAAATAGACATCATAAACTTTGACTAAATATACATGTTCTACATATAGTTAGAAAGATACACTGCTTCTTTATGCAACCGCTGTGTTAGATTTATTTTTAACGTTACAGAAATCGCACACTATTCCATATGCTGAGACAGCGCTCAGTTCCAAGCTACATTTCCACGTAATGTTGGAGTCAACAGAAACACCGATTTAAGCATAAATATTCCCTTACCTTCGATGGTCTTCGTTCAGAATGTTCTGGAAGGCTTCATACTTACCCAATACATCGTTTGGTTTCAAGTCTTGCGTCTTTGTATTAGCTACTGCTAATAACATCAGCTGAAATGCACCCAAAACGTCCTCTGGTCCGGAAAAGTTGCGCATCAAAACTTCAAAATTACACATTATATGTCGCCTAAACAGGTCAAACTAAGTGCAGAAGCAAGCTTTATGATGTTTTAGACACGCAAAACAAACTTCAATTCAATCGGCCATCGTCTGCCCTTCTCTTGAGTGCTGGAACAAAGGAATGGCTGGGACCAATTCGCGCCCATACGCACAGCCTATTCTCTCGTGGCACGCACTAATTTCACTCCCATAGGGTCAATTCTCGCGGGATTTGATGAAAGAGGACATCTAGCGGAAGAGATAGAAAGTGTCCCCAGAATCATAACTGGTTGGGAAGGGTGGGGGCCATGACGTCAAAGTTGCTCCAACTTTCATGGCCACAAAAACTAGTTTGGAAGAATGCCTGCCCTGTGAGTTCTGCTATACTTACAGACATAATTCCAACGGTTTTAGAATCTTTAGAGTGTTTTCTATCCAATAATAATAATAATATAATATAATATTTAATTTAATATTTAATTTAATTTAATAATATTTATTTGCATATATTAGCAATTTTTGACAGATTTTTTTTCCAGTTTACTAGGGGTACCCAATCTCTCCAAAGGGGGCGTATGTCTGCCATATCCTTAACAGGTTTTAACTGAGTTTAGGAACACTGTGTGCCGATAAATGGTCCTGTTAGGTGACCTAAACTGGGACATGCTTAAACCACCTAACCAAGTCCTAAAGCAATGGGACTCCCTAAATCTTTCTCAGATTATTACCAATCCCACAAGGTATGACTCCAAACACCCAGAAAAGGCTACTCTCCTCGATGTTATCCTCACAAATAATCCTGATAGGTATCAATTTGGTGTTTTCTGTAATGACTTTAGTGATCATTGTTTTACAGCCTGTGTTCGTAATGGCTGCTCAGTGAAACGACCTGTCCTGATTTGTCATAGACGTTTGCTAAAAAACTTTAATGAGCAAGCCTTCCTTCATGACCTGGCCTCTGCAAATTGGTATAGAATCAGCTTGATTTTCAGTGATATTGCTAACAAACACGACACCATAAAGAAAATGAGAATTAAAAGCAGGTTCCCCCTGGGGAACTCTTGCAGAGATACTCCACCTCAAAAATTGCATTTGGCAAAAGGCTCGGTACACGCATACTCAGGTTGACTAGCTCTCGTTCAGGCAAATTATTAATAAGTGCACTCAGGCTATCTGGAAGGCCAAAGTTAGTTACTTTAAGGAGTTCTCTCTCTGTGGGTCTAACTCCAAGAGGTTCTGGAAAATGGATAAAGACCTGGAGAATAAACCCTCCTCCTCACAGCTACCCATGTCCCTTACAGTCCTAATTTGGAATTTCCGGGACAATGCTGTATTGTAAGCACAAAAATAATATGGTTTAGCCTAGAAAAACACCAGGAGGAAATAATTTCTTCCAACTCATTAGCATACCTTTTTTTATTATGCATAGAAAAGTAACATAATTAGTTCCTCTGGTGCAAAACTAGGAGCGGAGGTACTAGAGTTAATGTCCCACATCGTCAGTAAACAGAGAAAGGACTAGGACTTATTTTGAGGCATGTGCTCGATGCACACAACATGAGATTCAATGACACGTCTAAATAAACAAGAATGATTAACTTTATACAAGTCAGATCTTTGGGAATTTGGCTAACTTAACTTAATTCCGGCAGCCCATAGGATAGAGGGATATGTGTCTCTAACTGTTCTAGTGAAAAATATTACATCAACTTAACAACTCTCCCAAGAACACATTATACAGAGCTTCAGGCTCCTTAGTGGGCAATCATTGTAACACACAGTGTCAACCTCTGCAGTGACTTCTTCTTAGACTTTGTTTTGTTCCATTCAGATAAGTTGTTGTGTTTGGCAGCCTTATTGCACCAGATTGCATCAAATCCAGGCTGCTGAGGGGAGGTTTAAAAAAAATGGTTTCCATGTGGTTGATACCATTCCATTGACTCTATTCCATGTCTTTATTATTTCAGCCTAACTATACCACCCCTTGTGAGTGGTTATTGGGACTTTTGATGGGTATACTAATGCAAATCTATATGTTACATGTGGTTATGTTTATTCTACCTACCCTTAAAACAATACTTTTTCCAGAAAATACCTTAGGTATCGTCATTTGACCGCATAAAATTAGCTTACAGTTCCATGAGCAGGAGAAAATATGCCGACACACATTCTAGAATGACCATCAGCAATACATGTAGCTAGACATTGTCAACACTTCATGAGCTAAAAACGAAAATATACTTCTTCTCATTTACGCATTTGATTCCGATTGGTTTTTAGTTACAAAATACTCATAAAAGAAACATGACAGCGACATAATTATTCTACAAAATCCTGCTAATGACATGCTATCTCAATAGTTTTCTGAGTTAGCATGCTAGTAGAAAACAAGCTATGCAACTCACCGGAGTCTCCAAACTGATATTGACAACACTGTGTTCTTGATAAACACACTCTCTGTCTTGAAACTAAAGAACATGAAAAAATGTCAAATACATTTTGCTCTGATTAACTCTTTGTGGTAATCTCTCTAGCAAGCTTTTGATGGTATCTGACTGGTGCTGTTTCTCACTTACGGAATGATAGAACCTTCTATGCTAATCTACAATAATATAGCGCCCTCTAGAGGAATGTATTCACTAAGGAAAAACCCAAATTCTACAGTCGTGGCCAAAAGTTTTGAGAATTACACAAATATTAATTTTCACAAAGTCTGCTGCCTCAGTGTCTTTAGATATTTTTGTCAGATGTTACTATGGAATACTGAAGAATAGTTACAAGCATTTCATAAGTGGCAAAGGCTTTGAATTGACAATTACATGAATGCTGTCATGATGGAAGAGGCATGGTTCGTCACCAAACTGTTCCTGGGTGGTTGGGAGAAGTTGCTCTCGGAGGAGTTGTTGGTACCATTCTTTATTCATGTCTGTGTTCTTAGGCAAAATTGTTAGTGAGGGGGATTCATCAGAGAAAATGACATTACCCCAGTCCTCAACAGTCCAATCCCTGCACCTTTTGCAGAATATCAGTCTGTCCCTGATGTTTTTCCTGGAGAGAAATGGCTTCTTTGCTGCCCTTCTTGACACCAGGCCATCCTCTAAAAGTCTTCACCTCACTGTGCGTGCAGATGCACTCACACCTGCCTGCTGCCATTCCTGAGCAAGCTCTGTACTGGTGGTGCCCCGATACCGGAGCTGAATCATCTTTAGGAGACGGTCCTGGCGCTTGCTGGACTTTCTTAGGCGCCCAGAAGCCTTCTTCACAACAATTGAACCGCTCTCCTTGAAGTTCTTGATGATCCGATAAATGGTTGATTTAGGTGCAATCTTACTGGGAGCAATATCCTTGCCAGTGAAGCCCTTTTTGTGCAAAGCAATGATTACGGCACGTGTTTTCTTGCAGGTAACCATGAATGACAGAGGAAGAACAATGATTCCAAGCACCACCCTCCGTTTGAAGCTTCCAGTCTGTTATTCGAACTCAATCAGCATGACAGAGTGATCTCCAGCCTTGTCCTCATCAACACTCACACTTGTGTTAACGAGAGAATCACTGACATGATGTCAGCTGGTGGTTTTGTGGCAGGGCTGAAATTCAGTGGAAATGTTATTTTGGGATTCAGTTAATTTGCATGGTAAAGAGGGACTTTTCAATTAATTGTAATTCATCTGATCACTCTTCATAACATTCTAGAGTGTATGCAAATTACCATCAAACAAAATGAGGCAGAAGACTTTGTGAAAATTAATATTTGTGTCATTCTCAAAACTTTGGGCCACAACTCTACCCTGGTGTAAATTATGTGGTTCACATCCTCCCCTCCTGAATCGTCATGTGTCATTGCATGTACTACTCTCGCCTTAAGTCGTAGGAGTCAACTGGTTGATGTCGGGGAATAAGTAAAGGGCTGGGAGAACTCTTGGTCTAAACCATTTTAGAATAAAATGCATAACTAAGAGTAGGTGGTTGCGCAGGGATTTGTTAGTCAGTCTTTCAGGTTCGGCTCTTTGCCTTGCAGATCTTCTGTTTCCTCTTCTTCTTCTTCTATTGTATTCACTGGCTCCGGATTCCTCTTTGCCACCCTTCATTACATTCCTTTACTCTTGAACTGTAGATTCCTCATCTTCTTTTCCTTCCTCCACAGGATCCAATCCTCTTTCCACTTTCCTTTCCTCAACAGGTTCTACATCCTCCACTTTGCCTCCTGAATCCTCTTCAACAGGTACGTCATCAGCTCTAGGATTCACTTCGGCAGGTAAGTACACCTCTCTTTCAGGGTCCCTTCCTTCCAGCACCACTGTAGGTAGGGATGTCTCAGATTCAACTCTTCCACAAGATTCATCTCAGCGCGGTCATCTTCTGGAGTAGGATTGACACTTGCTCAAGGGTTTTCATGGACAATGGTGATTGTCGGTAAGTTCTCTTTCTGAGCATACTGAGGGTAGTAGTACTCCACCTCTTTATCGTTTGCTCCTTGTTGTTTCGTCTCATTTCTCCTCAGATACTTGACTTTGCTGAGGAGTCGTTGGTTGGGGACTCTTCACTGTCTTAGTCCTCTTCAACAGCAGATCTTGGTTGTAGCATCCTCTCTGGAAGGTCAGAGGTTTACAATGCTACAATGTAGACTGGGGAGTACACGGTCTGGCTCCATCTGCCAGCTACCTTGTGTTTCCCTATTCCGACATTCCCGATGAGAACACAGTCTCTTGCCTCAAGGATGGACTCTCTGACATTCAGGTTGTACCCCTTCTTGTTTCACTGTGCAGTCTTCTCGCTGTGTAGATTGTGATCTTGTAGAGCTCTTTGAAACTTTCCCAAATATTCTTGACGTTCTCAGTGTGAATAAATGTCCTTTGACCTTCTGGGCACAGTCCTAACACCACATCGATGGGAAGGCTTGGCTGTCTTCCTAACATCAACTGGCATGGGGAGCACCCAGTTGTATCATTCTTGGTGCAGTTGTAAGCATGAGCCAAGGGTTGTACGAAGTCACGCCACTTCACCTTGCCTTCCTCTTGAAGTGAAGCATTTCAAGGAGTGTCTGGTTGAAGCGTTCCATGGGATTGCCACGTGGATGGTAGGGTGTAGTTCTTGTTTTCTTTATCCCGAGCAGCTGACGGCGGACTTGAAGTCACGGCCTTGGTTGCTGTTGAGGCACTCAGGGAAAACATAGTGAATTAATAAGTTGTTCCACAGTACCTTGGCAACAGTCTTAGCTTCCTGGTCTGCAGTAGGAATGGCAACAGCAGAACTTAGTGAAGTGGTAGGTGATGGCCAAGATGTTCTTCGTGTATCTGCCAAACCAGATTCTAGGGAGAGGTAGTCCATTCACACAAAATTGAGAGGTCGACTGGTCTTGATGTTTACTAGAGGGGCATGATTCTCGGCCTTTGCCTTCTGTTTGATGCATCTTTCACAGTTCTTGATCTATGGACATCCTGGGCCAATAGAATCTGTGCGGACGAGATCCGTTATCCTGTCGATTCTCATGTAGCCAACTGCATCGTGGCAACCTTCGAAAGCCATTTCTCAATATTTCTTTGGGACAAAGAGTTATTAGAATGCTTCCCCTCTGTTCATCCGTTTTCTGTACAGGACTCCATTGTTGAGTACGAGCTGATCCATGACTTCCTGCTGCCTAATGCGGTACGACAGACATTTCCCAGTGGTGACAATGGTAATTACTCTGCTGATGGTGGGATCATTCCTCTGCTCTGTAGTCCAATCTTGCTGTGACATCTTGGGAAGAGTGCTTGAGCCAGGATGTAGGTCAGCGTGGGAGAACTTAGCTGGTATGGTATCCAAGCTGCTTGGTTGTGTGGACATCTGGACAAACAGTCTGCGTCTTGATTCCCATTGCCAGATCTGTACTGAATGTTGAAGTTGAAGTTTGGCAGATTGGCTAGCCACTGGTGTCTGGCAGCCTCGAGCTTGACAGATTCCAGCACATATGTCAGTGGTTTGATGTCAGTCATGATGGTAAATTCACACAATGAGATTGTCAAGGAACACAAGGACTTCGTTCAGGTTCAGGCTGCCCATACACTTATACATGACACGCTGAAAAGTGCTGGGTGCGTTTGATGCTCCTTGTGGCATCCGATTGAACTCCCAGAATCCCATGGGTGTAACAAAGGCTGTCTTCTGTTTTTTTTCCTCCTCCATTTCAACTTGATAGTGTCTCAACTTCAAGTGCATGACAGAGAACCACTTCGAGCTTGTCGGAGCTGTTTGATGTTTGGGAAGGGGTATGCGTCTTTGATGGTCTGGTTGATTAACTTCCTGTAGTCGATGTATAGCCGGATGGCACCACTCTTCTTCTTCACAATGACTATCAGTGAGAGGAAAGGACTATCAGACTCTCTGATGATGTTGGCATCACAAGCTCTTTCAGGTCGTACAGTTTGGTAGTCAGACGGATGGATGGGTCTGGCTCTGTGCTTGAAAGGAGTTGGATCGGAGAGACGGATGCAGCCTGTCGGTGGTGGTGGGAGAGTGTGACACTTTGTGTTCTTGAGCTTTGCTTCTGGATGTTTAAAGTGAGGAGAGAGACGTGGGGATGGATAGTTCTGCAATATCATGAGCAGTCTCGTTCCTGAGTAGAATGGGTACTTTATTAAACGATTACATTCTTGGACTTGAAAGGATGTAACTACAGAAGAGTAGACCACCTGGTAGACTGGAGCGAGTGGGAGGCTTCACCAGCAGTGGGACTCCAGCAGCAGCAGTTTTCCACTAGGGCCTGCTATCAGCTATACAGGCGATTACAGTCATTTTCAGCGGGTACTTTTCCACTTAAATTTAGTTGGCTACATTTCAATTAGCTAGACAGAAAAAAAGTCTGTTGAGCCCTCTCCTGCTACAATGAACTACATGCATCTTCTAGTGATGTCTTGATAAGACAGGCGCCTGTCAGTCACAAAGTGAGCGATGACAGGGAAGCACCGCTGGTTTGACAGTGCTGTCTGTCCTGCCTCTTGGTACCTGGGTGTGTGTGTGTTGCACATCCCATATAATGTGATAACGATGTGTCAAACTCCACTTAGCCTATTATTTTCTGACACATTCATTTATTTTCTTACTGTCCCGGAGCCAGTAAAAACATGTCGGCCCAGTGGATCTCGTCAGTCACTGGCCTGACAGGTACAGTAACCATTGAAAACTACACAAGTAAATGTCATACTATTTGTATTTGAGAAATAGGATTGGTGGCTCATTCAAGCACTACCACGCTCCCGTGAGTCCCAACTTCTCGAGCAGTACATGAGTTGATTGATGCCTTCACACAGCACAAGCGAGCTGTCCAGAGCAAAAAGAAACGTCTACTCGCTGAGCTTACTTGCAAAAGTAAACCTTCAATAGTGAACATACTAGCAATATGCTGATTACTGTTGATGCAATAAAAAAGCCACAAAAAGACAACAAGCATTCATCTTGGCTAGCCTACTGTAGCCATGTCAATATCTCTTTTAGAACAGCTTTCTATTTTCAAAACTTCTCAAAAGGACATACTTTAGAAACAAAAAATGAATACAATTGTGACAAAGCAATTCTAAAGAATAGAGTAATAACTTGCATTGCAAAATTATATAACACAACTTTTAAATACATACCATAATAACCAAATATAGATTATTAATAGCTGAATATAGAGAGAAAGCATGACAACCTATAGGCCCTGCATGACCCCAATGCATTTAAAAGCTACACCATGTCTGGGCCAGTAGAAATTCGGTTCGGGCCATAAAAAAATTGTTTGGACATGCTGAACACGTTATTCATCCCCTTCAAGAAAACCACATTGAGCCGCGGTGCAGGCCCCCGTCGTTCACGATGACTGTGTGCTCTCGTACTCTGTGGTCGACGTGAGTAAGTCATTTAAGCATGTTAACCCTCGCAAGGCAGACGGCCACACTACATTCCAAGCCCCGTCCTCATAGTATGTGCAGACCAGCTGGTCTGTTTTCCCACTTGCTTCAAGATGTCCACCATTGCTCCTGTACCCAAGAAAGTTAAGGTAACTAAACTAAATGACTAGCACTCACTTCTGTTATCACAAAGTGCTTTGAGAGACTAGTTAAGGACATATTACCTCCACCTTACCCGAAACCCTAGATCCACTTCAATTCGCACACGACCCCAACAAATCCACGGAAGACGCAATCACCATTGCACTGCACACTGACCTATCCCACCTGGACAAGAGAAATTCCTATGTAAGAATGCTGTTCATTGACTACAGCTCAGGCTTCACCACCAGAGTGTCTTAAAGCTCATCACTAAGATTAGAGCCCTGGGTCTGAACCCCACCCTGTGCAACTGGGTCCTATGCTTCCTGATGGGCCGACCCCAGGTGGTGAAGGTAGGCAACAACACCTCCGCTATACTGATCCTCAACATGGGGGCCAAGCACGTCTCCAACTTTTTTAAAATTGTATTTCACCTTTATTAAACCAGGTAGGCTAGTTGAGAACAAGTTCTCATTTGCAACTGCGACCTGGCCAAGATAAAGCATAGCAATTCGACACATACAACAACACAGAGTTACACATGGAATAAACAAAACATACAGTCAATAATACAGTAGAACAAAGGAAAACAAAAAAGTGTATATACAGTGAGTGCAAATAAGGTAAGTAGGAAATAAATAGGCCATGGTGGCGAAGTAATTACAATATAGCAATTAAACACTGGAATGGTAGATCGGCAGAAGATGAATGTGCAGGTAGAGATACTGGGGTGCAAAGGAGCAAAATAAATAAATAAATACCAGTATGGGGATGAGGTAGGTAGATAGATGGGCTGTTTACAGATAGGCTGTTTACAGATAGGCTAAGTACAGGTGTAGTGATCTGTAAACTGCTCTGACAGCTGGTGCTTAAAGCTAGTGAGGGAGATGTGAGTCTCCAGCTTCAGAGATTTTTGCAATTCGTTCCAGTCATGGGCAGCAGAGAACTGGAAGTAAAGACAACCAAAGAAGGAATTGGCTTTGGGGGTGACCAGTGAGATATACCTGCTAGAGCGCGTGCTACGAGTGGGTGCTGCTATGGTGACCAGTGAGCTGAGATAAGGCAGGGCTTTACCTAGCAGAGACTTGTAGATAACCTGTAGCCAGTGGGTTTGGCGACGAGTATGAAGCGAGGGCCAACCAACGAGAGCGTACAGTTTGCAATGGTGGGTAGTGTATGGGGCTTTGGTGACAAAACGGATGTCACTGTGATGTTGAGTAGAGTGTTGGAGGCTATTTTATAGATGACATCACCGAAGTCGAGGATCGGTAGGATGGTCAGTTTTACGAGGGTATGTTTGGCAGCATGAGTGAAGGATGCTTTGTTGCGATATAGGAAGCCAATTCTAGATTTTATTTTGGATTGGAGATGCTTAATGTGAGTCTGGAAGGAGAGTTTACAGTCTAACCAGACACCCAGGTATTTGTAGTTGTCCACGTATTCTAAGTCAGAGCCGTCCAGAGTGGTGATGCTGGACGGGCAAGCAGGTGCGGGCAGCGAACGATTGAAAAGCATGCATTTAGTTTTACTTGCGTTTAAGAGCAGTTGGAGGCCACGGAAGGCGAGTTGTATGGCATTGAAACTCGTCTGGAGGTTAGTTAACACAGTGTCCAAGGGGGGGCCAGAAGTATACAGAATGGTGTCGTCTGCGTAGAGGTGGATCATCGAATCACCAGCAGCAAGAGCAACATCATTGATGTATACAGAAAAGAGAGTCGGCCCGAGAATTGAACCCTGTGGCACACCCATAGAGACTGTCAGAGGTCCAGACAACAGGCCCTCCGATTTGACACACTGAACTCTATCAGAGTTGGTAAACCAGGCGAGGCAATCATTTGAGACACCAAGGCTGTCGAGTCTGCCAATAAGAATGTTGTGATTTGCTGACGACACAGAAGTGGTAGGCCTGATCACCAACGATGAGGAGAGCCTACAGGGAGGGGACAAGAGCCCTGGTGAAGTGGGGCCAGGAAAATAACCATTCCCTCAATATCAATAAAACAAAGGAACTGAACGTGGACTACAGGAGACAGCAGAGAGTGTGCGCACCAATCCACATCATACTGTATATACAGTGCCTTGCGAAAGTATTCGGCCCCCTTGAATTTTGCGACCTTTTGCCACATTTCAGGCTTCAAACATAAAGATATAAAACTGTATTTGTTTGTGAAGCATCAACAACAAGTTGAATCAGTGGGGACAAGTGGGGACACAATCATGAAGTGGAACGACATTTATTGGATATTTCAAACTTTTTTAACAAATCAAAAACTGAAAAATTGGGCGTGCAAAATTATTCAGCCCTCTTAAGTTAATACTTTGTAGCGCCACCTTTTGCTGCGATTACAGCTGTCGCTTGGGGTATGTCTATCAGTTTTACACATCGAGAGACTGAATTTTTTTCCCATTCCTCCTTGCAAAACAGTTCGAGCTCAGTGAGGTTGGATGGAGAGCATTTGTGAAAAGCAGTTTTCAGTTCTTTCCACAGATTCTCGATTGGATTCAGGTCTGGACTTTGACCTGGCCATTCTAACACCTGGATATGTTTATTTTTGAACCATTCCATTGTAGATTTTGCTTTATGTTTTGGATCATTGTCTTGTTGGAAGACAAATCTCCGTCCCAGTCTCAGGTCTTTTGCAGACTCCATCAGGTTTTCTTCCAGAATGGTCCTGTATTTGGCTCCATCCATCTTCCCATCAATTTTAACCATCTTCCCTGTCCCTGCTGAAGAAAAGCAGGCCCAAACCATGATGCTGCCACCACCATGTTTGACAGTGGGGATGGTGTGTTCAGCTGTGTTGCTTTTACGCCAAACATAACGTTTTGCATTGTTGCCAAAAAGTTCAATTTTGGTTTCATCTGACCAGAGCACCTTCTTCCACATGTTTGGTGTGTCTCCCAGGTGGCTTGTGGCAAACTTTAAATGACACTTTTTATGGATATCTTTAAGAAATGGCTTTCTTCTTGCCACTCTTCCATAAAGGCCAGATTTGTGCAATATACGACTGATTGTTGTCCTATGGACAGAGTCTCCCACCTCAGCTGTAGATCTCTGCAGTTCATCCAGAGTGATCATGGGCCTCTTGGCTGCATCTCTGATCAGTATTCTCCTTGTATGAGCTGAAAGTTTAGAGGGACGGCCAGGTCTTGGTAGATTTGCAGTGGTCTGATACTCCTTCCATTTCAATATTATCGCTTGCACAGTGCTCCTTGGGATGTTTAAAGCTTGGGAAATCTTTTTGTATCCAAATCCGGCTTTAAACTTCTTCACAACAGTATCTCGGACCTGCCTGGTGTGTTCCTTGTTCTTCATGATGCTCTCTGCGCTTTTAACGGACCTCTGAGACTATCACAGTGCAGGTGCATTTATACGGAGACTTGATTACACACAGGTGGATTGTATTTATCATCATTAGTCATTTAGGTCAACATTGGATCATTCAGAGATCCTCACTGAACTTCTGGAGAGAGTTTGCTGCACTGAAAGTAAAGGGGCTGAATAATTTTGCATGCCCAATTTTTCAGTTTTTGATTTGTTAAAAAAGTTTGAAATATCCAATAAATGTTGTTCCACTTCATGATTGTGTCCCACTTGTTGTTGATTCTTCACAAAAAAATACAGTTTTATATCTTTATGTTTGAAGCCTGAAATGTGGCAAAAGGTCGCAAAGTTCAAGGGGGCCGAATACTTTCGCAAGGCACTGTAGCAATTAAACACTGGAGTGATATATGTGAATGTGCATGCAGAGATACTGGGGTGCAAAGGAGCAAAATAAATTAATAAATATCGGGATGAGGTAGTTAGATAGGCTATTTACAGATGGTCTATGTACAGGTGCAATGATCTGTGAGCTGCTCTGACAGCTCTGACATCATTCAGAGATCCTCACTGAACTTCTGGAGAGAGTTTGCTGCACTGAAAGTAAAGGGGCTGAATAATTTTGCATGCCCAATTTTTCAGTTTTTGATTTGTTAAAAAACTTTGAAATATCCAATATGTGGCAAAAGGTCGCAAAGTTCAAGGGGGGCCGAATACTTTCGCAAGGCACTGTATATATATATACAGTACCAGTAAAAACTTTGTGACCTACTCATTCAAGGGATTTTCTTTATTTTTTATTATTTTCTACATTGTAGAATAATAGTGAAGACATCAAAACTATGAAATAACACATATGGAACCATGTAGTAACGAAACAAGTGTTAAACAAATCAAAACTGATTTTAGATTTTAGATTCTTCAAATTAGCCACCTTTTGCCTTGATGACAGCTTTGCAGACTTTGCAGACTTTTCTCTCAACCAGCTTCACCTGGAATGCTTTTCCAACAGTCTTGAAGGAGTTCCCACATATGCTAAGCCCTTGTTGGCTGCTTTTAATTCACTCTGTGGTCCAACTCATCCCAAACCATCTCAATTGGGTTGAGGTCAGGTGATTGTGGAGATCAGGTGATCTGATGCAGCACTCCATCACTCTCCTTCTTGGTCAAATAGCCCTTACACAGCCTGGAGGTGTGTTTTGGGTCATTGTCCTGTTGAAAAACAAATGTTAATCCCACGAATCACAAACCAGATGGGATGGCGTATTGCTGCAGAATTCTGTGGTAGCCATGCTGGTTAAGTGTACCTTGAATTCTAAATAAATCACTGACAGTGTCACCAGCAAAGCACCCCCACACCACCTTCTCCATGCTTCAAAGTGGAATCCACACATGCAGAGACCATCCGTTCACCTACTCTGCGTCTCACAAGAACAAAGTGGTTGAAAAAAAAATAAAAAAAATAAAATCGGCAATTCAGACCAAACGACAGATTTCCACAGGTCGAATGTTATTTCTCGAACCAAGCAAGTCTCTTCTTCTTATTGGTGTCCTTTAGTAGGGTTTTATTTTGTTGTTGCAGGAATTCGACCATGAAGGCCTGATTCACGCAGTCTCCTCTGAACAGTTGACATTGAGATGTGTCCGTTACTTGAACTCTGTGAACCATTTTTTGGGGCTACAATCTAAGGTACAGTTAATTGCCGATTTCTGAGGCTGGTAACTATAATGAACTTATCCTCTGCCACATAGGTAACTCTGGGTCTTCCTTTCTTGTGGCGGTGCTCATGAGAGCCAGTTTCATCCCAGTGCTTGATGGTTTTTGCGACTGCGCTTGAAGAAACTTAAACAATTCTTGAAATGTTACTCATTGACTGACCTTCATGTCTTAAAACCTCTTTGGGCTAGGCGTGCCTCAAGTTACCCACCTCGACAACATCCAGTGAAATTGCAGAGCTCCAAATTCAAATTACAGAAATCGTCATATTAAACTTTCTAGTTAATCCAGCCCCGTTGTCAGATTCCGAAAAGGCTTTACCGCGAAAGCACACCATGCGATTATCTGAGGACAGTGGTCTGCATACAAAAGCATTAAAAACATTTTCCAACCAAGCAGGTGCATCGCGAAAGTCAGAAATGGTGTTAAAATAAATCCCTTACCTTTGATAAATCCC